>NC_056727.1:1044341574-1044461574 GCF_019279795.1 Protopterus annectens | reverse complement strand
AGGTTTTGGCCAGCAATATGCATCTCTTCCAGCAAATAGCGGAATACCCTGAGGTAGTGGGTGCAATAGACTGCACGCACATATGCATCAAAGCACCAGCCGCTGAGCGGGGTAGGGCCTACATTAACCGCAAGGGCTTCCCCTCCATCAACTGCCAGGTCGTGTGTGATGCCCAGGCATAATAATCAATGTGTGTGCTGGCTGCCCTGGGAGCTACCATGATTCCCACATCTGGCATTTGACACAGCTGTACCAGACATTTGCCAATGGGGACATCCCACACGGACACCTAGTGGGGGATGCAGGTTATGCACTGGAGCCGTGGCTGATGACACCCATCAGAAACGCACACACACCTGAACAGGAACGCCATAATGAGGCACACGCACAAACACGTAATGTAATAGAGTGTGTGTTTGGGCTGCTCAAGTCACGGTTCCGGTGTCTGGACACATCTGGTGGAGCCTTGCAATACTCACCAAATACATGTACCCAAATTGTCATGGTATGTGCTATGCTACATAATATGATCTTGCGAAAACAGCTGCAGCAGGACCAGCATAGGGCCGGGCAGAACAGCCCCCCACCATTGCCAAGGCCATCACAGGCAGAGCGTGACTCGGAGGAGGAACAACCTGAGCCTCCCCAGTAGGCAGAAGGAGGCGTGCCCAGTATGCCCTGGCCTTGGCAAAGAGGCAACACATAGCACATACACTGGCTCAGTAGGAACCCTGGGAATGATACCCCTCTCTGACTCACTCATATAATTACATGGATGCCTAAAATGACATAACCTGCTCTCAAACATGTACAGGGAGTGTAATATGTGCATCCGACAGAGGCAGCCCTGCAGCACCACCTGAGGCATGAATGCCATGTGATAAGTAATGTAACACCATGTATTATATGCACACTTGAGGACCCTGACTAACATCCTACCCTCACCAAGCATGATGCCACAATATGACGATGGGATGATCAATTGCAATAATTGGCTGAAGTAATGCAGTTAGTCAAAGGGGAGCCAATTTGTTCCAGCCTGGGATGACATGTTGAGCATGACATGATGCTCCACCTGCTAGGGGTGGCATGCACCTATCAGTCCAGGCCTCATGGATACTGGCAAAGGCTGTCATTACCCACAGCATGCCCTGAATAGGTAAGGCTCAAAACACAAACCCACATCCATAGGAACCACAAGGGATAAGAGCCTTGATGTAATGCTACCCAATGCCAGAAGTCTAAACAGCAAGATGCGTGCAGTGTAAACGCACCCAGTATGGAGAATGTTGATATCTGTCCTGTAACAGAAAACTGGGTCAAGGCTCACAACAGCACCCTAACACTACCAGGTTACACCTCATACTGTGCTGTACAGCCTCAAAACATGGAACAAGCTACAAAAGGAGGGTGACTAGCAATAATTGTCAAGGATAACCACACCCCCATGTTGGTACCACAACAAGAAGCAGCATGGACTAGCCATTGTCAAGTAACAGTGGCTAAAACTGCTTCCCAGTTTATAGCCTGCTGCAGACTACCATCCTAACACCAGGAACTGCACCTGGCCTATGTTGGAATACATGAATATATCAAGCCCCCCAAACCACATTATATTGGTTGACTGAAAATACCCAGACATAGACTGGGAGCATTATACTAGCTCCAACACTGTAGGAGAAAAGTTCCTAGAATCCATAAACCAAAATGCCCAGGGACAACGTACCACTCCCACAAGAGGGGTAAGCATACTGGATGTGATAATCAGCAACATGGGTACTGGATGGCAAGATGAGAAGTGTATCCCTCACTGGTAAGACCAGACCATAGAGTAATCACACTGGATATACACATCCTGACCATAGTCCCTGGCCAGAAAACCACAGTGAAAAACATGTGTAAAGCATAAGTTGCACCCCTCCAAACTGATGTGGAATCCATTAAAGGCCCTGTGCAGGTGCAAAATATGGGCCACACCGCAGAACCTGTTATACAGGCATTCCATGAACACAGCCAGGAATGCTTGGATTATGCAATCACAAATAACAACAAGACACAATGCCATACACGCAGGCATCTGGCATGCTGGACTCCAGCCATTACCAAACCATGCAAGAGAATGAGGAAGCTACTACATGATAGAGCAAACATAAAAAGGGAAGTAATCACTGATCAGTACTATGGCAATAAAATATGTCCACACATACAATCCACTAAGACCAGCTACAACAAGTAGAATCTGTGAATCCTGAGGCAATGTTACACCTGCCCCAAGTACACAGACAACCCTCAACTCCTCCCAAGAAATACAAATATATGTGAGAGATGCAACCATTTATCCAAACCAGAGGCTGAGCTCCCTCAACTCAGTACTGTCAAAACTAGTCAGGAGGAGAAGGTAACCCCACACACCACAAACCCAGTCCCACATACACCTCTCACAACTGCAAACCAAACACATAAACACAGAAAAACATTCCCGGAGGCCCTAATTACAAACACACCACACCAACAGAGGCCTCCAAAGCAGACCCCCAAGCAACCACAACCTCCAAACATAGCACATGCAACACATAGTACACAAAGCTGGTGTGCCAAACAGTCACAGGCCAGAAGGAGAAACAACATGCCTGATACAGTTGTAATAGGTGACTCTATATCCCACTCACCAGACTGAACAAGGGAAAGGGTACAGTAAGCTGCCTGTAGGCTGCTACAATACACCACATAACACAAGTACGCAGGTCACCCCAAAGCAAGTAGAAATATGATGCAGTCATTGTCCATGCTGGTGTGAATGACCTGAGATGTACCTCCCTGGACTACATGAAAAGAGACATGGATGAGCTCTCTGAGTATGTACTCCAGGCCGGTATGACACTGGCCATTTGCAGCATCCTACCTTCACCAAGAATGATGCCACAGTACAAACACAGAATGATCAGCTTTAACAGGTGGTACAATTACTGCTGTCATTCCAAGAGGATCTAATGTCTGTCTGCTTAGGATGTCATGCATGACAAGCAATGCTGCTGTTCCAGGGATGGCTTGCACCTGTTACCCCTGGGCGTCTGGATATTGGATAAGGCTTTTGCCACCTCCATAGAGCCGTACGTAGGCAAGACTGAAAAGACTAACCCACCACCCTAGAAAACATAAGTGGTAAGAAACATAAGGGTAATGCTGACCAATGCCAGACGTGTAAACCGCAATATGCATACTCCTGAGGCCCTCTCCAGTATGGAGAACATCGATGTCTGTGCAGTGACAGAAACCTGCTGCAAGCCTACTGACAGCACACCAGCACTACCAGGTTATACCTCATATCATGCGTTATGGCCCCAAAACCTGGACCAAAACATAAAAGGAGGGGGAGTATCCATATTCAGCACAGACACCCATACGTCCAGGTAACTGACAATGCACGAAGCATCGGAGACCACCCATGTGCACCTAACCATAGGCAAAACTGCTGTACAGTCTGTAGCATGCTACAGACCACACTCTCACATACAGGAACCCCCACCCAGATGTCCTGAAGACACTGGACAGTATGAATGTCCCACCAAATACCAAACAAGGTACTCACAAATTACCACATAGGTGGTAAACCATTATGTATGGAAGGAGTAATCAGGAACCTAGGGACACAAGTGGACAGTAACCTGTTATGTGACACTCACATTGCCAATGTGGCTAGGATGACTGTCTATATTGGTCACCGTATCATGAAAGGATTCACATCTACTTCAACAGAGGTCATTGTGCCCCTGTACTGTTCTCTTATCAGACCCATAATCTAGTACAATGCCTCATTTGGGATGTACCTTACCTGACACCTGCAGTGGTTAGAAAGACCTCAAAGGTACCTCACTAAGAGGATAAAGGGTCTCAAATATATGTCATATGCTGCCTGGCTGTAGACACCCCAGCTGAATACAGTCACATACTGCCTACACAGAGGCGTTGTATGTCTGTTGCACAAGGCCATGCCCAACACAGGAGTAATGGACATGCTCCACCCCAGAAAAATCAAAGCCATTGGAGCTGTGAGAGTGACAGATGTCAACCTCAACACATAATGAAATAGGATGTGCTGGAAGGACAGATACATAACCCAGAGGCTCCCCACACCATGGAACAGAATCCCACTCCATGTTAGGCAGAGCCCCTCACTGACACTCCTCAACAGGAATATTGCCAAGTGGATGGATGATCATAGATGTACACTGGGAGTCTTCACTGTGTCACGTCCAGACATAGGCACAGTAAAGTAAATCATAAATGGCCATAATATTCACATAGCAAGGGGCGGCGAAAGACACACACACACTCTGGCTAGGCTTACAAATGCCCTAGGGTGGATAGCCTAGTATGAACCTATGAACCTATGAAGATACAAATTGTACAGGACACTAAGGATAATCCCAAGGCTTACTCAACTGATGGTAGGAACCATGTTGGGAATTCACAGATATGCTCTGAATCACACAAATATTACAAACAACATACCAAACACGCACACATATTGCCAACATACAACCTGACAAGTGCAACCCCCCCCCCATCCAGAATGCAAAATATCTATCCCAGCAGACTGCTGGCCCCCTGACTTTGCAGATGCTGAGGTAACAGCCAGCATCTACAAAGCAAAACACACAGCAGCAATGGTATGAGATGGTGTCCTGGGCTGAGTCCAACATGGACTCCAAGAAGAATGGAATGCCAAATCACACTACTGCTCAATGTCAGCCTTACCACAGGATATGTACCCAAAGAGCAGTGTACAACAACAATGGTCCTTCTCAACAAAGGTGTTGCCTGAATGGATACTGCAGACTACCACCCCAGAATCCTGACAAGCTTGGTCTGCACAGCTATGGAAAGGATCAGCATGTACCGCAGACATAAAGATATTGGGGACCTACTGACACTGGACCCTACCCAGTGTGGCTTTCTTAAGTGCAGATCCTGCCCCTAAACATGTTTGACTCATTTGAAACAGTCATTAAGGTAATTGATGAGGGCAATGTGGTCCACACAGCGTAGCTGGACCTTGCAAATGCTTCCATACAATACCCTACGTGTTCATTATAGATATGCTCACCAGCTTAAATATAAACCCCTATGTCAGTAGAGGGGTTACAAACCAGACCAAGGACAGAACTGACATGGTCAGACATGCTGCAGCCATGTCAGACTACAAAGCAGATATAAGTGGCATCCCACAAGGCTTGGTCCTGGGACCTCCCTCGTTTGGTATATATGTCCCATAGGTACAGGCCAACATGGAAGGACTGTGTCTGAACATGTATGCAAAAGACTACAAACTGCCCACCATATCTGACCCTCCAGCTGACACAAGCATCCCACAAAAGGGCCACATAGAAACAGACAACTGGTGCCATAGCCATATAAGCAAGCTAATTGCAGAAAAGTGTATAGTCAACCCCCGTGGATATACAGTAAGTGCCCACCAGTTACCACATAGGTGTTAACCCGTTACGTACCTAACATGTAATGAGAGACCTGGGGACACAAGGTGATAGATATCCTGCATTGGACAAACATGTGGCTGAAGTGTTCACAGAAACATACCATATACCCACCTAATCATGAAGATTGTCAGATCTAGATAAGGGGAAGTCATTGTGGCTCTGCAGTCATCCGTCATCAGCATTACAATTGACTACAATAGCCCCTGTGTGATGTACCTCAGCAGACACCTCCATCAACTGTAAAGTCCCCAACAGTACCTCACCAGGAGTATCAAAGAGCTTGAACAGATGCCATGTGTTGCCTGATTAAACAAACTGCAGCTCCACACACTGCCATACTGCCCACCCAGAGGCAAGCTGTGCCTGATGTATAAAGCCATGTCCAAGCTGGAATCAATGAATGTGCTGCACCTTGTACAATCTGAATGGCAGTGAGCTATGCACATGAGAGACCTGAACCCCAACACTGACATACATAGGACAAGCTGTACTGCATGATCCATAACACAGAAGCCAGCCCCACTCATGATTAAACTCCCAGTACAGGTTATCCATAGATTCACTCATCGATTCACCTCAAGAGGAATCGTGATGAGTGGATGGGAGATGGTAGGTTTACCCTGGGTATCACTGTTATGTCACAGGTAGACGGAGGCACAGTATACTAACCATGACATATGTTATGGCAAACTCCACTTACAATGTGTGTCGAAGGACAAACACACTCTCCGACTAGCATTAGAAATGGCCTAGGGCACATCGCTACTGTTTGCCAATGTACACCTATGTTGTGGAATACACTACCAATGTTGGACAAGCCTGGTACAAGTAGTTCATATCAGAACATAATGCAACATGGTCAGATGTGCACAACTGGCCACTAACCAGGCTGTTGTGCTCACTATGGAAATGTAAAGCAGTGATAGGACTAAAACCCAGTATACTGTCCACCACAGTGAAAGTACTGAACCAGTACACTATACGGTACTACAGTGTTAGGTCAGTATGAAAGGATGTTGACAACTGTATTCAAAGTATCCCATGCAAACCCTGCAGGCACAGTATAATCCCTGTTGTGTTCACACACAAAGCAGTTGGACAGTAACTACACAACATGACACACAACACACAACCCTAAACGGGAGATATTGTTGAAGTTCACACACATCCACAAATGTGGTGGGCTGCAGAGTTCAACATATGGAAAGCACACACTGGGCATGCTCACACACTTTGATAAATGAGACATATGTCAGACAACATGCCATGGGAAGGCTGAACTGGGCATGCTCACACACTTAGGCCAAATCACAGTTTAGCAGTTGGCCACACATATCTGGTATGTGTACATGTTATTCCAGGAACCAACCACATTACAGCAATCTGCCCAGTGCACACAGTTAAATGACTACAGAGACATACGTGATATAGTGGATCCCTCCCATATGCAAACATCTTCCACAGATACACACGTTGTTCATACAAACAGGGAATGCTATGGCAATAAAGACCTGCAAACAGTCTATCAGCAACAAATAATGTGCATCTGACAATTAAACATATGGGTGTAGAGGTCAACACTAGGCTGTTTGCCCTAGGGAATGACAGCTTAGCCAGAGTGTGCTTGGCGTCTGCCTCCCCAGTACAGTAGGCTACTGTGCCACTGTAAAGTAGGTCACATAAGGCATCATGTGAGGCTAGCGTGCTGTGCCTCTGTCATTCAGGGGCACAGTGGAGATCCCAGGGTTTGAATGTGCTAAGCCACATCCATGTTGTTGGTGTGTGCTGGAAGAGGGTTGCTGAGGACCTCTAACAGTAAGTGGGCGTCAATAACAGACTGAGGGGAGCCTTATCTGCATTGTCTGGACAATTTCACTGTCAACACTGTGTCGTGATGATTATGTGGGATTGAAGTGTTGTGCCGGTACTGTTCAGAGATGTCCTCCCTCTGTGGGCTTCTGCTCTGCAATGCATTAGCTCACTCTGTCTGTTGGACAGCTCATATATGGCTGGTGTACACCTGACAGGTGTCCTGTTGTGGAGCAGTCATGGGTATATTTGGGATAGCATGATCAATGCAAATCTTCCACATGCTCATAGAATGCAATTGTCAAGGATTATGCAGAGTGGCCAGTATACTCCCGCAGCATGGGTCCTTTGAAGTCTTCCACCCCAGTCTTCACAAGTGTAAAGTCTGCTTGTGATAAATACAGTTTGTTTGCAGTGACACCCTTGCCTGGGGGTGGGGATGGGATATGGATGTCCAGGGAAAGGTGGGTATGGTCAGATATCAACAATGGTGGTCTACCTCTGGTGTGGAACAAAGAGTACCCATGTTGCAGATGGTCAGGTGCAATATGTATTCCCCCATGTGGCTGTGGTGAGTGGTTCTGCCATAGCACATGGACTCACAAATTGTAGTGGCTGTAGGGTAATGTTGTAGAGGCCTGAGTGGTTCCCACACACAATATGCCTGTACCTGACGTTAACAACTGGAATCGTGTATGTGAACACCTGCATATCCTGGCACTGTTCCCAGGGAAGCAAAGTGTGTGTCCTGGATGTGGGAGGGGTGTTCTGGACTGGTTGTGTTGTGTGTTACAGGTCCTGTGGTCACGAAGCATGGTATAGAACATAACCTGCCAGTGCAAAGTACATATCTGACCCTGAAGTAGGTGGCTGCAAATGCATATATATGCTATCCCCCACCTGACAGGCAGTACTAGATGTACATAACTCTGTAGAAATAATGATGTCAGCACCCTATAAATACTGCAGGTGCAGAACAGATGCCCAGTTGTTCGGATAATGTGCTCTGCTAATGCGTCTCCCACAAGTGTCATAATATAGTTAGGTTGGGGTTTTAACCCTGCAAATGTGCAGTGGGTGAGCGGGGTTCTTGTGTGTGCAAGTCTGTGTGAGGGAAATGTCCCTTTTGGCAACTGGGAAAACACACTACAGGATGCACATTCCCCTTTCTAAACACCGATGATGTCAGCACCCTATAAGTACAGCAGGGGAAGGGAAACCACCCAGTAATGCGAATAGCATGCTCTACTAATGCATCCGTCTCGAGTGTCATAACATAGTTAGATAGGAGTTTGAATCTTGTATAATGCCCAGTGTGTGTGGAGGGGGGTTAGTGTGTGTGTAAGTCTGTATGACAAAAATGTCCCTTTTGGCAACTAGGAGAACACACTACAGGATGCACATTCCTCTTTCTAAACACTGATGATGTCAGCACCCTATAAGTACAGCAGGAGAAAGGAAACCTCCCAGTAATGCAAATAGCACGCTCTGCTAATGTGTCCGTCTCAAGTGTCATAACATAGTTAGGTAGGGGTTTGAATCCTCCAAATGCCCAGTGTGTGTGAAGAGGGGTTATTGTGTGTGCAAGTCTTTATGAAAAAAATGTCCCTTTTGACAACTAGGAGAACACACTACAGGATGCACATTCCCCTTTCTAAACACTGATGATGTCAGCACCCTATAAGTACAGCCAGAGAAGGGAAACCTCTCAATAATTCGAATAGCGCACTCTTCTAATGCATCTCTCTCAAGTGTCATAACATAGCTAGATAGGGGTTTGAATCCTGCAAATGGCAAGTGTGTGTGTGTGGATGAGGGGAGTATGTGTGTTTGCAAGTCTGTATGAAAGATATGTGCTTTTTGGCAATTAGGAGAACACACTACATGATGAACATTACCCTTTCCAAACACTGATGATGTCAGCACCCTATAAGTACAGCTGGAGAGAGCTGGAGAGTTTGAATCCTGCAAGTGTGTGTGTTTGGATGAGGGGAGTTTGTGTGTGTGCAATTTTGTATGAAAGATATGTGCTTTTTGGCAATCAGGAGAACACACTACATGATGCACATTACCCTTTCCAAACACTGATGATGTCAGCACCCTATAAGTACAGCCGGAGAAGAGGAACCTCCCAGTAATTCGGATAGTGCGCTTCGCTAATGCGTCTTTTTCACGCGTCATAACATAGTTAGGTAGGGGTATGAATCCGGCAAGTGTTTGTGTGGGGGGATAGTAGGGTGTGTATAATTGCAAGTGTGAGAGAACAGTTCCTTTTGGCAACTACTACAATACACCAGATGCTGCATATTCCCCCAGTAAACACAGGTGATGTCACCACACTATCAGTACAGCCAAACAGGGCTAATTGCCCTGTAATGCCAATAGTGCGCTCCGCTACTGGGTCTATTACTACTGTCAGAGCACAGATAGGTATGTTTTGGAAACTCACAACTGCCACGTGTGTTTGTGTCACACAAAATGCCCATGTGTGTGTTGTTGTTCATAACAATGCATTACATTGCTTAAACCAGCAATGGCAATGCACACATGATGTATGTGTGTGACACATACACATATATACCTGTGACCTTCAATAGTTACCATGTCTGACACGTGCCTCAAGTGAATAAATGGTATTTGCACTGCATAACATTATGACTGTGTCTTACTGTGCAGGGGCTGCATGCGGTATGTGTATATACAGTGTGAGTTGTATATGGTACCATCCTAATAGCGGGGGATACACATCTGGTCTGGGCCATATAGTCTACATGTAGTCGATGAACAGGTGCTGCATGTTCCCACCTGTTGTGGGAGTGGTAACATATTGTTCCACTGCAATTCAGTGACTACATGCTGGGAACTTTTCAGCTTGTGTGTTGTAGCTACAGTAATGCTCACACACAATGTTCGGCTGGATGCAGTCCAGCTATATAAAGACATATCTAGAGACCGTCATATTCCCAGTGTTGTTAGGGAGGACAGGTGGGTTTCCTGTGTATGGGAGGGTTGTGTGTGCCAGGCTATGAACCAGAAGGCAGTCCAACACACTGTTAGCTGCACATGGATAGGCCCTGATGCTTTGTGCTGTGCCAACAACCTGGAGGTGTGTGTATCTGTGGTGCCTTGAGATACCTCCCCCCTGTTCATGTGTGGTACATGTGTAGGGGACGACAGGCATGGTATGAGGTATAACCTAGCAGTGATGGGTTGCATCTGTGAGCCGTGAATCAGGAATATGTTACTGCACAGATATTGCAGTTTACCGTGCTGAGGACAGTGTCCAGTGCATGCATCTTGCGGTGTACACTGCTGGTGTTGTGTAGCATTACTGTTAGTGTCCTATCCCGTGTGATACCCACAGAGGTGGCTATGTAATCTGTGCCCTGCAGCAAAAGGCACTATGTGTGTATCAAGAGGCTTCGCCAATATACAATGGCCCATGGGTGACACGTGCAAGCTGCCCCTTGCAAATCATTGTGGCTTCCCTAGCATGTAACCACACGCTGACAGCCATTGGATACCCTATGAATGACATTGGAGACTGAGCAGAATGAAGACATAGAACACCCTTCCTACATATTGTGGTAGCATACCTGGTGAGGGTATGATGGCAACCAAGGTCAGGCTCATACCAGCCCGTGCCTCATGCTGACAGAGCCCTTCTATGTTCTCTATCATGTAGTCCAGGGAGGTACGTCTCAGGTCATCCATAGTGGCATGGACAATGACTGAGTCATATGTGTCCATGCCTCTGACTGATCTGTATGCATGTGTTTTGTGGTGGACCATAGTGCCCCATGGGCATATCACTGTGACCTTCACCATGTACATCCTGTTGAGCGGGACCCCACTGCACCGGCCAAGAGAGGTACCTGACACATCTGTAGCAGGTGTGTTGTGTAGCCCTACAGGCTTTGAGTGTTTGGAACATGGGATGTGTGTGCCATGTGTGGCATGTGCTCTGTTCCGACTTAACGTATGCCTGTGTGCCAGCTGCAAAGGTGTGTGATGCTCAGGCAGAATGCTATTCTGAGGCTCCAAGTATGCCCCAGTGTGTTCGGATTGCTGTCAGTGCGGGTCTATGTCAGACTGGTATTGTAGTCACTGTAGTATGTCATGCCACCTGACAGGGTATGGCATTACTGGGTTCAGAGTGCTCAGTCCCCAGATTGGCTATGTGGTTGCATCACACACATGTGTTGTACATTCCTGGCCAGGGGAGAGGGTTGACTGCATACATGTGGCAGCTGTGACATTGCCACATGACTCACATATACCACAACTGGACCATAGAGGTGATTCACAGGTTACCTTTGCACATGCTACCATAGTAGTGTGATTGCCATGGTGATTAATAACACATAGGGCCAATGGGGAACAACATACTGAAGGTGAGTATGTGTGGGTGTACTGCTACTGATTTTATAGCGCTGGCATTTATGACTGCACATGTGGGTATATGCCAGGTAAGTCATATGCAATGTGTCACAGGCAACGTACATGCGAATAGGACAGACAGTGACGTTCTGTCAAATGAGACATTGACATACGTATAGTACGCTATGCAGATGTCACTAGGAATCCACAGAAGCTCTGTAAATCTGCATTGCAGGTGGAATCAGTGTTCCAGGGAACCTCAAACAAACATGCATGCAAACAAACCTACAGTAAGCAGGGCTGGAAGTAGTCCATTGTACAACAAAGAAGGGGTACCACTTCCAGTAGGTAACAGTGCAAATATGCAGGCACTATAAACATGTACCCAGGAATGCACAGCTCAGATGTCCATGGTAAAACTGATATTATTTAATATTTAATTTAATTTAAATTAAATTGGTACTGCACACATATCAACATGCGCAAACATCCATATTGCATATTCGTTCTGGGCAACATGCCACCATTAGTGTACATGTCCATCATTGTGTATCACTACTTGCATTACCTTCTCCCCTGTGCTACCTATGTATGTGGCTATCTGTTGACATCCTTACCACCGGTATGCAATAATGTGCAGCTGTTACACTATGGTACTTACTATGGGTGTAGATAACAATTCAGGACGGTCATACAGTTACTGCATCAGGCATGCTGGGATATACACACAATCATATCAGCACACTGTACTGTTACCAACATGATACTAGTAATACACTTCTATGTAGTCACCCTGTGCATCAGCAACATGTTAACCTGTTCCTGCACTGATGTTGGAGATTGCAGGAGGTGGCACAGTTTCATCATATGCACAGGGTGTGAACTAGGTATGCCTGAGTCTGCCACTGATACCACCAATTGACATGTATGTGTGTTGGTGAGGGACAGCAGTACAGGGTGGGGCACTGTTGGCGCAGTGTGTGCGTGTATGTGGTAGCCCTAGGTGTTAACATTTCACATGTGTGTATGCATGCACACAGTTCCACCTCATGGCTGCCATATACTGGAGTTTGTGGACAGCCACAGACTGCACCTGGCAAGTCATACAGATCAGTGTCTGTGGCCACGGACACGGTACCTGTGCCTGGCAGGGGTGCTACGGACCGTATCCGGTACTAAGCCAGACTGGGTACTGTCATCAGAAGTGGGTGTTCATTGACTGGACACAGGTCCCTGTTGGGACTGTCCAGAGCCATGTGCACGTGGTCTCCTGGGGCGGTCTGATGACAGCACAGACCCACCATTGCTGGGGCTGCTGCTGGCACTATGGGGGCATCCGCGGGCCTGTTGTCATCTGCACCGACTGCCAGCTGCTGCTGTTGCTGGCATACGGCCACATCGACGCCGCAACCATCCACCATTGCCCTGGCTCATGGACATGTAGTTGTGGAACTGCTGTAATATGTCCCCACAACGTCTGTCTATGACATCGGTGAAATTACGGATAGCATCCGCGATGTCAAGCATACTGTCAGTCATGGATGTGCGACATGCTCTCAGCTCCCTCAGACACTGTCTGGTGTACCTTTCCATACATGACTGTGCGTGCATGACAGCCCGAAACATAGCTGAGGTTGACAGACCTCTTTGGGCACGTGTGCCAGAGACAGTACGCCCATGGATGCTCCCACGAGAACCCATGGGCAACTGTCTGTGTGGTACCATCTCGGGTCCCTGCCCATGGCTGCTGTGTGGGGAAGCATGTGCCACAGATACCATATTACCCTGGTCAATGCCCACTGTATCCTGTCCATCACCTAGGTACATTGGTGACATAGGATGTACTGGCAGGATGACTGTGCGCAATGATGGGGTTGACAGCTGTGTACTGTCAATTGGCTGACCAATGATGGACCCTGACACACCTTCCTGTGCCATTACACAGATATCATCATTATCAGCACCTGTGGCACCAGATTCAGGTTCCCTGCTTCAGGACACCAGAGCAGCACCAGAACCTGTGGGAGGAAGACAAGAAACACAGTTTACAATGTCTACACAATGTTGCCAGTGATGCACACATGCACACATGCACACGTGGACACATGCACACATGCACACGTGCACACGTGCACACGTGGACACGTGCACACGTGGACACACGCACACATGCACACATGCACACCCCACAGTATACACACAGAGCACGACTGAGGTACACTATTATTACTAGCAGTATCAGGACTATTATAGGTATTGTTAAAACACACTCACCAGCATGGCTGGGCTGCCTTACTGTAACACCGGAGGGACCTGCAGAAATGAGGGGATTAGTGTCAGTGGGCACAACTGTGCCATTGATACTGCATATGATACAGTTCAGTAATACAACAGTTGCCTTTCCCATGTCAGCTGCTGATATTGGCAATATCACACCTGCACAATTACATACTATGTTGACAGCTACATACCAAGGACACACCTTACACATGCATAAACTAACAGTGTACAGAACAGTCAAGTGTACATATGGCATATTACCTGCACGCTCCATGTTGTTTTGCTGTTTGGCTCCAGCCTCCATCATAATGCAGGTGTGTTGCTGTTGATGTTCCTGGGCTGGAGCCACAACACTTAGGAGTAGCCACTCCAGTCTGGTGAGGGGGGGATGTGTGGCCACCCCACCTCCTGTGGCGACCTGTTGCCTGTGGATATCCAATGCACGCTGACGGACATTACTGATTAAATCACTCCAGTGATGTCGTACCTGCTCATATGTCCTATTATGCGTGCCAATGTCATTTACCCTACGGACAAGGTCTTGCCACAGTGCAGCCCTCTCCTTCTGATTCTGGCTGGTGCGGGAAAACAGTATGGCATAATCCCGCACCAGGCTCTGGTGTATCACTTCATCTTCTGCAGCAGAGTAGGCAGGATTTCGTTGACGCGCCATGTCCCTGAAAGAGAACACAAACAGGATATCAGCAAACTATGTCAGCAAATTATGGCACACATACTATACATGATACTCAACTGTAGTGATATACTACTACTCTCATATGTAGCACGTCTGTGTCTCTTGGTGGATACACATGTACATAGCCAGATATCAGTGCTCTGCCGACACCTGTGCAACAATACCTGCCACATTCCATACAACATAGTACCAAGCCCTGTCAGTCAGCACACTGAGACAGGTCCAATGCACCACCTCACTCTGGGGGTTCATAACAAGGTACTGTATGTGGAACGTCATCCACTAGTGTGATCTGGACACAAGATAATCAGCCTGGATATACATATCCCACCACTACCACCAGCACAGTAGACTACTTTGAAATATATGTGAATAGACATATTTTCACTTGTTAGGACTGAGATGGTATCCATGCAGCCCACTGGGCCAGTGGAAGCGACAACCCACAATGCTGACCCCTTTGCAAATGCTTCCCACGGACATCCCCAAGACTGCATGGAACATGCACACACAATTCTTACCCAGACCCTATGCACAAAGGTTAAGCATCCTGACTGGTGGACCCCAGCCAAAGACAAATTGTATAACGATAGAAGGAGGCTACTGCAGGACAGAGCAGAATCACATAAAGGGAAGGCATCTGTGGTCAGCACTAGTAATAAGCTAAGTTCTCTCATAACAACATCCAAGGCCAACTCTGAGAGAGAAATGGCCAAGGACACTAAAGATAACCACAAGGCCTTCTTCAGTTTTGTTAGAAACATGGACCAAAGGCCTCAGATATGCTCAGAGTTAGTACACAACTACATAAAATTCACTGAACCCACAGATATTGGCAACATTCTGGCAGACAGGTTCAGTGCAAATATCCCCCCTCCCTCTCCCCCAAAAGAAGAAATACTTATCACAGCTGAATGTAACCTCCCTGTCATCTCAGATGTCCAGGTGAGGGCCGCCCTCAGCAAAGCAGAACACACAGCATCAATGTGACCTGATGGTATCCCTGGATGTGTGCTACGTGAACTCCAAGAGGATCTACAACCGCATATAAAACTGATATTTAACCTTAGCCTTACTACGGGATATGTACCTGAACCCTGGCGTACAGCAACAGTGGTCCCACTCCACAAAGGAGGCACCTCTACTGACCCTGGGAACTACCGCCCCATAAGCTTAACCAGCCTGGTCTGCAATGCTATGGAAAGATTCATTATGGAACTCGTATACAGCAATATTGGGGAACTACAGACACTTGATCCCACCCAGTTTGGCTTTGTGAAGGTCTGATACTGCCTTTTGAACCTGGTTGACTTTTTCAAAACAGTCACTACAGCCATTGATGAGGGCAAAGCAGTCCATACAGCCTACCTGGACTTGACTAAGGCCTTCAACACAATACTCCACTCAGGCATCATAGACAAGCTTATCAGCTTAAATGTTAATACATATTTCACATGATGGGTTGCAAACTGGTTGAACAACAGAATCCATAAAGTCAACATTGCGGGAGCCATGTCAGACTCAAAGCCAGTCACAAGTGGTATCCCACAGAGCTCTGTCCTAGGACCCCTCTTGTTTGGCATTTACTTCTCAGCTGTGAAAGCAAACAAGGGCGGGTTGTGGATGACAACGTTCCCAGATGACTGCAAACTAGGAACCATAGTCGATACACCAGCTGACACACACATTCTACAGACAGACCTCACTGAAACAGACAACTGGTGCCAGAATCATGGCCTAACACTGAATGGCATGAAATGTATAGTCATCCCCTTTGGGTAAAACAACGTACACACAACTTATCACATAGACATACATATAGATACAGACCAATAACACATATGGAGGGTTCACAGTATGTAGACTATTAAATTGTTACTTTACATTACCTGTGTTTGTCACAGCTGGTTGCATTACCATTAGTATCGGTTACTGCCGCTGCTAGCCCAGCTTGATACTGTCACTGATGTCAGCTTCAACTTAGTTTTTCTTAAGTGTAGTTTTTGTTTGTGTTTTTATTTCCTTTTTTTTTCTTTCTTTTTCTCTCTCTCTCTATCTGCCTCCAGATGGTGCAATGAAAGTATTGCATGCGTGCACTGGGAGTACAGGATGCTTTTGCAGGTATCTGCATATGTCCATGTGATGGCCTCTGCACCAATTGTTAGCCAGCATTTGCTGATTGCATGCAGCCAGTTGTGTACTGATTGCAGTTCTCACTGTGATTTCAGGACAGTGCTATAAAAGGGTATGTGAGATAGGCGTTGCCCTTTCAGATTGTAAGGGCGGGGACCATGCTGGTATGCTGTGGACACTGTTCTTTGAGTGTAAAGGTTAGTATCTCTCTCATAATTCAGGCTGTGATGTAGATTAACATTTCTCCATTCATCTCTCCTGTTTCCTGTACTAAGCGTGTATGTACACTGACACCTACAACTATATATATATATATATATATATATATATATATATATATATATATATATATATATATATACATATATTTATATATATAAATAATAACTGACATTATTACCTACTAGCTACCAACTAGCATGGCTGTTTCTATTCACACACTACTATTACAGAAATCCACTAGATTTGACAGTAAATATACATGACATGCTTTGTGTACTACACATCCTATATTCCCTTTACATTCATTCCTACGATTACATGATATATTTATTGTAGCACAATGTTCTTATATAATAGTCATGGCTTAGTGGTAAGTCATGCAGACTACTGTTTCCTGGGTTCGGGACTGACAGTGGGATTTTATTTTGCTTTTGAACTGACTACAGGACCTGTCATTCAGAGTGACTAAGGCACTTTTAAGCAGTTGTAACCGGGTTAGCGCTGGTTTGCTCGGAGCTCCCACATGCGCACTTGAGTTCAGCTCTGTGCACACCCGCTTACAACCGCTTAAAAGTGCTTACTCGTGCGCACACCCACGCTATTTTCTTTGAAAGAAATGAAAATGGGGAGACAGGAAAGTGGTGAAAAAGGGGTCACAAAGAGGGTAAGACAGTAGGGAAACAAGCTTGGGTTTTGCAGGAGGGATGTAGGTAAGGCCCATAGCTGCCAATTTCTTCATCAGCAACAGCTGTGCATATGTTTGTAATTTGTTGTGACATTTGATACCTTCCACCCCTGAGAGAGGTGTAAGGACAACAATAATACTTGTTGTACAGCAAATTGTAATTGACAGTTTCCATGTGCAGCAGACATGTGTGCGAAATGGGCAGCTATGTATGGGGCGTAATTTTTTTGTGGGTACAGAGTGCCCTTTTTTTTTTTTTTTCAGGTGAGAGTGGTATGTCAGGTAAAGGAAGTCGGTATAGCTGGGGAGGTAGGTTGGGTAGTTCAACAGACAAGACAAACAAGACGCATACAGGGACGGTGTATGACACATGTGGGGGGGTACACAATTGACAGGGATGGATGTTTGGATATCCAGAGCCCATGAGCCCACAGATGGCAACAGTGGAACTGATATCCCCACCCATGGGCAGTTGCCACTGTACCTTCACTGCCCAGGATGGGGCTGTGCTGGGGGCTGTGTAGGCCGGGCAACAGGCATGCCCGTTAGTTGTGCCACCTGTGCCTCAAGCTGGCGTAGGGGCCCAAGAACAGATTCCTGGATCTCCGTATGCACCACAGTCCGGACGCTACAGAGGGTGAGTGGTGGTTCTCCTCCGGCCACACTTGCAGAGGGGGGACGAGCCCTATCCCCTGCAGTGCTTCCACCTGCAGGTGGCACAGGGCCACCGGAGGAGGGTCCGGACTGGGCACTACTGCCAGATGCACTCGCCAGCTGAGGTGGGAGAGGTGGGTCCGCTGGACCCCGCCTTCCCTGTCATCCTATGTTTTGCATTATGTCATGACAGTTTGGGTTAGTAACATACAATACCATTCGCAATTAGTTATAACAGCATGCATTAGTATTCCCATTAACCAAACACCCAGATATTCACACCATTGAACAGCGAGCATAACACATGCATAATTTGAACAGCAATACACAGTCCAACAACATGCAGGGTTGATTGATGGCAACAGGCCATCAGGTTTGGATGTATGAACAGGGCAGATGCATCAACGTACATGCAAATATGTATGACCCAACAGGACAAATGTCCAGGGGTGTTAATTGTGAGTGCACATACCAATTTCACGTGGAATGGATTATATGTGGTTATAGGGTAGGGTGAAGAAAATATAATTAACACCTTCAAATACCAATACATATGCTGTACATTTCTAATAGCTGCAGATATATACACACTACTGTTCTACCTACAGTTTCCTATGTGATAACTACTTCAAGTTGCTGATAGGACTGTTACTGCTACATCAATATACATTTTCATTTTTATTCATACACGTTCATATCTGGCTTTGTTCAGCTACATCATCCTGCTACATTTGCTT
Source organism: Protopterus annectens (assembly GCF_019279795.1). Taxonomy (NCBI): domain Eukaryota; kingdom Metazoa; phylum Chordata; order Ceratodontiformes; family Protopteridae; genus Protopterus; species Protopterus annectens. Next base: position 1,044,442,479 of record NC_056727.1, on the reverse strand, counting down.
TATATAGCTATAGACAACTGTGGATGTTTGGTATTTCAGACAATCATACTATCTGCATATTGCAGACTGAGAGCAACATATCCAGATTTTGGGATACACATTCCAGCTGCAGGAACATTTTGAACACATTTCGCAGTTTGGTTCTGCTTTTCACATTCATTTCATTCTGTACTAACTGCAGTATACTTTATTCAGGAGTTATTACTACTTTATTGGTGGATTCATAACTCTTTCTCACACTCTCTCACTTGTTTTAATTTTACAATTCAGGATGGTACTTACTTCTAGGCTTTATTGACATGTTTTACCTGTAGTTATTACAATCCTTTCCAACAGTCTCACTTCTGTCATGTTTCAGTATTTCAACAGGGATATATTTCACACATGTGATTTGCTCATCTTCTGCAGCTGTACTTTTCAGCCTGCTGCAGGTTGTGTACTATTATATTACAGGTGGGGCATCTTTATTTCAGACTTTATTTCAGACATTTTCATTTTTCTGTTTGGATTACAGACTGCAACACACTTTTGTAATCAAGCAATACTTGCAAACACTCTTACACTGTTACTTGTACATTTTATTACTTAGTGACTACACTACACTCTTTTCGCTAACTGTCATACCTTTATATTTATTTACAGTTACAGGGAGAGGATTACTGACCTGCCTGGTGGCGCAACCGCACCAGCCTATCGCCATAGGCTCTGCAGTTTGCAGAACGGACGCCTGCAGCTGTAATATAAATAAAGTAATATTGGAATACACATCTCCATAATATCAGCTAGGTTAATTTCTTACATACATAATTAAATGTAACTTACTCAGTAGTGGGGCGTTGGACATTTGCCAGGCCTCCTGGATCCAAAGGTTCAGTTGGTCCTGCTTACGTCTCTTCAGGTCCACATGGTGGGGACGGACCTGCTCACCAGTCCTTGGAATCCCCGTGGCACTGGTGAGATCATGAGCCAACCGTTCCCACGCCTCAGCCCAATATGCTCCCCACAGGACCTGGCCCTGCATGAGTTGGGCCTCATGATTGTGGACAAGGAGCCACACCATATATCTGGACTCCTCACCGCCCTACATCTGTGCTCGGAAGCAACTACCCTCACCTACTCCTGACATTCTGGCTGCAAGTTAGTTCTACAATCGGTTATGCTGTGTATTCCCGCCTATGGGGCTTATATATGCCATTTTTCCCGCACTTATTTGTGATTGGCCATTTTGGAATTGTATCAGCTTCACAAAACCTGCTTTGTCATGCTCCTCTTTCTATTCATTCCTATATATTTGCTATTACTGCATTTTTAAATACAGCTGTCATGGCTTAGTGGTTCAGTACCTTGACAATGGTGCATGGTATCCTGGGTTTGAACCTAGCCACTGCTTTTTATATTTTATGACTGTCTAGACAGGCTAGGGGGTGTGTCTGTGTAAAGGCAGTTTTGTTACAGCTTGCTCAACATTGCCCGTCGGTTAGCTTGTTGGCGCGGTGCGCAGCTCCGCGCAAACGGGTTACGCTGGTTTACGCTTCATTTGGCTGTCAGCATGCATATTACACTCAGCACAGCTAGGGGCACACAGTTTCAGCATGTTAAACCACAGCTCACCTACGGGAACTCATTTTGCACCTGTTAAACCACTGCTCACCTACGGTCAGATGCACTCAACTTGTTAAACTGTAGCTCAGCTATAGGCACATCTAGCATTTTTTATTATTTTGTTATCTCACATTTCTTCAAAATAAATGGCCTATTTCATTACATTTTACATAAAATTTAATTTTATATGTGTACATGTATGTCAGGGACTTGTTTCGTGCTTATTTCACTAAAAATAAAAATTGATGTTGTGGGGGCTCGAACCATGACTGCCTGCTCTTTAGCCAATGTCTCTACTGCTACACTATTGCTTTATGGCTTACTTTGCATAGTTAGTTCTTATATGCTTTTCCACTTACTGCTAACTGTGGCTGAGCTACGGGCATGCCCGCGCAAACGAGCGCACTCACGGGCAAACATCTTTACAATTTAAAAAAAATATAACATGTTCATTTATATAATTTTATGTTCATAGTCTGTGGGGGCATGTGCTGTGTTGTGTTTATTCACATTTCCATGTACTCTGTCATGGGGATTTACTTTAGGCACTTTTACTCTTCTGGGGGCGTGTCCACTTGCAGGGCTTGGCCTACAGACACGCCCCCTACTGTCTTCCACGGACCGTGTAAGCCTTAGGTGTGATTCAGCATGCCCTCATGCATATTCATGACATGCTGACGTCACACCGTTTAACTGCAGCCTCTGTGTAAGCCTTGTAACTCTTACACGGAGGCTTCGTGAATCCTGCCCACAGCTACCTCTATTTTCCACTGGTAATAATAATACCATTGAGGGTAGTTAGCTTCGGGCAGTACTAGACAAACTAAGGGAATGGGACTTTGACCTATGCATCAAAAGACATCTTACAGGTCCATTATTGACTTACAATGCCCACTTGGTCAGGCAGAGTTCCTGGGTGGACATACGGTATGCAGGGCATAGTAGCTGTGTCCCTTTGGGTAGGTACAGATGTTCCTTTCACTCTGATGTGAATTCAGTGGTTTACATTTTAGTTCCTGTACTGTCTGTGGGACTTTATGAACTTAGTATCTACCCTATATGCAAGGAAGTGATAAATGGATTTAATCTCCACTATTGTCAACATTGCTGTTTAACTTTGGAAGCATCTTATACGATTACTAGTATCCAGAAAAAGTTCATTATTGTAAAAAGATATATAACATATATAGAGTTATATTTTTCATTATAGTAAAAATGCTTTTACTGATACATGATTACTGAGTTATTTTTCCATTGGATTTAAAGAAAAAGATTTTTGTAACAAAAAATATTCTCCATACAGCTTGTATGTCTTTGCCTACTGTGGCTGTCATTACGCATGCAAACTCCACTTAAACTTAAATTTTACATGGTGGATATACTAGGAGATTTTATCTTTGTACATCAGAAAGTGGTAACACACAGACTTCTGACATTCACTAAAATAGAGTATTCACATGCGGTATTGTACATGTTATTCCTTGCTGTGACTGTGATATTTTGTGCCTTTGGCATAGATGGTTATGTATGTATGTATAGGCATGATTTGTGTTATGCTGCATACATGCACATATCTGCTTGTCCTGTTCTAGCCACTAAATGTCTTTTCCTGAAATTGATCCTGTTTGCCTACTTAATTAATTAATTAATTAAGTAAGCAAGTAAGTAAGTAATTAAGCTGTTTATTTGAATGGAATATTTCAAGTATTGCCTAGTTATATAACAAAGTTAAGGAATCATATTATTACACAAAAAGTGATATTGAGATACTTAGCTTAGACTAAGTGAAAATGTCTCAGACACAGCAGAGTGTACCAAATCATGATAAAAAGGTGAGTAGTGCTTTGTCAGTTACAAATTAAACATTGCAGATAATACATTTACATGCTGCTGGGGTATGTAAGAATGTTTAGGCCTTCCTAATTAAAAAAGAGCAGACTCTTAAATCATAGTCCGTTGATTCATACTTTTGTAACTGCTGTTTGAAAATAGTGTTGCTACAACTATATACAAATATACCAAGCATAAGGCATTTGAGATGAAAATGGCAATACAAAAGCTTTTAGAAAGAAATGCCCATTTGATGAAATGCTTAAAGATGATCATGTAATGTTTTAAGTATTTTTGAAAGTACTACATGGAACTATTAATGCATTTGAATTCAGATCTTTTTGTATATTATTGACAATCATGGCTGTGGGCAAGACCAGTTAAGTGGCACACAACTCAGCTATCTATAATGAGTTTTAAAAATGTAAATGGATTTTAAGAATATTCTCTAGGGGTGTCCTTACATGGACACACTAATTGTTTCATTGAAACATTACAAAGGAGAATATAGAACTGATAAAAAATGTGAGATATAACAAAAAGAGACAAACATAATAGGCTCATAGGTAGGTACTAGGCTATCTGCCCGAGGGTATTTATAAGCCTAGCCAGAGTGTGTCAGCTTTCACCGCCCCATTGATTAATTAACTAAGCCTCTGTCAAGAAGAGCCAATGAAGTGATCCCAGGGGTGTATTTTCTGTTACCCAGGGACTCTGCCTAATGTAGTTAAGGAATTTTGTTCCAAAGCATGGGGAGTCTCTGTGACAGGAATCTATTCCTCCAGCATGTTCTATTTATTGTTGTGGTGAAGTTTAGCTCACTAGAACGAGTGGCTCGAGTGACTTGGATTTCTTTAGGTGGAGCATGTCCATCAATTCTGAGTTGGACATGGCTTTGTAAGTAAGGCAGAGATCACCTCTGAGTAAGCGATATGCCACTGAATACAGCCGGATCTTTTCCAGTTGGGCTGCATAGGACATATGTTTGAGGCCAGTAATCCTCTTGGCGAGGTACTTTTGTGGTCTTTCCAGCTGTTGAAAGTGTTTTGTGAGGTACATCCCAAATGGAGCATTGTACTCTATGATGGGTCTGATGAGTGACGAGTAGAGGGTCACTATAACCTCTTTATTTCCAGATGCGAACCCTTTAGTAATTAGATGGGCTACATAGAAGGATTTCCTAACTACTTTGGCAATATGATTGTCAAAGGAGAGATTACTACCTACCCGAGTCCCCAGATCTCTTACTACCTCTTCTGTATAAAGGGGGCTGCCACCTATGTGGTAATTCATGGGTGTTTTGTTTTTCCCAAACGGGATGACTATGCATTTTGTGGCATTTAGCTTGAGACCATGACTTTGACACCAGATGTCCATCTCACTAAGGCCCTTTTGGAGAATGTCCGTGTCAGCTGGAGAGTCAATTATGGCTCCCAGTTTGCAGGCATCGGCGAACTTGGTTAGCCATAGTCCTCCTGTGTTTGCCTGTACTTCTGAGAAGTATATGCTGAACAGTAGGGGTCCCAGGAACGAGCCTTGTGGGACACCACTTGTAACTGGTTTAGAGTTGGACCTGGAGCCTACTATTCTTACTGTGTGAGCTCTGTCTGTAAGCCAGTTAACAACCCTTCTCATGACATAGGGGTTTATGTCCAGGCTGGTGAGTTTTCTGTAATTCCCAAGTGGGGAATGGTGTCAAAAGCCTTGTTGAGGTCAAGGTAGGCTGTGTGAACCACCTTCCCCTCATCTATGGCCTTGGTGACTGTCTCGAAGAAGTCAACCAGGTTTAGTAGGCATGATCTGCCCTTAACAAAGCTGAACTAGGTTGGGTCAAGTGTTTGGAGGTTCCCAATGTCTTTGTTAATGAGCTCCATCATGATGCACTCCATAGCCTTGCAGACCAGGCTAGTCAGGCCTACGGGGCGAAAGTTACCAGGGTCAGTTGTGGCCCCACCTTTGTGGAGTAGAATAACCATTGTTGTGCGCCATTCTATGGGCATGTAGCCTGTGGAGAGGCTGAGGTTAAACAGTGTGTTTAGGTGGGGGGGTGAGTTAATTCTGTAGTTTGTGCAAGACGCAGCCTGGGACACCATCTTGCCCCATTGACACTGTGCTTTTGGCTTCTGAAAGGGCTGTTTTTACCTGTGCGTCTGTGATTTCTGGGACACTACACTTTTCCAGTATTGCTGTGGGCCCTTTTGGGGATGAGAGGGGGATGAAGTTTGCACTGAGTCTATCTCCCAGTATGTTGGCAATATCAGTAGGTTCAGTATATTTTGTGCTATTTTGCACTAGCTCAGAGCATATCTGTGAGTTGCCACTTAGATTCTTGACATAGCTAAAGAAGGCTTTGTGGTTATCTTTCGAATCCCTGGCTATTTTTCTTTCAAAGTTAGCCTTGGATTATTTTATGAGGGACCTTAGTTTCTTACTGATACTGATCAGGGATGTCTTTCCTTCTTGGGATTTGCTTTTTTTCTGAACTAGTTTCCTCCTTCTATTGTATAGCCTGTTTATGGCAGGGGTCCACCAGACTGGTTTTCTTCTCTTAGGGGAGTGAGTCTTGGTTTTGCTAGGGATGACATGACCCATGCATCCTTGTAGGTGCTCATAAAGTGCATTTGTAAAGGTTCCTGCATCTTGGACACTGTTATCCTTTAGCGTGGGGGCTGTGAAACTTACCACCTCTGTCTTAAGTAAGGTGAAGTTTGCTATAGAAAAGTTTTTCACTGTGGTTTCCTTGATTGGGGGTGGTGGTGTGGTGTGGACATCCAGAGTGATTAGTTTACGGTTTGATCTAACCAGTGATGGGTTGACTTCCGGTGCTGAACACCTGTCGTCCATGTTGGTGATGACCAGGTCTGATATGTTTTCACCTCTGGTAGGGGAGTTTACCAGCTGATCCAGGGCATTTGAGTTGATAAATTTCAGGAAGTGCTGGACCTGGGAGTTTGTACTTGAGTAGTTTTCCCAGTTAACAGTAGAGTACTTGAAATCACCGAATATCAGGGTGTTTGGTAGGACCTTCATGTTTTCCAGTGTCTCCAGAAAGGTGGAGTGGTCGTCCTGGGTCATGGAGGGTGATCTGTAGCAGGCCACAACTTGCATTGCAGATTTGCCCGATGTTAGTTGCACATGGATGATCTCAGAGGTATCATGCTGCACCACTACCACTAACCTGGAGGTGTAGGTATCCTTGATGAATATGGATATACCCCCTCCTTTTGTGTTTGAGTCCATGTTCTGTGGCCGAAATGTGTGGTATGAGTTGTAGCCCAGTAGTGCTGGGGTGCTCTGTGGAGCCTTGAACCTGGTTTCAGTTACTGCACAGATGTCAACGTTCTCCATACTGAGGAGTGCTTTGAGCGTGTGCATTTTGAGATTTAAACTCCTGGCGTTGAGTAGCATAACCCTCATTTTTTTATTTGTGCTGTTTATGGAGGTGGGTTTAACTTTTGAGCCTTGCCTAAAAAAGGCACTATGGAGGCAGCAAGAGCCTTGGCCAGTATTCAAAAGCCTAGGGGTGACAGGTGCAAGCCGTCTCTTGTGAAGCAATGTGGCTTGTTGAGCATGTCATCCCAGGCTGACAGACACTGGATCCCTTTTGAATGGCACCAGAAGCTTAGCCAGTTGTTGAAATTGAGAATCAAACCTTGCACCTTGCAGATGAAAGACAAACACCTTAACCACTGAGCCACTGGCCTAAGGAACACATCAAGAGGGTTTTGCTTCTGGAGGTGGGAGAGGAGAAGGTTCTATATTTTTGGTGGGCGATAGACACTCCTGTTTTTCAAATATTTTTATATAGTAGGGTAATTTGGGATGAAAGTAGGTTAGAGGGTATAAGAGAGAGGATTAAGGAGGGAGGGAGGTGAAGTGGGGTTTTTCGCAGGATCACACTGGTCCACAAGAGCTTAAACAGCACCGCTGACTGATGGAAGTGCAACAAAAGACCAGATGTTGAGAGGTGCAGCTGTTTGGTGGTTCAAGGGTCAGAAACAACTGGAGAAGTGAGTCTTGCACCCACTGTAGCACATCCTGGGCTGGCTGAAGCAGTTTCTCCACCATCCTCAATTAAGTCCTGAAGCTCAAAGATGCATGGTTTTCTATGCTGCAACATGCCATGGTGCCTACAGGATTGATGCTACTGCCCCAACCCTGTGAAAAGATCCCTAGATGGGCATAGAGTTGAATATTCCTTATCCTGAGAGGAACATGGTTAGGCTGCTCCTGGGACTTCTGAACTTGTGGAAAAAAACTAAAATTGGAAAGAAAGAAAAAAGAAAGAATCGAAAAGAAAGGTAAAACATAACTAAAACAAGACAAATGGAGAGAGATAGGATAGTGAGATCTATAAGAAACAGAGACCATAAATTGACTCATAATTTGGTGTTACATCAGTACATACTTTTATTTTATTTATTTTTATTCTTTTTTTATTTTATTTTACATTTGTTGACCGGGATAGTCCAACTGGATACATGTCCATTTTCAGTGGTGGCCTGGGGAGAAAAGCTCCAAGGTAAACACAACATGACAAAAAACTTGGTAAAAGACAGTGTTACAGGTTCAGCTGGCTATACATAAACATAATCACATGAGATCTTAATTTTACACAAGGTAAGGTTTAAAAAATGCAATTCTGCACAGTTATGAATGACTTGGTACAAAACATAGTGAGAGGATTAGTCTGGCTTGGAACAAGGACATAGCCAGTATGATTTAAAATATAGATTAAGACTTTTTTTTAATTGACTTAGGGTGCTCTTGAGGGTGATTTCAGCAGGTAGCAAGTTCCACATTTTACCAACATAGTTGTTGAACAAACAGTCACCAGCTGAATTTTTGGTTTTGACAGTTTGTACTAGTAACCTGTTAGAGGAGCGAAGTGGTCTTAGGTTACTGCAGGGATTGATAACTTTTTTAAGTGCAGGTGTACTATCAGGCCAGTAGAGTACTTTATGTGCCACTAAAAGTTGGTTATAGTGAAATACTAAATAGACAAGGCAATTCTAACCATCCTAGATGCTTCAGGTTTTTACAGTGGTGTGTCTTATATGGCATACCAGTGGCAAATCGGGCTATGTGATTATAACAGCTAGAGAGTTTATTCAGTTCAGTTTTGCCTACGTTGGTGAAAAGAGGGGAAGCATAAAGGAGCGATGAAGAAAGGTGAGAGAGTGCAATGGCTATTTTAGCAGGTGGTGTTAGAAAGGGTTTAATCCTGTAGAGTGAGCCAAGATTTTTATTAATAGTTTTAACAGTCTGATTAACATGCAGATTGAATTTGAGATTATTATCTACAGTGACACCTAGAAGCTTTGTGTAGCTATTTTGGGGAAATTATGGTACCATTGTTAGATTTTATAGAGAAGTGGACCTATGAGTAGCGATGAACAGCAGTAGCTTAGATTTCTTTGGATTTAGGATGAGGTGTTGATCTGTTAGCCAATTTTTGACTATATTGAAGGTGTTTTGGCTAAGTGTTTGTAGATCAGACTTGGAGGTGGCAGAGCAGATCAGGGTGGAGTCATCTGCATATTGAATGCAATTCACATCTGGGATGACTGTGTAGAGATCATTGATAAATATAGAAAATAGGAGTGGTCCAAGTATGGAGCCCTGAGGAACTCCCAGAGTGTTAGGTAGGAGGTTAGAAATTTTGTTTTGCCATAGGACAGCCTGTTGTCTACCGCTCAGATAGGCTTGAAACCACTGTAGAGCTTGGGTGTCTAGGTACAGAGTCTTTAGCAAGTGAATTAGTTGTTGGTGATCCTCCATATCAAAAGCTTTGGAGAGATCCAAAAATAGGGCAGAGGATATTTTATTACTATTACGATTATTGTTTTTGACATAAGGGAAGGCAAGGAGGGCTGTGGTGGTGCTATGGTGCAGCCTGAACCTGTGCTGGGAGCTAGCCAGTAGGTTGTTTTGAGTCAGATATTGTAGCAGTTGCTTATGAATGCATTTTTCCATGATTTTAGCCAATGGTGACAATATGGCTATGGGACAGAAATTAGACAGTTCAGTGGAGTTACCACCTTTATGGAGTGGAATGACATGGGCTATTTTCTAGATTGTGGGGATGGAAGATTCTGTTATGGTTCGATTGATTAGAATGGAGCTAGGATATGCTATTGCATCTGCAGCTTTTTGCAGATACTCAGCAGGCAGCAGGTCAGCAGCTAGGTTGGTTGGTTTTAGTTTTTTAATTAGACTTTGAATGTACGATGTAGACACTGGTTGAATACTAAAGGAGAGATGGCTGTTGGGAGTGGTGCTATTGGAGCTGCAGTGGCTTGGGGGTAGCTGATTAGCGAGGGACTGAATAGTCTCAGTAAAGAAGCTATTAAAGGTGTTTGCTACATCATCATCTAGTTGTTTGTCAATACAGGTTGCGGTGGTTGGGGTGGAGGTATGTCCTGGGTGCAGCAGTTTAGCTTGATATTTTTGCTGCAGCTGGCTATAGTAGTTTTTTATCTAGGATTATGCTTTGTTTAGTCAAATTCCTTAGTTGTCTATACCTGTTATGATCTAAGGGGTCCTTTGTGGTCTGCCATATGGCCCATGCTTTGTTTCTGGTTTTCAGTTTAGCTTTGATGTCTTTAGTTAGCCAAGGTGCAACTTTAGTTTTTGTTTGATTGGAGTGGGCAGGGGCATGAGAATTTAGGATAGTTAGAAATTTGTGATTGAAATGAGCAACAGCTTCTTCAAGGAGTAGGTATTTTAGGACTGACCAATTGCATGATGATAGTTCATCTTGGAATTTATCAGGGATAAAGTTCTTATTGGTTCTTATTGTTTTTATGGTAGGTTGATGGGGGTTAGTGACTTTGTGTTTAAGTATAAAGATAAAAGAGTGGCAACTTAGGTCATCGGGCATGGTCCCTGTTTTATACTGTTGTTGTTGTGTCTTTCGGCTTTTCCCAGTTAGGGGTCACCACAGCGGAACTCCGGTCCGCTAATGATTGGTAGTTGACTTTTACGTGCCAAGTTACCAGCCCTGATGCACAACCTTCAATGAAGGTACGCCCATTCACGCATGTCTCCACGCAGAAGACGATCTAGTTGAGAATCAAACCGGACAGCGTCTTACTGTAAGACGACAACACTACTGCAGCACCACCATCGCGGGGGTCCCTGTTTTATACTGTTGTGGAGGACTATTTATAAGTATCCAATCCAGTATACTTTATTTATTCAAGTCTACTAATACTGCTTATTTTTATTAAATCCTATAAATGGTACTGGAAAGCTGCCGACCATCAGTAGACGAATATAAATGGTGATGTTTTTTACATCCACAGTATAATAGCTGCAGATAATGTTATTTGATTATTTGATAATAACAAAATAAATTAATGTTCCATTTGAAATGGTAACACATTTTACAATGATCACTTATTCTGAAATACATTGAAATGGACTGTGCAGTTTTGCTATAGCTATGTACTGGAACCACATTACTTCTTCTCCTATATTTCTGTATGAATTAGTTCTGACCCGGGATTCAATAAAACCCATGTAGGCTCCGTGTAGAGCCTACACAGAATGCACCTGTGTACATGGCCATGGTTCCTCTTCTGCAGCAGCAAGCCATATATATTAATTATGGTGCACTGCAGAGAGAGATCAGAGTTACACGGATATTGAATCCATGCAAGCAGTGGTATGAAAGCTCTCCCATAATTGTGGACTGTCCAGAAAGCATCTCTCCAGGTGTTAAGCACAAGACAGTAATATATATTTTTTTTAATGTTATGCTCTGTTTGACTGGTGCAGCACAAAGCTTAGCAATAATGAGCTGCACTTATTCATATGCACCTGACATGTACTATGTATCTAAAAATAGAAACTGGATGTAATTAATTATTTTTTTTCTGTCTGTCTCTATTTGTGTGGAGTGGCGCAGTGCTTAGCAATGCCATCCAACATCTAAAAATAGAAACCTGATGTATTTAATTGTTGCAGCTCTGTTGTGCTTAGCAATGCACAAACCTGCACAACTTCACTGGGCAATGCTAATAGGTATCTTAGTAGTATATGTGAAGATATACCGCTTCGCTGTAGTATCCGATTGGCTAGATAGGTTGACTCATGATCTACCGTTTAGTAGGTCCAGTGTTCAAGTCCTGATCAATCATGTTTTGCATGTATTGTTTTGAACAGGAGACAGATGACTGAAACATCAGTTTAATTTAAAATTAAAAATTGTTACATTTAGCAAAGCTACAGGGTGCTAAGCTCTGGTTAAACATGGACAATGGTTTACTTCATTTGTGCTTTGCTAAGCTAAGCTTAAACACAGCTTGTGTGAGTTTGTGCAATGCTCAGCTTCACTGAAATGGTTTGTGCAAGTTTGCATGATGCTAAGGGACGAGCTGCATTTTAGAAAGTTGCATTATGATGTGTAAGAGCAGGAATGTACCCTATATAATGGCCAATAGGTGGGAATCTGGCACCATTCTTTGGAGTTCTTACTTGGTTTTTGATATGCCTGGTGGTGTTGGTGAGGGAGCACACTTTCAGGCACAGAGATTGGGTGTGCAGGAGTTCAAAGTGTTAGTTGGACTCCAGGTCAAAAAACATGAACCCTGGCTGCTGCAGGACAATTACCATGCCTCAGAGTGTAAGTCTGAGGCTTAGGATCATTTGGTTAGGGAACTTACCACATGCTAGTGGTATCCCTTGTACTGGTGAGCAGTGTCATCACCACTATGATGACATGAAATGTAGAAAGAAGGGAACTTGGATACCTGAGTCCAAGAAGCTCAGGCAGGGCACACCCCACAGATATGTAAGTATTTGTCCCAGTGCTTTATAAATATACAAACTGAATGTGTGCAAAACTGGTATGCATAATGCTTTGCTTGTCTTACAACAACTGCAGAAGAGAAGACTCACAACATCCAGTCCCATGCAGGGTGGCTGGCCAGGATGAGGCATGAGTGTGGTAAGTAGGGCAAAATCAAAGCAATAATCTAATGCATAATGCCCTGTCAAGATAAAAAAATATTTGCAGAGTTTAGTAATGTGTCAGTCCCTACCTGATATGGCAAACCATGTTAAGTCAAGTAATCATGCATTATTGCATAGTATAGCTTAAAAACATAATTTGAGGTTGGGGTTTACCCAGATTAACAGTCACTGTTCTGCTGTGCTCATTGTGTGAAATATGCTGTATATTGTACTCAGGTAATGGTAAGGGTGAATGGGTTATTACTTAGAGGTCTGACACAGCTATCCATGCTATACATGCCAGACTTGAAGCAGCAGTAATAAATAGATTTTAAGGGGTGATAGTGATGTGATATGTACTGTTTCAAACAAAGAAGTGACCACTCTTCTTGTAGTTACTGCATGTGTGTTCTAATCTAAAACCAGTCAACTCTGCAAAGGAAATGAATAAAGACTGCTGAAAAAAATGTCTGATATATGTAGTGCAATACCCACAGTAAGTTTCAAGCCTGTGTTCTGGCCAGTTTGTTTCATATAATGTTGTACATTCCACCCACTCGAAGAACAAGGTATATGGGTAAGATATTTGACGTTATGGCCAGATAGTCATGTGTATAAATGACAGATTTTAAGTTACATTATCAATAAAGCTTAATGCAGGATTGTGCATTGAGAAGTAATCTGTTCAGATAACTGTGCAGTATGGCTGTAGTCACTGTGTGTGTGCTCTAATTTGACACCAGTCAACTGTAAAACAGGAAATGAATAAAGATTGCTGAAAAAAACTGTCTGATAACTGTAGTGCAATGCCCACAATAACTTTCAAGCATGTGTTATAGCCATTTGTAGTCAACTAATATTGTATATTCCTCCCACTCCAGGAACAAGGTATATGGGTAAGGCAGCTCACATTCTGGGCAGATATCCATGTGTATAAGTGCCAGATTTTCAGGAGCAATATAAATAAAATGTAAAGCAGGATTGTGCCTTGATAAGTAATCTTTTCAAATAAGTGCAACATATTCCTGTATGCATTGCCACCTCTTTTCTATTCTGACAGCAGTTAATTGTTAAATTTAGTGCACATGTTCCCTGGAGTGACAGCTCATGGGTTCTAATCCCATGACAGCCAACTAAGACATCAGGACTGTCTAGTCTAATTAGTGTACAAGAACATACCACTCAACTGTCACTATTTTTTGGAATGTAATGACTAATGCCCATATGTCTGATCTACGATTAGCAGATAAATTACATTACTTGGAATCCAATTCATTGGCAAATCCATGTGGCTACTATTCTACTCACATCCACACCCTTACTGTGTTTGCATGGTGTCAAACGTGAGATGTGTAACCAAGCAGCGATTACTGGTAGGCATCTGTTATTGTGGTATCTCTGCATACTACACTGCATACTACACTGCCACATATGTGATCTTGACATATGTTCCTATTTTGTTTTCTTTCAAGAGATATGTATTCCAGATGCCAGGGGCCTTCTACAGATGCAGAAAATGAAGATATCCCTGATGTTCTGCATCATCATCACTAATTCCTGCTGTCCAGGGGAAGGACAAACAGGGAAGACCGGGCAGCATTGTGGACTGACCTGGTTTGCAATGTGAATGCCACTGGACACCAGAGCAGGAAATACTAGCAGATACGACACAGTGCCACAGATATGATAAATTCTTCCCACAGAAGAGCAGCAAAAGTGTTCAGGGATCATAGTGCCATCGGTGGAGGGTCTGCAGTGGAACAATCACTGTCAGCCACAGAAGAATTCCTGAACTTGGGAACCCAGGTCAGCTCCCAGGTATCCATCACATGGTATGTTGTGGATGTGGGTGTCACTATTTCCACACAAGAGGAGTGTCCAGGTAAACTTAGTTGGATAAGCATTGTAATACTGTAGCATTCAGTGTTTCATGGTGTACATACTTTTATGTGGGTGGCAGGTATTTTATTTTAGGGGGAGGAGGTTAGCTGCAATGTGAATCTCATGCCCATATTGTGACCTACTTATCAAGTAAACATAGTATGTACTGTAAATGTGAGATCTCTGGACATATTAACCTGTCATAGTGCAACATGGTTTGCTGTTTACATTACCTCTCCCTCAAATTTTCACAGGACTATCAGGAATCAGACTCAGCCATGATCCTGCTCTTGGTAAGCATAACACTGTTGTGATACAGATGTAGATTGAGTGCATTGTACTTGCTAAAGTGTCATTCCAGGCCTGTTGGCTAGATTGATGTACTGTCTGCATGATTGCCAACCTCACAGAGTTTTACCAATGGAACATGGTTTATAGTCTTATCTATGCCTTGTAGTTGTGACCACACTGATAGATTTTCAGTAATTGTAGGATAGTTCAGATTACCTTATGTGTCAACTATGCAGAGTATTGACAAATGTCAGCAGTGTACATCACTGCTGCTCACGAGATTCTTGAATAAGGAGCATATTATTTACAAGTAACTACAGAAGTTTTTTTTTTTAGAAAGTAATGCCCTCAGGTCTTGGTATATGAGGGTGGAGGTTAAACAAGTCTGTAATACTGATAACATTGTATACAGCTTGACATATATTACAAGATAGTATTGTAGAGCATAGTAGTGTATGTACTAATGTATCGCTTTTACATTTTTATCACAGGTGGTTGGAGTGGTTGGTTTCTGTCTCCTTCACAAACTGATGTCAGTGACTCCTCAGACTCTGATGATGATGATGTTGGCCATACTGAGGCACGGGGGGGGGGGGGTTGCAGGGCTGAATCTGTCACAGAGGTTGATATCTCACTTCTGCACGCATTATCACTGTGACCAGTCAGTATGCCTATGTCCCCTGAGGCCACAGGTATCGGACAGTCAGGGGGTGGGGACATTGAATAGCAAAGTGTGGGTACTATGACTGCAGTGAATGTTGGTACTGGCCATAGCCAAAGAGCTAGTGAGCTTCCACACAGGCTGATTGATAGGGGTGCTTGTAGGAGGCCTGCTGTCCTTCCACCACCTGTTGCAGGTGTTCCATCATGTGTCACTTGGCATATGTTTAGGGTCATCATGGAGGCACAGGTATGTTCTGAAAGGACCTCCAGATGAATGCTCAGGGTTGTGGATGCAGCACATTCTGACATCCATGACTGCCACCACTGCGATGCTGATACCTTGTATCGTCTGACTGACCCAGTGGAAAGACAGTGGTATGAGAGAGATCATTGATTCCCCAGAACAAAAGCCACAATCCACGATATTGCAAACTCTGATTTATTGTTGTACAATACAAGCACTGTTGAGCGCTTTCATCTATCCAACATAGATTTCATCAGAACAAATAGCAACTCAATAACCAAACTTTAAATAATTAAAAAAACCGCCCAAGATACCACCTGATCAATTTATATTCAATTAAGATTTAAAAATATATATACTTCCACAACATCGTATTCCTAAGTAAAATATGGTAATAATAAAAAAACACACTATTATATTAGTACATTAAGTAATAAAATACACCATATGACTTGTTTGACTTGCCAATACATACAATTATGTGCCTTTTTTTTTTAAATAATATAATTACCTATTGTCCATTTAAAATTATACATGCACATGAAAATATGTTTATTATACCTAGTAATGTATTTTATGATACCTTAGTAACTTTATAAATATAAATTGAATATGTACACGAGCGATGAGGGGATATGTGAGAAGATAGGGGATAGACCAACTTTTGTTTATAAAACAGGGAAGAATCTTAAAAGAATGATAGAAATAAGAACTAACAATAGTAACAATTATGGGAAGAAGGGACAGATAGGGACCAGACAATGTGGACATTGTAATCAATGTTCGAATATCTTGTTAGAAGAAAAAATCAATCTGGACAATAGCCTAAAAAGTACCATAATTTTTAGAAGAGGAAATTGTCAATCGCAACATGTGGTATACCTGGGGAAGTGCACCTCTTGTCCCAGTTTTTATGTTGGGAAAACGGATAGAAGGCTCCGAAATAGGATTTATGACCACCTGTATTGTATCAAGAAAAAAGATAAGAACAATGCATTGTCAAGACATATAGAGGACAGCCAAGGCTGTGAAACATTTAAATTTGCTATATTAGAAGTGGTCAAAAGTAATCCTAGGGGAGGTAACATAAAAGCCATACTTGGGGAAAGAGAGATTAAGTGGCAGATTAGACTCAATGCCGCCAGCTTCCCGGGTATTAATGAGTATATCCCCACAAAACCCCTCATAATGTTTTAACACAGTAGTCATATGATGTTTTTTTGAACATTATTATATTTTATGTATACATTTCTTGTGCATATTCAATTCATATTTATAAAGTTACTAATGTATCATAAAATGCATTACTAGGTATAATAAACATATTTTCATGTGCATGTATAATTTTAAATGGACAATAGGTAATTATATTATTTTTAAAAAAAGGCACATAATTGTATGTATTGGCAAGTCAAACAAGTCATATGGTGTATTTTATTACTTAATGTACTAATATAATAGTGTGTTTTTTATTATTACCATATTTTACTTAGGAATACGATGTTGTGGAAGTATATATTTTTAAATCTTAATTGAATATAAATTGATCAGGTGCTATTTTGGGCGTTTTTTTAATTATTTAAAGTTTGTTTATTGAGTTGCT
Source organism: Protopterus annectens (assembly GCF_019279795.1). Lineage (NCBI taxonomy): Eukaryota > Metazoa > Chordata > Ceratodontiformes > Protopteridae > Protopterus > Protopterus annectens. The sequence continues at coordinate 1,044,425,407 of NC_056727.1, read as the reverse complement.
ATTTGTTCTGATGAAATCTATGTTGGATAGATGAAAGCGCTCAACAGTGTATGTATTGTACAACAATAAATCAGAGTTTGCAATATCGTGGATTGTGGCTTTTGTTTTGGGGAATATTTTCTGGTTCATTTGATTTTCTTGAGTTGGTTTTCACTGGAAACGTTCTGTTGTTGTTGTGGTATTGGCCATGGATTCCATTGGGGACATTTCCACTACGTTCTCCCCAGTCAGGAGGGACGAGGTAGACAAAATTCATTCTGAATTAGTCATCCTAAAAGGAGAGATTACTAGTCTTTTGGAATTAATGACACCGCCTGTTTCTAAATGTAACAACGTGCCGGAAGGGATTGCATCACCACGCTCCAATGCAGGAAGTGGAAGCCCAGACGACATACCAAACGGGCAAGGAGCTAAGATGATTAAATCTACGCTAAAAAACGGATCCTCTTATGGGAACGCTGCCTACAACAGCAAGGCTGGTATATTCAATATATCGAATGTGTCGGGTGACGTTTCGGAAGACATTTACATACTATCTGGGGCTAAACCCAAGCGTACGCTACCTACTAGGACTTATTCAATGGTAGCCGGCTTGAAAGAGGTATCTGAGAACCCCAAGGAACTGTGTGGTAGATATTCATTATCGGACAATGGTAATATTAATAATTATTATAATGCACATGATTTGGATAAATTCTTGGAATTGCCATATGATTTCAGTAATGTTGGTAAAAATATGGAACAGCCTAAAGTTAATATTGATCGTGGTTCTATAAAAGACATGATTTTTAGTTTTGGGAAGAAGCTTAACAATATTAAAGCTTTACAGATGGACAATCTATACTTGTGCAAGTGTATAGACAGTGGAATTGTACCTATGGGTTTACGTTTTTTTAAACAGCCCTTAGGAATTTACCTCAATTACACTAATATACGGGCTTGTAACAAAATGTTTGATTGTTTTGGAATTCAATTCATGGAATTCATTATTTCTTGTAACGATTGTAAAATGAGTTTGTTATTGAAAGATGTTGAAGAACTAAACATTTCTATAACCAATGATTTACTATACCCACAATGGGAGAAATTACATGTTAAACAATATCAGTATGCTGATAGTAGTTGTAAAAAGATGTTTGATAGGAAGTTTAAAAAATTTTTAAGGGATATGAAACAATATCAGAATCACACTGCATACAAATGGAATAGGAATAAGAATATTTATGAGAAAAATGAATTTAGATTCACCAGAGGAGATCAAGACAGAGTGGAAACAAGGAGGGAACAAAACTGGGGGACCTACAATGAGAATGATTTTTTAGACAAGGAGTCATATGCCAGGGGGAATCACAGATGGGAAAATCAGGAATGGAGACAAGGGGAAAGAGTGAGACGATACTCCTACAGGGTGCAGCGAGACAAGTAGAGGCTAACCATGTGTCTATTGTCACTGAGGGAGTCATGCACAGTCTAGGGGATTATAAAATATACAATTATACACAACATCCTACTGACAAGGAATATTTTTCCCTGTTTTCTAAGGGTATGAAATACATTCCCAAGAGAAAATTTGATGTGGTAGATTCCTTAGTTGAGTTAAAATTGTACATGAGGAAGCTAAATTTGGGGGTATTTTTCCAGGGAACTGTTTATGGTGACATGAACACCAAGGAATTAAGGAAGAAGAGTAATTTTACGCCACCTATGCACAGCACACTAAATACCTTTGAAAAAGTAGTCAGTAAGAAAATATATGAATTATCTGGTAAGGTACAGAAAAACAGATGTTACAGTAATTGGAGTTCTGCAGACGATAGGGTATTAAGGTCCCTTTGTGATATACATAACATTAGAATTATGACACCCGACAAAGGGGGTGGGGTGGTATTGTATGACACAGATGTATACATACAGAAAATATTTGAAATACTTCACACATCTGAACAATATGAGGTATCCTCTATCAATCAAATTAATATAGCGCACAGAAGGATCGATTTATATTTAGAGGAGTTCTTAATAGATGAGCGACTCGACTTGGACTTACATAGATTTTTGAAAGTTGAATACCCTACCCTGGCTACCATTGCTGGGATACCTAAAGTACACAAAAATATCAACAACCCCCCCTTTAGACCCATTATCTCAGGAAGTTGAAGTAAAACATTTCCCTTTAGTAAGGTTATAGACCATTGGTCAAAACAAATATATTCCAGGATACCACATTTAGTCAAAGACTCCTGGGAATTTCTTGGTAAATTCAAGCATGAATTATGGGATGATAATTTGTTATTTGTTACCATTGATGTAAAAGAGCTATTCTCGTGTATACCTCGTATTGATGGGGTGACTAGATTTATTAATAGTTTGAACAAGTATAGCCAATTGGACAAAGATCAGGTAGAACTTCTATCAGAATTCATTAATATTATTTTGGACAACAACTATATATTCTTCGAAGGAGTATTACAAACAGATCTCTGGTGTGGCTATGGGGGCGGCTTGTGCCCCCATATATGCCAATTTGGTATTATTGGACTGGGAGGAACAATATATACTACACACTTCTTGGATGGAGTATATAGGTTGTTATGTGAGGTTTTTGGACGATCTGTTTGTGTTATGGAAGGGAAATGAAGAAACCCTGGATAGATTTATAGAATACATCAATGGAAGTACACCATATTTGAAATTCACGTACAACACCAGTAGGACAGGAATTAATTATCTTGATACCTTCATTTTCAGTGATGGAAGTACTTTTCAATCAAAAATATATAGGAAAGAAACTTTTTGTAATGCCTATTTGGAATTTTCTAGCAATCACCCTTACACACAGAAAAGAAGTATCTTAAAAGGTCAGTGTATAAGGGCAGCAAGGATGACGTCTAGAAGGGATGATATGGTGGAAGAAATCAAATTTATAGGAAATTTGTTCAGTCACAGGTGATACCCGGAACATTTAGTCAGGGATGTCACTGAATACGTAACAAAGGAATGGGGGAATAAATACCCACCTTTACTTGGGAATGAATACACTTTACGTAGTGACAGAGACTTAACATCTGCGAATAGGAAGTATCAAAAGGCATACATACTTGAGTACAGACAACATATTGGGGAGATTAGGAACATTATAGACAACAATTGGAATATTCTCACAAGCGATGAGGCGATATGTGAGAAGATAGGGGATAGACCAACTTTTGTTTATAAAACAGGGAAGAATCTTAAAAGAATGATAGAAATAAGAACTAACAATAGTAACAATTATGGGAAGAAGGGGCAGATAGGGACCAGACAATGTGGACATTGTAATCAATGTTCGAATATCTTGTTAGAAGAAAAAATCAATCTGGACAATAGCCTAAAAAGTACCATAATTTTTAGAAGAGGAAATTGTCAATCGCAACATGTGGTATACCTGGGGAAGTGCACCTCTTGTCCCAGTTTTTATGTTGGGAAAATGGATAGAAGGCTCCGAAATAGGATTTATGACCATCTATATTGTATCAAGAAAAAAGATAAGAACAATGCATTGTCAAGACATATAGAGGACAGCCAAGGCTGTGAAACATTTAAATTTGCTATATTAGAAGTGGTCAAAAGTAATCCTAGGGGAGGTAACATAAAAGCCATACTTGGGGAAAGAGAGATTAAGTGGCAGATTAGACTCAATGTCGCCAGCTTCCCAGGTATTAATGAGTATATCCCCACAAAACCCCTCATAATGGTTTAACACAGTAGTCATATGATGTTTTTTTGAACATTATTATATTTTATGTATACATTTCTTGTACATATTCAATTTATATTTATAAAGTTACTAAGGTATCATAAAATGCATTCTAGGTATAATAAACATATTTTCATGTCCCTGTATAATTTTAAATGGACAATAGGTAATTATATTATTTTAAAAAAAAAGGCACATAATTGTATGTATTGGCAAGTCAAACAAGTCATATGGTGTATTTTATTACTTAATGTACTAATATAATAGTGTGTTTTTTTATTATTACCATATTTTACTTAGGAATACGATGTTGTGGAAGTATATATATTTTTAAATCTTAATTGAATATAAATTGATCAGGTGGTATTTTGGAAGGTTTTTTAATTATTTAAAGTTTGTTTATTGAGTTGCTATTTGTTCTGATGAAATCTATGTTGGATAGATGAAAGCGCTCAACAGTGTTTGTATTGTACAACAATAAATCAGAGTTTGCAATATCGTGGATTGTGGCTTTTGTTCTGGGGAATATTTTCTGGTTCATTTGATTTTCTTGAGTTGGTTTTCCCTGGAAACGTTCTGTTGTTGTAGAGATCATTGATTATCTGTCTTGAAATGGTCATTGTCTGTGATGGAACATCTGGCTGGATTTGAGCACTGGACCCGTGGACATAGTTCAGCAACTACATCAGCTGAGAGTTCACATGCCCATGCTCACTCACTCTCCTGGAGTGGCAGTATATCTATCTCCCCAGAGGTGAACGTGCTGTCCACACCAAGATGTGGCAGGCCATGGGCTCATGGTCCTGGGTATCCCCATAGAGGACACTGTCCGAGTAGACAGCAGTCATTCTCGAGTAGTAGCTTGCTGCTTCTGACCTTGGGCATTGAGGTGCCAATGCAACTCCTGGCAGAGGCAGTTCCATGTTCAGTGGTGGAGATGGTATACTGTCAGCTCTGTCATGCACAGTTCAAAGCTGTTCAATGTACAGTCATTTAGGGCGAGCACTGACTTTGACTGTGTGCACACAGGCACTCACTCACCACTGTCACAATCAGGTCACCTGGAGATACACACACGGCACATTCCATGGTCCATCTTGCCTGCTTCCTTTCCTGAGTCACACACTTGCCAACCTATTGGGTCAGCCTAGGCCTCCTGCACCCCACACAACACCCTGTGCAAGTGAGGATACCTGTGCCACTCCCCTGTCATCTTTGTCATCGATGCAAGGAAATTAAGCTATGTGTCTGATGCACAGTGTTACTACCTAAATTCCTATGTATTCCTTTAATCCACTGTTGCCTTTAACATGCTAATTGTACTGGTCACTGACAGATATTGTCTGCTGGCAGTTGTAGTGAGTACACCACATTATGTTGTGTGGATTAAGTTGGATGATGTTGTAATGGCTGTATACTTACAAAATGAACTGTGTCTCATAGAACTGTTTATGTTTCAGATTCAGAAGTTTTGGGGACACACCTACAGCTACAGTGCTACAATAAACCCATAACCATGAAAACACAGGCATGAATGTCATCACAGAAGCAAAATGTCTTCACAAAGGTAAAGCAGTATAAGTGTATGGCTCCATAGCTTCATATGTGTAACAGGGGCAATGGCATCATGCAGCCTACTCCTGTATCCATAATCTGTGACACAATGTGGTTCCCTTGATAAGTGTAAACACGGTTTTGGGAGCTGACACATGTACAAGCAGTGGCATAGGAGATGCACCATCTACAACCCTGTGTCCATTACAGATATTTCACCTCATCCAGTTATGATTGCCTTGTTCCGCATCCCATTGTGTTACTTACACATGATGTGCATTACAGCAAAAGTGGGGTGCACATGGATGGGGAGCCTGTTACATGTAATGTGTAGTGTCACAGTTACATACCTGTCTCCCTAGCATGGCCTGTTTATACCACAGTCAATGTGCAGCTGTGCACAACAGGCATGTCCCATACTAGTCCTTTCTTAGATGTGCAGGTGGTACACAGTGGGACCTGACAGCTCCCTGTATGGCAGCCATACACCTCCCCTCCAAAGCATGTAGGGTACAGAATAGAATACACAGTTTTGGCCTTGACACAGTCTGCATTGAACATGTTATGTACACTGTGCATTGGGTTACTGTGGGACTTCTCTGACTTTTACAGATGTCAGCTATACCTGTGTACTTACATACCACAGGTGTCATTGCACTCAATGTTAAGTGTGATGACGGCCACGTACAGTGTAACAATGATGTTCTGGGATTTACATGCCATACCTTTATTTATAGGTTGTGCAACAGTGCATGAAGTCCCACATCTTACTGACCAGTGAAAGTCAAAAGCTACATCACTCTCTGTGTCCATAAGTCCCAGGAATGATGTGGGTGGGTAGACCACTGGTGACTGGACTCATTGTGGCACTAGCCTACATAATCCTGTGTTCCCAGATAATGACTGTCAGACACTTGGCTATACAATGGCTGACATACAAGTTTGTAAAACACCTCTACAGTGTGCCCACAATGCGTGATGGCCTAATCTTGACAAATTTGTTATTGGGCCATGGTAGGTGGGGGTGCGTCATTTTCTCCTCATCCATCTCAGTCTACAACAATCAATTCAGTCTAAAGTTTAGGATAGGCATGATCTGACATTGAACAACACAAACTAGGTTTGGGACAGTGGCTGCAGGTGTACTAAAATGTTACTGATCGTTTCCATGCTAAGTCTTTCATGGCTGTAAATGTAACACTGAGACATCTGGGGACACCAGTTGTCACTGCATCCTACTTGCCCTGTGTACAATTATGTAGTGACTTTAATTCCAGCATTGTTTTCAAGAAGGTAGTCTGCCAACATGTCTGTGTCTGTAGATACCATAGGCAAGCAGTGTGGGGGGAATTCATACGTACACCTTGGGAAAGGTAAGGAGGCACTGTTCACAGAGTTATCCTGCTTCTGCACACCACTCAAGCCATGTGTACTGCACTGACAAAATTACCTTGTGAGGAATGCTGACAAGAGGGGAGTCCCCTGAATTGCTGGTGCCTGGTTACTACAACTGCTGGTCTCAGCACAGCCACTCTCTCCTGGGATACCATGCCCCTACACTTTGTCGCCCACCAAAAGCGAAGCTTTAGTACCAAACACTACATGAGGAGCAGGCTACAGCCTGTTTGTTCATCCAAATAGTTGTCACACTTCATGCAAGGCTTTGGTAGCCTTGACATACCCTTTACCAGGTAGATGCCTTGAGTAGCAATCAGAGCAAGCATTACAGTACAGCATCTATTATGCCTAGTATTCCAGGGTTCTTGGGTTTCAGTAGGGTAATGAGTGGATGGTGAGTTAGAACACAGATGCAGTGTCATACTATGATGTACAATGTCCAGTGTCATGCACATGCAAGATTGCTTGGGCAAGCACCACAGTGGCGGTGATCCCTGTTAGGTCACAGTATAACAGCAGTTCATGCAGCCTGACCATCATCAGCTTCATGGTGTATGTCTGCATGCCATGGATCTGAGGCGTACTGCAGAAGAGTGGCCACCTTTAGCCAAAGTGTGTGTACCCACACTTGCCTTATGTATGTCATACTGTACATTTATGTAATTGGAAAACATCTCTGTGTTCCCACACCATGTCACTCAGCATTCAGTGAGCTGTCTGGTTGCCTGACAGACAGAACAGACTAGCAAGGCCAGAATAATGACTGCAGAGCTGAACAAGTTCTCAGTGAATGCACAGACATCGACATCTTCACTGCAAGGTTTACCACTTATACCACTGCATAGACTCAGCTGTAACTGACAGGAGGATAAGAAGCACCTCATGGCAAAGCAAACTGGGAGCAATCATACAATCTCCCAGTTATGTCACTCTCCCACAAGACAATCTTCATGAACATATGCTTGTTCACATACTCATGGCTGTAACCCCATGCAAATGTGTATGTAGTATAATTTCCATCAGTAACAGCAATGTTTCTGGTAAGTAGCACTTCATTAGCCACACCTGATGTACATACTCAGGGGTGATAGACATTGGAACACAGGCCTGGCCACATAGGTTTACAACTACTTTACCATTTATCACCATGTCTCCATAGGGGTAAGACAGGTACTATATTATGCTCATGTCATTAGTGAGGGCACTGTCACTTGATAATGCTGTGTTTATAACCTCTGTACACTCTTCCCTCAGCATGCTGATATTTCACTGCAATGGCCATTTTCTCATGTACCTTTGCAAGCACCACTGGAAATTGGACATAACACAAACATTCCTCACAAGAGAACTTCAAGTCCCCAGTATCTGACCTACTGGGATCGTGTGCAATTACTGTCATTGTAGCTTGCGTCATATAGACCACTCAGAAGTGATCTCTGCCTTGCAAACAGAACAATGCATGACCCTGCTGTACTGGACATACTGCAACTTTCTGAGATGAATGGTACATGTATTACCCGCTGTCAGGGCATAGGATCATAGGAGGTTACAAGGCTATTGGCCCTGAGGCCCTTACAAACCTGGCCAAGAATTTAGCCTGTGTTCTGACATTTCAGCACCTGATGCCCCTGTCAGCCACGTACACAGGTGAAATTGCATGGGTGTATTTTCTGTTCCCCATCTAGTTATCCAGGTTGCACTTTCAATGGGTTAATGAGGTACTAGAATTAACATTGAAAGGAGTCTATTCCACAGAAGAGGTAGTCTCTAGGGCACAAATCTGTTCCACCAAGTCCTGTTGATGTCACAGACCAGGTTGAGGTCATGCATGCAGATTACTTAAGTGGTGCTTGACTTCCAGACATACAGCAGTCCTATCAAGGGGGGCTCTGAGATTGCTGTGTATGACAGACAGAGGTCACCTCTGAGGACTCTATATGCGATTGAGTAGAGGGACATGGCTTATAGCATATCTGTACAGGTTAGATGTTGGAGGACCTGATTCTCCTGGTGAGGGACCTCTGTGGTCTCTCCAGCTGCTGCATGTGCTTTGTGAGGTACATGCTGAAAGGGGCATTGTACTTAATAATGGGTCTTATAAGGGAATAATATAGGGATGTTATGACTTCCTTGTCTCTGGATGAGATACCCTTCCTTATGAGGTGGGACTTGTAGAAAGGTTTCTGTACAATGGTGGTAATATGGTGGGCAAAAGTCAGTTTATTAAACTGGGTGCCCAATTACCTCAAAACTGATTAGGTGCTTAGGTCCTTGTTATTATTGTGATCATTTGTGGTGACATTACTAATCCCAAAGGGGAGGATGAGGGATTTTGTAGCATTCAGTTTGAGGCCTTGTTTCTACCAGGCATTTGTTTGGGTGAGATCCTCTTGGAGGATGTCCACATCACTAGGGAAATTGATGACAGCACCCAGCTTGCAGTCATCTGCAGATTTGGTCAGCCACAGTCCACTGGTTTTGGCCTGCACTTCAGAAAAGCATATCCCAAATGATAGAGGCCCCAAGACCGATCCCTGGCATACACCACTTGTTATGGGTCTACTACTTGAGGTGGCATCCCTTATTTTGAGTAGATGGGGTCTATCAGTGAGCCAGTTTGCTACCCATCTGGTAACATACAAAGTGATGACTAGTTGAGAGAGTTTATCTATTATACCCGAGTGGGGAATAGTAAGGTAGGCAGCATGCTCTGTCTTCTCCTCGTCCATGGCTTTTAAGACTCTCTCAAAGAAGTCAACCAAATTTTATACATGACCTCCCCTTGATGAAACCAAATTGTGTGTGACTGAGTGTTTGGAAGCTGCAAATATCCTTATTAATGAGTTCCATGATAATCTGTCACATGACTTTGCAGATCAGGCTAGAGAGGCTGATGGGTCTATAATTTCCTGACTTGCTGGATGTTCCAACTTTGTGCAAAGGGATGACAGTGGCTGTCTTCCACTTGCTCGGGACAAAGACAGTATTCAGGCTTTGGTTGAATAGGGTGCCTAAAGCTGCTGCAAGTCCCGGCCTGTGTTCATATAGGATGCAGATTGGGATGTTATCTGGTCCCATTACCTGGTATGTCACATTAATAATACATGCTGCTGGGGTAGATATGTGTACCCCACTGCCACAAACTATTGAAACAGACCCCCACCTAATGGCAAACAGGGGACCTCATTGTCCTTCCTCAGATGCAGTGTGTATGATTGCCTGATTGATTGTTATGTCACTACAGGACTTCTACATGTGTCCCTTGTGGACAGGAGCAATATGTGCTGATTGTGTAAAATAAGGGTTAGAACATGACTAGAATTTCATGGGACCTAAGCCCATTAGGCTACTAATGTCTAATGATCCTGTGATGCAATACGCTGATATAAAATGCCCTAACATTAACACACGCACATACACACACACACACACACACACACACACACACACACACACACACACACACACACACACACATGCACACCTGGCTACAATGAGAATAGTACCACTTTCTATTCATATATACAGAACAGCGCACAACATACACAGCTCACATTGGCTGCAATTAGATGAGAACACCTATCTAATGGTACACACTAGAGATCACAGTACTTAATGTACACGCCACACCTCAAGAGTACTATCAACATCTCTTAAGGTAATGTTATGGTATATGACATCAGCAGGCCTTGTTCTGATCAAGACGTTGTAGGCATGTGTCATCTATGACAGCCAACGTACTGCAAACCCCACCTCTTTCTACATCAGTGTGGTGATCATATTTATTTTTAAGGGGAATGCGCACACACACACACACACACACACACACACACACACACACACACACACACACACACACACACACACACACAAAACATGTGGACCAGAGCGAGGTTAGAACCCCTACCTGTCTAGGTGTTACACACTACAGATCGCAGTATTCACAGCACATGCCACAGCTTAAGTCTGATATTATGGTAATTGGTAGTGTTAAGGTACAGGACATTAGCAGGCCTTGTGGAAGTGAGGGAATTACAGGCCGTCAGCAACTCCAAGGGCCAAAAAGTGCAGGCCCATTGAAATGTGGGATTCCCATTTGTTAAGCAGGGGGATGCATATACATAGACCAAATGGACCGGAGTGAGATTCGAATCCCTACTTATCTAGTGTTACACACTACAGATCACAGTATTTACAGCACGCACCATGGCTTAAATCTGACATTGCCATGGCAATTGGTAGTCTTAAGGTACATGACATCAGCAGGCCTTGTGGAAGAGAGGGGTTTGGAGGCCGGCAGCACCTGCAAGGGCCAAAAAGTACAGGCTCATTGAAATGTGGGATTTCCATTTGTTATGCAGGGGGATGCATACACACACACACACACACACACACACACACACACACACACACACACACACACACACACACGCACACACACACACACTCCAAGTGGACTGAAATGAGATTAGAACTCCAACCTATCTACTGTTACACACTACAGATCACAACATTTACAGCACATACCATGGCTTAAGTCTGACATTGCTATGGCAATTGGTAGTGTTAAGGTACATGACATCAGCAGGCCTTGTGGAAGAGAGGGGTTTGGAGGCCAGCAGCACCTGCAAGGCCCAAAAAGTGCAGGTCCATTGAAGTCTGGGATTCCCAGTTGTTATGCAGGTGATGCAGACATATACACCAAGTGGGCTAGAGTAAGATTAGAACCCCTACCTATCTAGTATTGCACACTACAAACCATAGCATTTACAGTACTTACCATGGCTTAACAATATTGCATATGTTACTGCAGGCAAATACTAGTAGAACACATAACCTAGACTTGTGTTGAACAGCATGTGTGGGCTGCAGAGTGACATTGCTTCTCAACTGTTCTCTGCATTTAGTAGAGTTGCAGTCAGATAACTGTTGTTTATCATAGCTATGTGTCTACAGTAACCATTTTGGCCATATGTGGCTATTTGAAATTGGATGGGCAAGCATGTGGGCAACAACAATGTGCCCTGTAAATGCATGCATACACAGCATGGTACATGACACTACCTGTTCACCTGTTGGTGTATGTGTTGGGACATCCAACAGGCACAAGGCTGTAGGGAAGTGAATTATCTAATGTTGAACCCTTACATTTGTTCCTTTGAGCAACATTATATATGTGTCATACTACAGCTTTAATCACCAGTATCAGAGTATGTAGGACAATGCAGACATACACAGACATATAAACATATATCCCTAGATAACATGGATGTAAATATACGTGTGTGTGTGTGTGTGTGTGTGTGTGTGTGTGTGTGTGTGTGTGTGTGTGTGTGTGTGTGTGTGTGTGTGTGTGTGTGTGTGTGTGTGTGTGTGTGTGTGTGATACATGTATATTTATATATTTCTTATGTAGATGTATGGGTGGTGACAGATATGTATGTGTCTATATAGATTTATATATATATATATATATATATATATATATATATATATATATGTATATACAGCTATAGGGAGAGTGAGATGCTAACAGACAGATATGTATACATATATGTCTGTATATGTAGTAGACATATCTATATATAACAAGTCATTTTGAGTGGGGAGCAACAGACTTTTGCTCTGCTTAACTAACAAACTTTTGCTCTGCTTAACTAAGTGTATGAGCATGCCCAGTGAGGGTTTTGCTAGTTATAACCTGACTCCAGCCCACACCTACCTGTACTCCAGTCCAGAATTTGTGTGGTGCACAAAACATATGACTTCTGTCCCTGTTTCTACACTGCTGCATGGCACTGAACTTGGCTATGATTTTCTTCAATTGTGTGATCTAATTAATATGTCACAAAGGTTAATAATATTGAACCACACACAAGACTGACAGTCTGTAAAACAAAAAGTAATACTACCTGACATCCAAAATAAGTGGTTACATCAAGATTAGAGCCTGAAACACCACTTTACAAGCAAATTGCCCTAGTCCTTTTGAGCCACACAAGCTGCTCAACAGACAGCATGCATTCACCAAACATTCATCTGCAGATATATATATATATATATATATATATATATATATATATATATATATATATATATATATATATATATATATATATATATATATTTATATATATATATATATATATATATATATATATATACACACACACACATATATATATATACACACACACACACACACACACACATATATATATATATATATATATATATATATATATATATACATATATATATATATATATATATATATATATATATATATATACACATATATAAATAAGATATAGAATGTATGGTCAATTTCTTTGATACTGCCCTGAGACATCTTGGCATTCTGATATACCATTGCTGAGTTTGTGTTACAGAAGTTACAAGGGAACACCACTGTGCTAGGGGTGTTGGAATACCACCACTTGTTCTGCTGGACAGTAGTCATTCTATTATTTAACCCCACTGTCTAACTTCTCCCTTGACAGCTGTACCAGTAATTTGTTGTAGAAGGTCTGCTGTAGGTTCACCATGTGTATTTGGCAACTTATTATACATTTCACCTGCCTAAATTGTAATAAACATAATTTAATGGCCCTACTTTGGTGCACGCCATGCCACTGTGTGCTGCATCTCTCATCATAGCATATTCACTGATAAATAATTATCACTGTCACGTCAGTAGTATGCTATCCTCTGTGCTGCATAGCATAGGTTATACAAAAATCATAATCATTATTTGAATATATCTGCTTTTAATTACTTGCTGCCTACATCATCACTGTGATGTGGGTGGTCTTTTTCACGTGAACACACTCCGCTAAGAGGTACATCATGCAAACACATGCAAACACACACACAGTGAATTAAAAATTTCCTAAAAGTAACAGATCACACCTCCCTGCTTGCATCCACATCCAGTGGTGATATCAACATGGTGTAGGAGCCTACATGGAAGGGATCTGCGGACACGGTTGCTTCTTTTAGCGATTCAACAAATTCAGCTCATTTGCATACATATCCACGGTTCATAGCTATATGACCTAGGCAACAGCATCAATGCACCATTGTACAGACCCCATGCAACCTCCTATAATATGTCTCTGACAAATATTATAAAGTACTTTTTATTTCTTTTTTTTATTTTTCAGTTTGGCATGTTTGCACACTGTGGTGCATAGCACAAACATGCCGAAATCATTAAAAATTATTTATTTTTACATATTCATTTGCATTTTCAGACATCAAAAATGCATTTTTCACACATCACCATATGTGATCAAACCATTTCATGGAAGTCATGTCCATATTTGTGGAATTTTCCATCCCCTTCTTTCCGTGGACACTCCTGTACATGGAAAATTTCTGCTTACACTATGGACATGGATACAAGATCTACATGGATGCCTTTCTGCTTGTTGGATCACTTCACCTGGGTCATTTTCTTAAGATTCACCTGCTTATGAGGTAATTTGCATTACACAGAACTTTTATTCTTTGCTTGTGCTTGCACACTGCTAAGTGGCATTTACTGAATCTAAAACTGTTCACGCCCATGTAAGCTTCGCACAGTGATACGTACACATAAAAAAAAAATATGTAGGGCTTACTGAATTCTCCTGCTGGATTTCTACATACAAAATAAACAAAATTAGTAAACAATTCTTATTCAACATCTTTGGTGGATACTATTTCATTTCAAAATCATGTTTGTATCATCATGAGTAACTTTAGTCAGTCTGGCCAGGCATCTTTGTTTCTGGGAGGAATTATATTGAATATCCTCTTCAGCTGCATACAGCAGATGTAAAGTGGGGCATGGTTGCTTACCTATTACATATGTGTGTCTCACATATTTATATTTATTATTCAGCAAAGCACAGAATTTTTTTATGTAGTTGAATCTATCTGCATAAGAAACATTTCTTATTTACTGCAAGTTAAAGCAGTAAAACATCATGACTTCCTACAAATTATTACATTCTGTCAGATTGCAGAGTTTCTGTTCAGGGTATAGGTACATTTCTTCAATTTTTGCTATTTGCAGTGAAGTTTCTGTTTTGAACCACATCTTGCATACCCTACCTGCATTTGTACATAATAACACCTACAGTTGCTGTATGCAGCACACTTTAAATTGTGAAATAAAGAAATCGAACAGTGCATTTTCACTAATCTCTGTGCTGTGATTCAGGTGCCACTCCCAACTCCCAGTAGACCCCAAATACTTTCTTTCCATTTGGAAAAATATCCTTTATTATGCTTTATCTCAAAAGTGTCAAATCTACAGTTTAATAATTACATAGGATCATAAGATCATAGGAAGTTACTAGGCTATTGGCCCTGAGGCCCTTACAAGCCTAGCCAAGAATTTAACCCATGTTCCAACAAGTCAGCACCCTATACCACTGTTAAACAGGGACACAGGTGGAATCCCAGGGGTGTATTTTCTGATAGATGGAGTCTATTCCACAAAAGGGGGAGTCTCTGGGACACAAATCTGTCCCACCAACAAGTCCTATTGATGTCACACACCAGGTTGAGGTCACACGTGCGGGTTACTCGAGTGGAACTTGACTTGTGGATATGCAGCAATCCCATCAGGGCAGGGTTTGAGATTGCTTTGCAAGCCAGACAGAGGTCACCTGTCTGTAAGAAACTGATTAGAAGGATAGGGCTTTTAGCCTATCTGTGTAGGGTAAATGTCTGAGGCCCTGGATTCTCTGGGTGAGGAACTTCTGTGGTGTCTCTAGCTGCTGCCTGTGTTTTGCGAGGTACATGCCAAAAGGGGCATTGTACTCAGTAATGGTCTTATAAGGGAAGAATACAGGGATGTTATGACCACCTTGTCTCTGGATGAGATGCCCTTACTAATTAGGTGAGCCATGTAGAAAGGTTTAAATACAATGGAGGCAATATGGTGGTCAAAAGTCAGTTTTTATCAACCTGGATGCCCAAGTCCCTCACGACTGATTGCATGCTTAGTGCCTTATTATCAATATGACAATTTGTGGGGATGTCATTCTAACAAAAGGGATGATGATGCATTTTTTGGCATTCAGTTTAAGGCCATGTTTCTGGCACCATTCATTTGCTAGGGTGAGACCCTCTTGAAGGATGACACCATCATTAGGGGTATTAATGACCACACCCAGATTGCAGTCATCTGCAAACTTGGTCAGCCATAGCCCACTAGATTTGACCTGCACCTCTGAGAAGTATATCCCAAACAGAAGAGGCCCCAATACCAATCCCTGGAGTACACCGCTTGTTAAGGTCTACTACTTGAGGTGGCTTCCCCTATTTAGAGTAGGTGGGTTCTATCAGTGAGCCAGTTTGCTACCCATCTGGTAACATATGGATTGATGCCTAGTTGAGAGAGTTTATCTATTATACCTGAGTGGGGAATAGTATCGAAGGCTTTGGCCAGGTCAAGGTAGGCGGTGTGTACCATCTTCTCTTCATCTATGGCTTTGGTGATTGTCTCAAAGAAGTCAACCAAATTTAACAGGCATGACCTCCGCTTGACAAAACCAAGGTTTATCAAAGGTACATCCACACTTTATCCATGAAAAATCAATGAAGAATCCAGACAGGTTAATACAATCAAGGCAAGTGCTTTCATCCAAACCAAATGAAAGAATTTCATCAGACAGTTACAAACCATGAAAAGCCAGTATAAGTAATTCAAACAAAAATGACATCACTTCCTCTAATAACCATTTAAAGACATATTCTCCCCATTAACACTTCATATGCATTACTATTATAGTAGATAAAATTAAGTTCACAACCTATCATACATATTTTAAAAATACAAATTACATATGCTAAACACAAAAATTATTCTTAAAAGGTTTATGTGTTTAAGTTATCATTCTGAAGCTTTTAAATATAAAATACATTTCAAAGAACACTGGTCATTAAGGTCAGGACTGGCAAAATCATTAACTCTGAGCTGCCAATAAAGCTGCCACTCCTTTAAATGGAGGGGCCAAGGACATCCTCTGATATTCTTGCTAACATTATCAATTATTAGATAGTTGAAAGAATGCCCAGGGTTCTCAGAGATATGTTTGGCCAAAGCATTTGTGGCATTGGCTTTCCCAATATTATATTGGTGTTCATATACTCTCAATTTAAAGTGTCTCTCTGTTTTCCCACTATAGATCCCTGGGCAGCATTGGCATAAGGCAATGTACACAATACCACAACTTTCACAATTATATTTACCTCTAACCTGGTACATTACATTATTAAGAGTAAAAGAACTAGCAACCATCATAAATTTACAGAAATTGCATCTGCCACATTTTGTCATTCCCACTTTTAATGGTTGCGCACTAGTGTTATTCGGTATATGGTTGCTAGTTCTTTTACTCTTAATAATGGTAGAGGTTATGGATGATGCTCCCCTGTCATCCCTACATGTATCTCAGAACCAGCCAGTGGCTGGCCCTTCACATATTTCTCCTGCGAATGGCTTTAACTGCCCGACAACACAAGGTATGTTACCTTCCTTACTTGATGCCTTAACAAACCTGTGGACTTATTAAATGATCCTTCAACTGTAAGCACTCATACTTTAAATGCTCAGACAGGAACAGACATTGTGAATAACTTGAAACTTTTTGATTCCAAACTTTATAAATTTAAAAAACTCCAACTAGAAGTCTCTTATCTACAGGAATGTGTCAGGAGATGCCAGATCCCTAATGGTTTTCGGCAGTGGCGTTACCCAACTGGGCTTGTTCACAATTCCCCTTTCTTTAAAGACCTCAACAAGGTTGTAAATTTCTGCTTTTATTAATAAATTATTACAATGCTACAATGGCGACTCTGAAGGCTGAATTATTGTGCTTAAAATCTGTATTAAAGAAGATGCAGACTTTTGCCGCTATAAATATTACTTTGATCATATTTTTAAGAGCATAGAGGGCTCACTTATTAAGGTTAAATCCATTAAAGTAAAGAAATTAGAACGTGTTTGGAAGGACTATCAAAATGGTGTTGCTTACCCTGCTCCACACACATTGAATATTCATGAAGCACCAACCAATGTGATAAGGCAACCTATAGTGAATTATCATAATGACACGCCTGAGGTCATTAATAATAATAATCAAAATGTGCCTGTTACTCAGGAAACTGAGTCAGATGACTTGAATGGCCTTATCAGATGTAACAAATGCCTTCAGCAATGGCAAGAGAATTCCAACAGTTCACATAATCAGGATTTTCAGATGGCTGTGAAGATGAATGACAGACAGCTAAACCGAGGTTCTTGGAACACACAGAAGCAGAAGAGGAACAGCAAATGTTGGAGATAGAACATATTAATCACAACAGTCCTATTCAAATGACTGTGATCACCTATGGTTACATTTAAATTCTAGTGGTGATTTTCATATATATAATTATATGGAATTTGGCCCTCCTCATGAACTCACTGATATGCTAGCAAAGGGACTTTCATTTGTGCCCAGTAAAAGGGTGGACTTGGCAAAAGCATTGCTGGACTTGAGAACATTTTTACACGTTGTTAAATCTTACATTTCGTTTAGGTCAGGGCACATATATTAATGATGAATTACATGTGTCTAGTGTATATAATCCACCCTTGAACACCACACTACTATTGTTTGAGAAACTTTGTGAATTAGACATCAGAAGTTTACTATGTAAACGACCTTCAAGAACATATGTACCTAATATATATCTGATAGTGAAAGGAATGTTTTAGATTTATTGAAAACACGAAATATTCAAATTCAAAAACCTGGCAAAGGTGGGGGTTCTTATTTTTATGAATGAGTTTGATTATAGGAATAAAATGCTTGAGATGTTACATGCTGACACCTATTTAAAAACTTCCTTAAATTAATTCAATGGTGCCTGTCAGAGGATTAGGTCTTTAATCAATGACCTATTTATAGATAATCATATTGACATGAGAACCTTGAATTATCTTAACATCTTGAACCCCCACCTTACACCAGTAATATTTGAGCTTCCCAAGATCCACAAAGACTTGCAAAACCCTCCATTCTGACCTATAGTGGATGGTAGAAATTGTATAACGTATGGAAAGTGCTAAGCTTGTGGATCAGAAACTTAAGAAATTCCTGGGTAGTGAATCCCAAATTTGTAGGGATTCATGAGATTTCTTAAAATCCTTAAACAGCTTAAATTTTCAGGGCAATTACAACTTCCTAACCATTGATGACAAGGATCTTTATACAGTGATCCCTCACAACCTTGGCATCAGTTGGGTCAGAGATTTTCTTTCCCTAAAAGGGGACCTATCATCTGAAGTGGATCTTATAGAATATTTGTTGGAAATTGTGCTACATAATAACATGCTGATTTGTATTGGTGAATATTTTTTGCAACAAACTGGTGTCACTATGGGCTCCCCCTCTGGGGGTAGCTTTGCTAATTGCATAATGGCGTATTGGGAGAGGAAATTCCTATTTAAGAATCCCTTATATATAGACAAGGTTTTCTGGTACACTAGATTTTTGGATAACATTTTCATAATTTTTTTGGGGTGATTTAGGTGATGTGGAAAACTTTTTCAATGCCATTTCTGGATTTACATCATTCCTTAAATTTACATTTGAATTTAGGGATGACAATATCTCCTACTTAGATATTGAATTATCAAAGGACCTTATAAATGGGAGATATACAGCTAAGATATTCAGAAAACCCACATACTCCAATACATTATTGCACTTCAATAGCTCCCACACATTTCACCAGAAAAAGCAGTAATAAAACGTCAACTTGTACGGGCTGCTAGGATGACCACACTAGACTCTGAATTCATGTCTGAATGTGAGACTCTTAAAAATAGATGTCATTATAAATGAAGTCTATGAAAAAAGAGTTAGTGGTTGGTTCAAGCCCTTACTGAATAAAACCATGAAGAAACAATGAAATCACCCCTGAATGGGTTGGCATTTAATGGTCAGGTTGATGTTATGGTTGGGAACCAAATAGATGCATCGTAGATGAGGTTGGTAATATCCACAGTTTTAAATTTATTGCACCCCTAACTGGGAAAAGCCGAAAGATACAACAACCATTTTCTCCATAAATGCTGGGTCTGTATGAGACATCCTATTGAACTCTGGAGCATCTTGTTGGATGACCCTTTCATCCAACAACAAATTAGTGCTAGCCCTGGATTGATCTTTAAAAGAGGGGATAACCTAAAGAATATGTTTGAAAATAACACTAGGGCATACCCATTAAAAGTAGGAATGACAAAATGTGGCAGATGCAATTTCTGTAAATTTATGATGGTTGCTAGTTTTTTCACTTTTAATAATGTAACATACCAGGTTAGATGTAAATACAATTGTGAAAGTTGTGGTATTGTATACATTGCCTTATGCCAATGCTGCCCAGGGTTCTATATTGGGAAAACAGAGAGACACTTTAAATTGAGAGTATACGAACACCAATATAATATTGGGAAAGCCAATACCATAAATGCTTTGGGCAAACATGTATCTGAGAACCCTGGGCATTCTTTCAGCTATGTAATAATTGATAATGTTAACAAGAATATCAGAGGAGGTCCTTGGCCCCTCCATTTCGAGGAGAAGGAGCTTTATTGGCAGCTCAAAGTTAATGCTTTTGCCAATCCTGGCCTTAATGACTATTGTTCTTTGAAATGTATTTTACGTTTAAAACCTTTAGAAAGATAACTTAAACACATAAATCTTTAAAGTATAACTTTTGTGTTTAGCATATGTAATTTTTATTTTTAAAATGTGTATGATAGGTTGTGAACTTAATTTTATTTACTATAATAGTAATGTATATGAAGTGTTAATGGGGAAAATATGTCTTTAAATGGTTATTAGGGGAAGTGATGTCATTTTTGTTTGAATTATTTATACTGGCTTTTCATGGTTTGTAACTGTCTGATGAAGTTCTTTCATTTGGTTTGGAAGAAAGCACTTATCTTGATTATATTAACCTGTCTGGATTCTTCGTTGATTTTTCATGGATAAACTGTGGATGTACCTATGATGAACCTTGCTTTGAGTCTTTTTTGAGGATGAGTAACCTGGTATGGCTGGGGTGCTCTCCAAAGCTTTGTACCAGGTTTCTGTGACTGCACAAATATCAGCTTCTTCGAGGGTCTTCCAGGGTTAAGAATGCTTGCAATTAGTGCAGTTTCATGTTTAGACTCCTAACATTTAGCAGCATGATCTCTAATTTATGTTTTGATGAAATTTTCATGTTTACAGTTTTGACCTCATGGCATTGCCTAAAAAGGCACTATGGGGGAGGCAATACCCTATGCCAGGAGCCTGAAGCCCAAGGGAGATAGATGGAGGCCATCTCTGGCAAAGTATTGAGGCTTGTCAGTCATGTCATCTCAGGCTGTCAGGTACTGGATCCCCTTGAAATGACACCAGAAACTAAGCAATTGTTAAAGTCAACCATTTTCTGTTTGTATAGAGGCATCATTCTGGGTGACAATAGAATGCTGCTTAAGGCTAAGAATATACCTACCTGGGACACATACTCAGTGAGCTCAATCATGTCTCTCTTCATATAGTCCAGGGAGGTATGTCTCAAGTCATTCACTCCAACATGGACTATGACAGAGTCATAACAGTACCTGTTGAGAGACTTGAGTGCATTGGTGATATGGTGGGTTCTGGCACCTGACAAATAACTAACCGTGACTTTCTCCTTAAACAGCCTGGTGAGGGTCACATTTGTGTGTCTCACAATGGAGTCTCCTATGACTAATATGTTGGGTTTATGTTTAGGCCTTAGTGGCTGTGAGACACAGGTGAGTGGACTATGTGTGGTGTGCATTGTGGTGGGCAGTGGAGTTTGCATGCATATATGCCTCGGAGGTCTCGTTTGTTTGGGTATACTTTTGTTGAGGACCTCCGCATATGTGGAGATGTGTTGTGTAGGTGTAGGTGGTGCTTGAGATGTGGAGTTCATGTTGCTAACCTTCTCAGTGCCAAATATACTGGTTTGTGGGGGGAGAAAGCAATGACTACAGGTCCATTACAGTACTCTGGCCCTATCAATAATACTTGAAAAATGTATTCATGCTTGCCTTTTACATCACCTAAGTTCAAACAATCTGCTCTCTGAAACATAGCTTAGTTTAAAACCATGCCACAGCATAACCACTGCCCTCTTTCATTTCACCAACACTATAAACCAGCATAGGAACACTGGCAACCTAGTGTCAACTGTGTTTTTAGATGTATCCAAATCTTTCAACGCTGTATCACACCAACATTTACCCACTGAACTCTCTTCTATAAGTCTATCAATACTCTCTTAAATGGTTCTTTAGTTACATAACTGCAAAGCAACAAGTATTCAGATAGCAACATGACCCCTCTTCCTTTCTTCCAGTTACCATAGGTGTCCCTCAATGCTCTAAACTAGGACCCCTTCTTTTTAATATTTTTACAAACAAGCTTCACACTACCATAGACAAAGCAAATTTAATAGAATACACAGGTCAGCTTAATATGTATAGCCCTTTACAATTTCCATAGTCCAAAAAATCATTCAAATATCTTTCCCTTCAATCAAAACCTGTCTGAAAAATTCAAGTCTACTCCTTAAGCCCAGTAAAACCAAACTGATATTCTTCATCGCAAAACATTATATAAATCAAAAATAATCTTTCTTGGTTATATCTGCAAATAATACTAAAACTGAGCTAGCACCACATACCAAATTACTGGACATTGTAATAGATGACAATCTTAAATTTGATCAACACATTCTTCAAGCAATTAAAAAGATCCACCAGAAATTTGGACCCCCCTTTACAGGGAAAAACAGTGCCTTACAGAACCAGCAGAACCAGAAAAGCACTAGCCTCATCCTATCTGCTTCTAACTCTCTTTTATGCCTCACCTGTCCTTACAAACCCAAGCTCTACACTAAAATCCAAACAAGCCTCCTGTTACAACAAAGTAGTTAAAGTTATTGCCAACACTGCACACGAAACTTATCACTGCCAAGCCTTGAAACAGGTAAACTGGTTAGAACATGACAACTACATAACATACGCTCAGCTAGTTATGGTATTCAAACTGACATATTATCCTGAAAATGCCTGTATTAAAAAACATATTATTGCCCTACACCTCGACAAGGGCAATAATATGTTTTTTAATGCGGGTATTTACAGGTAAACTGGTTAAAGCTTGACAACTACATAACATATTCTCAACTAGTTATGGTATTCAAACAGACATATTATTCTGAAAATGCCTGCATTAAAAAACATATTATTGACCTATACCTCCACAAGGGACCTCTGCTCTATTGATAAACTTCGAAGCTTTAAAATCCAGCTCACAAAATACCTTATCCAAATTCTGGTCATGCTCATGTTCATCACGAGGTGGAGACCTCTAGTAAAAGCAATACCTTTTTATTACTTATCACTAACTTGTTGCCCTCTTCTACTTGAATTATTACACCCCTATAACAACTTTCCACCCTGCACTTAAATCAATACTTCCTCTTCATCCTCCCTTTTAAACACTTCTGATCTTTCTCTTTTTCCAATTATCCACATCCACCACTCTGCCCCTCACATGCATTCCCTTTAAACCTACGTTATAAACCTTCTAGATAAACTAGTTTGGAATAGGCAGCCTAAATAGAAGTAATCCTATACCATGTTCTCTCAGTCATATTCTACTACCACTATCCTCCTATTCAATACTAATATCGCCACTCTTCTTCTACATAATTTTATAACTTACTTCATTATATCCCATGAACTCTTTACAAACCTATACAGTATCAGAATCTCCCTTCTTACATAATTGTGTAACTTATGTCATCATGTATTTTGAACTCTTTGTAAACCTTCCTTTACTGGAATGTAAGAACACAACTTCTTTACAGCATTTTCCCTTCTACATTATCAATCCATTTACTTCCTGAAAGATGTTAGAGCTACAAGAACCATATAGACTTATAATTGCTAGTATAAAAACTTTACTGAATGTACCTGTCTTGTAATTATTATTTCTTTTCTAAAAAAAAATGTAGCTGTTCTTTTTCTGAGAACTGTCTGAAATTCAGTTCTTATTCTTTGATGGAGCCTATCTCTCCAGGCTAACTTTGGTCCAACTACTTGTATGTGCAGTTAGAATTTTGGGAAGAACAACTGTCATATACACTTTTCATATTAGTAAATAGCCTATATAGACCAGTGTATTTTTAAAAACTATCTGTCTGTAATACAAACACTTACTACGCTAATACTTATAGTATATTTAAGTTATGCAGGTGTCAGTGCAAATATGTTCATATCTGTTTGCACATAAATATATATTTTTGAGTGTGTGAGTGTGTGTTTATGTGTTTATGTGTGCAAATTTATATCTGTATACATACTTCTGCACACTTATATTTTTATATATTGATATCTACATTATAGCTGTTTATACAAATACACACATATGCATTTATACAAAATACATATCTTTGTAGATACATATACCATATTTGTATACATTTACGTTTACAGATGTTTATGTCTACTTATACCTTTTTTATTACATATTCATGCATATTTGCATTTATATATACATTTCTTCTTGCCTTTATTTGCATTTATGCAATATGTCTTTAACAAATTTTACAGCCTATTTGACTTAAGATTAAAAAAAGAAAACTTACAGTTCTTTACCAACTCTGGCCTTCTCATCCTGAACTGGTCTTCCCACTTAACCAACTGATCATGTCTGCATCTATGCAAGTTCTCATATCAATTGCCAGCACTGGGAGCCAGAGTGGGTGATCCCTGCAGGGATGATAGATGTTCACTTATCTCTTGCAAGACTTGAAACATTTTCCACTTAGTTCCAGTTGCCACTCTTTCAATTTTCTTCTGGTATGACTCCTGCAAGAGGTAGGACATTATCTTTGTCTCCTTATCAGACTAGCTTGGAGCTCAGCCTCATGCCTTCACAGGTACTGTCATCATTCAAAGTGCCAGAACCAAAATGAGGAATGTAACTTTAGGACTGTATTTCAGAGGGTGGGAACCACAAGTTCTGAGGTATGCCATCACCATAATCAAACCCAACTGCCATGAAGGGTCATTGGGCATGGAAATGTTCTTATTGGCAAATTTGATTTACCAAACTGCATTGCCACAATAGGGAGAGAGAATGTATTTATTTTTTAAAAAGAATATTTGCACATGATGGTATTAGGGAAAATGAAAGGCAACAATAAATGCATTGCTTTTTTTTGCACACATTACATTAAGGTCATGCATTACTCAGTTATGGACACATGCCTTTTGAAAGAGTGCTTCAGTTCATACCTGTATTATTTCTTTTTTCACTTGAGTTTATAAAAAACAATTACAGTTGGTGACACTTTAATGGAATCAAAACAACTTAGTGGTATGAGGTGATAAAGTGTGTCAGATTATGCAACATGGGCATGCATTAAGCTTCAGGATTGTACAACCAAATTTTGTTGTCTCCATTTTTCCTTTTATATGCATAGGGATATTTGAGTTATATTAGGCACATTCATAGACACCAAAGGTCAGCTTGGCTCAGTGCTACTCAGCGCATTTCATCCACAGCTGTTGAAGGCCTATTTACAGGAATCTGTGGACAAATGCACTTGCACATTACTGCAGTTCATAGAAATAAGTGGAACTCAAACTAATCAGCATGCAATACATCAATACATTTAAATCAGTCATATTTAGATGTGGTCAGTGAGTTAGGTTGCCAATGCTTTGAGAAAGGTTAAAAGTTTTTTAGACAAAAAAAACAGTATACTTATAAATTATTAGTAAGTTGTGGTTAGTCAATGGGCCGGATTCACGAAGGCTTGCACGGAGTCTAAGAGTAGTGTAAGACTCCATGCAGCCTTCGCGATCCAGGAACAGCCCAAAGTCCGTGTAAGAGTCAAGCTAAAACGGCTCTTACACGGAGTGGGCGTGGATAAGCTAATCACCTCACTTGCAGCCAAATAGCATGCAAATGAGGATGATTAGCGATCCAGGAAGCCCAGAACAGCCCGTGTAAGAGCCGTTTTAGATGCAGAAATGTACTCAGTTGACAACTGAGTACGTTTCTGCAAAAACGGCAATGGAGCCATGTCAGCTCCAAATAAAGGGTGCATATGTGTCAGGCAGCATGCCAAAGGCCAAATATGTGGCCATTGGCAAGGTAACCTGATGCAAATATATAAAAAATATATATATTTTTTTTCGGCGATTGCCAATGTTTAAACCCAGCGCAGTCCCCCGCAAACGGGCTGCGCTGCATAGAACATAAAAACGAAGGTTTTAAACCCACAAATGTGGGTTTTATGCAATACATGGAATGTCAATGCAGGGACCAGCAGACCAAAACCAACATGGCCACCGTGTAGTGGTTGCTAAGGGGGGAAGCTGAGTCTAAGAGATGTAAATAAGCATTAGTAGGCAATCTGATGCAAATGAGTGTAAGGATACTGAATTCCACTGTCACATAGCAAATTAGCACATTCTGAGTAGTGTAAGAGTTACAGAAGGGGGAGGAACAGAGTAGGAGATAGGTGACATCACAGGGGGGAATGCTAGAAAGAAATGCAGTTCATTGGAGGTTAGAGTTACATGACAGATGTCAGACAGATATCATGGAAAGAGGTGTGCCACTAAGTAAGCATGAGAAATTCAAGAAATGGAAGGTGTACACTGTTGCCTACACCAAAGTTTCTTGCTGGATGTGTATGCGCACGTGTGCGCGCCACGAAGCACGAGTAAGGCAGTGTGCGCGCGTGTAAGGCAGTGTGCGCACGTGTAAGGCAGACTGAGCATGTGGGACTGTGTTGGGAGATGTTTAACACCATTTGCGCGGGTGTGCACACGTTTTAAACCAAATAAGCAGATTCTGAACTGTGTAAGTATGTGTGCGTGCGTGTAAGCCACTGTGAGCGTGTGTCTGCTGGTTTGCACACGGCTCCTCCCTGAGGAAACAGAAAGGAAAAAGGAAGCAACAGATGTAGTAGGAAGTTAGCAGGGAATACTGCTGGAGCTACCAGGTGAAAACAATTAGATGCAGGCAATTACACAGGCAGAATAGTAGCCCAGCCCAGCACTTAAAACTCTGCAAACAGCAGTGCAGAATGTTTCTCTCAAGAGACACTGCAAGACAGGAGTAAGCTAATAGAAGTGAAAACTGAAAAAAGCTTCACTCAGAGCAGAAATGTTAGGGGCTGCCATAGCTGTCATAATGAGACATAGGCGACTTGCTGAGGGTGGTGACAATGCAGATGGTGCCAGACAACCCACAGTGAGGAGACGGAGAAGAGTGTACAGGCCCAGGGTCACCTACCATGGGTTACATGAGCTGGAGATAGTAGAGCGCTATAGAGTGGACAGAGACCTCCTGCAGCAAATAGTGGAGCTGTGTAGGCCATGCCTCACACACAGAACCAACAGAGGGGAACCCATCCCAGTGGAAACCAAGGTATGTGTTGGCCTAAGAATACTAGCAACAGGTACCTTCCAGAGACCAACTGGTGATATGATGGGGATATCACAGGCATCAGCCTCCAGGGTACTGCACCAGTTCCTGGATGCCATGTCAGCACATGTCGGTGATCATGTATATTTCCCCAATGCCCGTGAGGTATTGGCCAGCAATATGCGTCTCTTCCAGCAAATAGCGGAATACCCTGAGGTACTGGGTGCAATAGACTGCATGCACATACGCATCAAAGCACCAGCCAGTGAGCGGGGTAGGGCATACATCAACCGCAAGGGCTTCCCCTCCATCAACTGCCAGGTCATGTGTGATGCCCAGGGCATAATAATGAATGTGTGTGCTGGCTGTCCTGGGAGCTACCACGATTCCCACATCTGGCATTTGACGCAGCTGTACCAGACATTTGCCAATGGGGACATCCCGCATGGACACCTAGTGGGGGATGCAGGTTATGCACTGGAGCCGTGGCTGATGACACCCATCAGAAACGCACACACACCTGAACAGGAACGCCATAATGAGGCACACGCACAAACACGTAATGTAATAGAGCGTGTGTTTGGGCTGCTCAAGTCACGGTTCTGGTGTCTGGACACATCTGGTGGAGCCTTGCAGTACACACCAACTACATGTACCCAAATTGTCATGGTATGTGCTATGCTACATAATATGATCTTGCGAAAACAGCTGCAGCAGGACCAGCATAGGGCCGGGCCAAACAGCCCCCCACCATTGCCAAGGCCGTCACAGGCAGAGAATGACTCGGAGGAGGAACAACCTGAGCCTGCCCCAGTAGGCAGAAGGAGGCGTGCCCAGTATGCCCTGGACTTGGCAAAGAGGCAACGCATAGCGCATATACTGGCTCAGTAGGAACCCTGGGAATGATACCCCTCTCTGACTCACTCATATAGTAACAGGGATGCCTAACATGACACAACCTGCTCTCAAACATGTACAGGGAAGTGTAATATGCGCATCCGACAGAGACAGCCCTGCAGCACCACCTGAGGCATGAATGCTATGTGTTAAGTAATGTAACACCATGTACTATATGCACACCTGAGGACCCTGACTAACATCCTACCCTCACCAAGCATCATGCCACAACATGACAATGAGATGATCAAGTGCAACAATTGACTGATGTATCGCATTTAGTCAAAGGGGATCCAATGTGTGCCAGTCTGGGATGACATGCTGAGCATGACATGATGCACCACCTGCTAGGACTGGCGTGCACCTATCAGTGCAGGCCGTATGGATACTGGCAAAGGCTGTTGTCACCCACAGTGTGCCCTGAATAGGTAAGGCTCAAAACACAAACCTATCTCCATAGGTATCAGAAGGGATAAGAATAAGATAAGGGATAAGTTGAAACAGCAAGATGCATGCAGTCTAAACTCACCCAGTATGGAGAATGTTGATATCTGCGCTGTAACAGAAAACTGAGGCAAGGCTCACAACAGCACCCTAACACTACCAGGTTACACCTCATACTGTGCTGTACAGCCTCAAAACTTGGAACAAGCTACAAAAGGAGGGTGACTAGCAAGAATTGTCAGGGATAACCACACCCCCATGTCAGTACCAGAACAAAAAGCAGCATGGACTAGCCATGCTCAAGTAACAGTGGCTAAAACTGCCCCCCAGTTTATAGCCTGCTACAGACTACTGTCCCAACACCAGGAACTGCATCCGGCCTATGCTGGAATACATGAATATATCAAGTCCTCCAAACCACATTATATTGGGTGACTGCAAATACCCAGACATAGACTGGGAGCATTATACTAGCTCCAACAGTGTAGGACAAAAGTTCATAGAATCCATAAACCAAAAGGCCCAGGAACAACGTACCACTCCCACAAGAGGGTAAGCATACTGGATGTGATAATCAGCAACATGGGTTCTGGATGGCAAGATGAGAAGTGTATTGCTCACTGGTAAAACCAGACCATAGAGTAATCACACTGGATATCCAAATCCTGACCACAGTCCCTGGCCAGAAAACCACAGTGGAAAACATGTGTTAAGCAATATTTGCACTCCTCCAAACTGATGTGGAATCCATTAAAGGTCCCGTGCAGGTGCAAAATATGGGCCACACCTCAGAACCTGTAATACAGCCATTCCATGAACACTGCCAGGAATGCTTGGATTATGCAGTCCTAAATTAAAACAAGACACAATGCCATACACGCAGAAATCTGGCATGGTGGACACCAGCCATAACCAAACCATGCAAAAGAATGAGGAAGCTACTACATGATAGAGCAAACATAAACAATGAAGTAATCACTGATCAGTAGTATGGCAATAAAATCTGTCCACACATACAATCCACTAAGGCCAGCCACAACAAGTGGAATCTGTGAATCCTGAGGCAATGTTACACCTGCCCCAAGTACACAGACAACCCCCAACTCCACCCAAGAAATACAAATATATGTGAGAGATGCATCCATCTATCCAAACTGGAGGCTGAGCTCCCTCAACTCAGTACTCCCAAAACAAGTCAGGAGGAGAAGGTAACCACATACACCACAAACACAGTCCCACATAGACCTATTACAACTGCAAACCAACACATAAACACAGAAAAACATTCCCGGAGGCACAAATTACAAACACAGCACACCAACAGAGGCCTCTAAAGCAGACACCCAATCAAACAACCTCCAAACATAGCACATGCAACACATAGTACACAAAGCTGGTGTGCCAAACAGTCACAGGCCAGAAGGAAAAACAACATGCCTGATACAGTTGTAATAGGTGACTCCATAGTCAGACACACTGCTGTCCCGTACACCAGACTGAACAAGGGAAAGGGTACAGTAAGCTGCCTGTAGGCTGCCACAATATGCCACATAACAGAAGTATGTAGGTCACTCCAAAGCAAGTAGAAATATGATGCAGTCATAGTCCATGCTGGTGTGAATGACCTGAGATGTACCGCCCTAGACTACATGAAAAGAGACATAGATGAGCTATCTGATTATGTAGTCCAGGCCGGTATGACACTCACCGTTTGCAGCATCCTACCCTTACCAAGAATAATGCCACAGTACAAACACAGAATGATCAGCCATAGCAAGTGGCACACTTACTGGTGTCATTCCAAGGGGATCCAATGTCTGTCTGCTTGGGATGTCATGCTTGACAAGCCACGCAGCTGTTCTTGGGATGGCCTGCACCTGTTACCCCTGGGCATCTGAATATTGGATAAGGCCTTTGCCACCGCCATAGAGCCTTTTGTAGGCAAGGCTGAAAAAACTGACCCACCACCCTAGAAAACATAAGTGGGAAGAAACATAAGGGAAATGCTGACCAATGCCAGATGTGTACACCCCAATATGCATGCTCCCAAGGCCATCCCCAGTATGGAGAACATCGATCTCTGTGCAGTGACAGAAACCTGCTGCAAGCCTCCTGACAGCACACCAGCACTACCAGGTTATACCACGTATCATGTGTCATGGCCCCAAAACCTGGAACAAAACATAAAAGGAGGGTGAGTATCCATAGTCAGCACAGACACCCATACGTCCAGGTAACTGACAATGCACAAGGCATTGGAGTTCACCCATGTGCAACTAACTGTAAGCAAGACTGCTGTACAGTCTGTAGCATGCTACAGACCGCACTCTCACACACAATTACCCCACCCAGCCGTCCTGAAGACACTGGACAGTATGAATGTCCCACCAAGTACCAAACAAGGTACCACAAATTACCACATAGGTGGTAAACCATTATGTATGGAAGGAGTAACCAGGGACCTAGGGACACAAGTGGACAGTAACCTGTTATGTGACACCCACATTGCCAATGTGGCTAGGAAGACTGTCTTCATTTGACACCGTATCAGGAAAGGATTTACATCTACGTCAACAGAGGTCATTGTGCCCCTATACTTTTCTCTAACCACACCCATAATCTAGTACAATGCCTCATATGGGATGTACCTTTCCTGACACCTGCAGCAGTTAGAAAGACCTCAAAGGTACCTCACCAAGAGGATAAAGGGTCTCAAATATATGTCATATGCTGCCTGGCTGTAGACACCCCAGCTGAATGCAGTCACATACTGCCTACACAGAGGCATTGCATGCCTGTTGTAGGAGGCCATGCCCAACACAGGAGTAATGGACATGCTCCACCCCAGAAAACTCAAATCCATCGGAGCTGTGAGAGTGAGAGATGTCAACCTCAACAAATAATGAAATAGGATGTGCTGGTGGGACAGATACATAATCCAGAGGCTCCCCACACTCTGGACCAGAATCCCACTCCATGTTAGGCAGAGCCCCTCACTGACACTCTTCATCAGGAATCTTGCCAAGTGGATGGATGATTGTAGAGTTACACTGGGGGTCTTCACTGTGTCATGTCCAGACAGAGGCACAGCAATGCATATCATAAATGGCCATAATATTCACATAGCAAGGGGTGGCAAAAGCCACACACACTCTGGCTAGGCTAACAAATGCCCTAGGGTGGATAGCCTAGTATGAACCTATGAACCTATGAAGATACAAATTGTACAGGACACTAAGGATAATCCCAAGGCTTTCACAACTGATGGTAGGAACCATGTTGGGAATTCACAGATATGTCCTGAATCTCACAAATATCACAAACACACACACATATTGCCAACATACATCCTGACAGGTGCAGTGCAAAGCCCCGAATGCAGAATATCTATCCCAGCAGACTGCTGGCCCCCTGACATTGCAGACGCTGAGGTAACAGCCAACATCAACAAAGCAAAACACACAGCAGCAATGGTATGAGATGGTGTCCTGGGCTTAGTGCAACTTGGACTCCAAGATGACTGGAATGCCAAACCACACTACTGCTCACTGTCAGCCTTACCACAGAATATGTACCCAAAGAGCAGTGTACAACAGCAGTGGTCCTTCTCAACAAAGGTGTTGCTGGAATGGATACTGAAAACTACTACCCCAGAATCCTGAGAAGCTCGGTTTGCACAGCTATGGAAAGGATCAGCATGTACCACAGACATAAAGATATTGGGGACCTACTGACACCGGACCCAACCCAGTGTGGCTTTCTCAAGTGCAGATCCTGCCCCTAAACATGTTTGACTCAAATGAAACAGTCATCAAGGTCATTGATGAGGGCAATGTAATCCACACAGTGTAGCTGGACCTTGCAAAGGCTTCTATACAATACCCTACGTGTTCATTATAGATAGGCTCACCAGCTTAAATATAAACCCACATGTCAGTAGAGGGGTTGCAAACCAGACCAAGGACAGAACAGACATGGTCAGACATGCTGCAGCCATGTCAGACCACAAACCAGATATAACTGGCATCCCACAAGACTTTGTCCTGGGATCTCCCTTGTCTGGTATATATGTCCCATAGGTACAGGCAAACATGGAAGGACTGTGTCCGAACATGTTTGCAGAGGACTACAAACTGCTCACCACATATGATCCACCAGCTGACACAAGCATCCCACAAAAGGGCCACATAGAAACAGACAACTGGTGCCATAGCCATGTCAGCAAGCTAATTGCAGAAATGTGTATAGTCAACCCCCGTGGATATACAGTAAGTGCCCACCAATTACCACATAGGTGTTAACCCATTATGTAGTTAACATGTAATGAGAGACCTGGGGACACAAGGTGATAGATATCCTGCATTGGACAAACATGTGCGGTAGTGTTTACAGAAACATACCATATACCCACTTAATCATGAAGGCTGTCAGATCTAGATAAGGGGAGGTCATTGTGGCTCTGCATTCATCCTTCATCAGCTGTACAATTGACTACAATAGCCCCTGTGGGATGTACCTCAGCAGACACCTCCATCAACCGTAAAGTCCCCAACAGTACCACATCAGGAGTATCAAAGAGCTTGCACAGATGCCATGTGTTGCCTGTGTTGCTGGCATCAATAAACATGCTGCACCTTGTACAATCTGAATGGCAGTGAGCTATGCACATGAGAGACCTGAACCCCAGCACTGACTTACATAGGACAAGCTGTACTGCGTGATCCATAACACAGAAGCCACCCCCACCCATGAGTGAGCCCCCAGCACAGGCTACCCATAGAGTCACTTATCAATCTTCCTCAATAGGAATCCTGATGAGTGGATGGGAGATGGTAGACTTATCCTGGGTATCACTGACATGTCACAGGTAGACAGAGGCACAGTATACTAACCATGACATATGTCATGGCAAACTCCACTTACAATGTGTGTTGAAGGACAAACACACTCTCCAACTAGCATTAGACATGGACTAGGGCACATCGCTAGTGTTTGCAAATGTACACCTATGTTGTGTAATACACTAGCAATGTTGGACAAGCCTGGTCTAAGTAGTTCATATCTGAACAGAATGCAACATGGTCAGATGTACACAACTGGCCCCTAACCAGGCTGTTGTGCCCACTATCAAAATGTAAAGCAGTGATAGCAGTAAAGCCCAGGATACTGTCCACCACAGTCAAAGTACTACCAGTACACTATACAGTACTACAGTGTTAGGTCAGTGTGAAAGGATGTTGACAACTGTATGCAAAGTATCCCATGCAAACACTGCAGGCACAGCATAATCCTGTTGTGTTCACACACAAAGCAGTTGTACAGTAACTACACAACATGACACACAACACACAACCATAAACGGGTGATATTTGTTGAAGTTCACACTCATCCACAAATGTGTTGGGCTGCAGAGTCCAACATATGGAATGCTCACACTGGGCATGCTCACACACTTTGATAAATGAGACATATGTCAGACAACATGCCATGGGAAGGCTGAACTGGGCATGCCCACACACTTAGGCCAAATCTCGGTTTAGCAGTTGGACACACATATCTGGTATTTTTATGTGTTATTCCAGGAACCAACCACATTACAGCAGTCTGCCCAGTGCACACAGTTAAATGACTACAGAGACATACGTGATATAGTGGATCCTCCCATATGCAAACAACTTCCACAGATGCACAAGTTGTTCATACAAACAGGGAATGCTATGGCAATAAAGATGTGCAAACAGTCTATCAGCAACAAATAATGTGCATTTGACAATTAAACATATGGGTGTAGAGGTCAACACTAGGCTGTTTGCCCTAGGGAATGACAGCTTAGCCAGAGTGTGCTTGGTGTCTGCCTCCCCACAGGATGCACATTCCCCTTTCTAAACACAGATGATGTCAGCACCCTATAAGTACAGCAGGAGAAAATAAACTTCTCAGTAATCTGAATAGCGCGCTCTGCTAATGTGTCCATCTCAAGTGTCATAACATAGTTAGGTAGGGGTTTCAAATGCTCAGTGTGTGTGTGTGTGTGTGTGTGTGTGTGTGTGTGTGTGTGTGTGTGTGTGTGTGTGTAAGTCTGTGGGAGAGAAATGTCCCTTTTGGCAACTAGGAAAACACACTACAGGATGCACATTCCCTTTCTAAACACCGATGATGTCAGCACCCTATAAGTAAAGCAGGAGAAAAGAAACCTCCCAGTAATGCGAATAGCGCGCTCCGCTAATGCGTCCATCTCAAGTGTCATAACATAGTTAGGTAGGGGTTTGAATCCTGCGAATGGCGAGTGTGTGTGTTTGTCTGAGGGGGGTTAGTGTGTGTGAGTAAAATGTCCCTGTTGGCAACTAGGAAAACACACTACAGGATGCACATTCTCTTTCTGAACACCGATGATGTCAGCATCCTATAAGTACAGCAGGAAAAAACAAGCTTCCCAGTAATGCGAATAGCGCGCTCTGCTAATGCATCCGTCTCAAGTGTCATAACATAGTTAGGTAGGGGTTTGAATCCTGCAAATGGCAAGAGTATGTGTTTGTCTGAGGGGGGTTAGTGTGAGTGAAATGTCCCTTTTGGCAACTAGGAAAACACACTACAGGATGCACATTCCCTTTCTAAACACCGATGATGTCAGCACCCTATAGGTACAGCAGGAGAAAAGAAACCCCCCAGTAATGCGAATAGCGCGCTCTGCTAATGCATTCGTCTTAAATGTCATAACATAGTTAAGTAGGGATTTGAATCCTGCGAATGGCAAGTGTGTGTGTCTGTCTGAGGGGGGTTTGGCAACTAGATGAACAGACTACAGGATGCTCATTCCCTTTTCTAAACACTACTGATGTCAGCACTCTATAAGTATAGCAGGAGAAGGGAAAACTCCCAGTAATGCGAATAGCGTGCTCTGCTAATGCATCCGTCTCAAATGTCATAACATAATCAGATAGGGGTTTGAATCCTGCAATTGGCAAGTGTGTGTTTTTGGCTGAGGGGGGTTAGTGTGTGTGAGGATAATGTCCCTTATGGCAACTAGGTGAACAGACTACAGGATGCACATTCCCCTTTCTAAACACTGTTCAGCAGAAGGCCATGACTCTGGCACAAGTTGTCTGTTGCTATGATGCCCCTTTGGAAGATGCTTGTGTCAGCTGGAGAGTCGATTATGGTGGCCAGTTTGCAGTCATCTGCATATTTGGACGGCCACAGTCCGTCCATGTTGGCCTGTACCTCCAATAAATATATACCAAACAAGAGAGGTCCCAGGACTGAGCCTTGTGGGACACAACTTGTAACTGGTGTGGGGTCTGGCATGGCTCCAGCAATGCTAACCATGTGGGTTCTGTCCTTGAGCCAATGTGCAATCCATCTAGTGACATAGGGGCTTATATTTAAGCTGGTGAGCTTCTCTAGAATGCCCAAGTGGGGTATTGTTGTGAAGGCTTTTGCAAGGTCCAGGTAGGCTGTGTGAACCACCTTCCCCTCATCAATGGCCTTGGTGACTGTTTCAAAGAAATCAACCGGGTTAAACCTGGTAGTGCTGGTGTTCTCTCAGTAGCTCTGAACCAGGCATCTGTTACTGCACAGATATCGATGTTTTCCATGCCAAGGAGTGTTTTGGGTGCATGCATCTGGAGGTTTAGACTTCTGGCGTTGGGTAGCATTGCTCTTAGTTTCTTATCCCTTGTGATACCTATGAAGGTGGGTTTGTCATTTGAGTCCTGCCTAACATAGGCACTATGGGGGTAGCAAGAGCCTTTGCCAATATCTGAAAGCCCAGGGGTGACAGGTGCAGGCCGTCCCTAGCAAAGCAGGTAGTTCAACAGAAGATGAATGTGTGAAGGTGTAGTGCCTGTTATTAGTTAGCAGTAGCATATATGACTGCTCACGTGGACACATGCCAGGTAAGTCATATGCACTGTGTCACAGACAATGTACATGTGAACAGGAAAAACAGTGACATCCTGTCAAGTGGGACATGGACATACATATAGTAGGCTATGCAGATGGCACTAGGAGTCCACAGAAGCTCTATAACTATGCATTGCAGG
This sequence comes from Protopterus annectens, assembly GCF_019279795.1. NCBI lineage: Eukaryota > Metazoa > Chordata > Ceratodontiformes > Protopteridae > Protopterus > Protopterus annectens. The sequence continues at coordinate 1,044,388,818 of NC_056727.1, read as the reverse complement.
TGTGATCAGTATTCCAGGGTAATTGCAAGCAAACATGCATGCAAACAAAGCTACAGTAAACAGGGCTGCATGTAGTCCATTGTACAACAAACAAGCTGTACCAGTTCCAGTAGGTAACACTGCAAATATGCAGGCACTATGCACATGTACATGGAAATACACGGGTCAGATGGCTAGGGTCCAGTCTCGGTGCACACAAGTGTACAGACCATGTACTGTCAGGATGTACAATAACTGGATAGAAACCCATGTGCTCATACCTGCAGTAATACACATGTCAAATAACAGACACTGAGCCTTCACTCAGTGGTTCCATACCTAGTAGGATGTATGCTCCCTGGCCTGCCACCACAGTATCCCTGACATATATGGGGACTCTCCCTCCTGTGGCAGTTAGTTATGTGTGTTGGGGCTGTCTAGCATGGTATGAGATGTGAGCATGCAGTGCTAGGGTGCTCCTGTGTGTCTTGTACCAGTCGTGTAGTACTGCACACATATCAACATCCTCAAACATCTGCATTGCAGAGTTTAGTGTGGGCAACATGCCACTTGCAATTTACATGTCCATCATTGTGTATTACTACATTCATTACCCTATCCCCTGTGCTACCTATGTATGTAGCCTTCTGTTGACATCATTACCACCAGTATGCCAACATGTGCAGATGATACACTATGGTGCTTACCATGGGTGTAGACAACAGGACATGACAATCACACACTTACTGCATCAGGCATGCTGTGATATACCCACAATTAATTCAGCACACAGTACTGTTAACAACATGATACTATTACTACACATCTATGTGGTCACCCTGTGCATCAGCAACATGTTAACCTGTACCTGCACAGTTGTTACAGATTGCAGGAGGTGGCACAGTTTCATCATATGCACAGGGTGTGAACTTGGTATGCCTGAGTCAGCCACCGATACCACCAATTGACATGTATGTGTATGTGTGTTGGTGAGGGACAGCAGTAGATGGTGGGGCAATGTTGATGCAGTGTGTGTGTATGCGGTAGCCCTAGGTGTTGTCAATTTGCATGTGTGTATGGATGCACACAGTTCCACCTCATGGCTGCCATATACTGGTGTTTGTGGACAGCCACAGACTGTACCTGCCAGGTCATACAGATCAGTGTCTCTGGCCATGGACACGGTACCTGTGCCTTGCAGGGGTGCTACGGACCATATCTGGTACCAACCCAGACTGGGTACTGTCATCAGAAGCAGGTGTTCGTTGACTGGACACAGATCCCTGTCGGGCCTGGCCAGAGCCACGTGCACGTGGTCTCCTGGGGTGGTCTGATGACAGCACAGACCCAGCATTGCTGGGGCTGCTGCTGGCTCTACGGAGGCGGCCGCGGCCCTGTTGTCATCCGCGACGACTGCCAGCTGCTGCTGCTGTTGCTGGCATATGGCCACGTCGATGCCTCAACCGCCCACCATCGCCCTGGCTCATGGACATGTAGTTGTGGAACCGGTCTAATATGTCCCCACAACGTCTGTCTATGACATCGGTGAAATCACGGATGGCAGCCGCAATGTCACGCATACTGTCAGTCATGGCTGTGCGACATGCTGTCAGCTCCCCCAGACCCTGTCTGGTGTACCGTTCCATACGTGACTGTGCCTGCATGACAGTCCGAAACATAGCTGAGGTTGTAAGACCTCTGTGGGCACGTCTGACAGGGGCAGTATGCCCATGGATGCTCCCACGAGAACCCCTGGACATCTGTCTGTGTGGTATCATCTCTGGGCCATGCCCATGGCTGCTGTGTGGGGAGGCATGTGCCACAGATACCACATTACCCTGGTCAATGCCCACTGTATGCTGTCCATCACCTAGGGACATTGGTGACAAAGGGTGTATTGGCAGGATAACTGTGCGCATTGATGGGGTCGACAGCTGTGTACTGTCAATCGGCTGACCAATGGCGAACCCTGGCATACCTTCCTGTGCCATTACACAGATGTCATCATTATCAGTACCCACGGCACCTGACTCAGGTTCCCTGCTACATGACACCAGAGCAGCAACAGAACCTGTGGGAGGGAAACAGGAAACACAGTTTACAATGTCTACACATTTCCAGCGATGCACACATGCACAGGTGCACACATGCACAGGTGCACACATGCACACATGCACAGGTGCATACATGCACACATGCACAGGTGCACACATGCACACATGCACACATGCACAGGTGCACAGGTGCACACATGCACACATGCAGACATGCACACATGCGCAGGTGCACACATGCACACATGCACAGGTGCACACATGCACACATGCACACATACACCCATGCACAGGTGCACACATGCACACATGCACAGGTGCACACATGCACACATGCACACATGCACAGGTGCACACATGCACACATGCACGCATGCACAGGTGCACACATGCACACATGCAGACATGCACAGGTGCACACATGCACACATGCAGACATGCACAGGTGCACACATGCACACATGCACAGGTGCACACATGCACACATGCACACATGCACAGGTGCACACATGCACACATGCACACATGCACAGGTGCACACATGCACACATGCACACATGCACAGGTGCACACATGCACACATGCACAGGTGCACACATGCACACATGCAGACATGCACAGGTGCACACATGCACACATGCAGACATGCACAGGTGCACACATGCACACATGCATAGGTGCACACATGCACACATGCACACATGCACAGGTGCACACATGCACACATGCACACATGCACAGGTGCACACATGCACACATGCACAGGTGCACACATGCACACATGCACGCATGCACACATGCACACATGCACAGGTGCACAGGTGCACACATGCACACATGCACACATGCACACGTGCACATGTGCACACGTGCACACATGCACATGTGCGCACATGCACACATGCACACATGCACAGCTGCACAGGTGCACACATGCACACATGCACACATGCACACAGTTTCACACAATTGTACAGTACTCAGTATGCGTGATATCAACACACAGACACAGACACACCTACATGCATACAAAGAGCACTACTAAGTGAGCCAAATAGTACTATTACTATTAACACTATTACAGGAATTGTTAATACACACTCACCAGCATGTTTAGGCTGCATTGCTGTTATACCAGAGGGTCCTGCAGACGTGAAGAAACTAATGTCAGTGGGCACAACTGTACTATTGTTACTGAGTATGATACAGGTCAGTAGTACAACAGTCGCCTTTCACAGGTCAGCTGCTAATATTGAGGATATCACACTTGCACATTAAATACAATGGTGACAGCTACAAACCAAGGACACACCTCACACATGCATTAACTACCAGTGTACACAACAGTCAACTATACATATGGCATATTACCTGCACGTTCACTGTCTTGCTGCTGTGTGGCTCCAGCCTCCATCATAATGCATGTCTGCTGCTGTTGTTGTTGCTGGCGGACTGGAGCCACTAGACTCATGAGTAGTCCCTCCAGTCTGGTGAGTGGGGGATGTGTAGCCACCCCACCACCTGTGGCGACCTGTTGCCTGTGGATATCCGACGCACGCTGACGGACATGTCTGATTAAATCACTGCAGTGATGCCGTACCTGCTCATATGTCCTATTATGCGTGCCTATGTCATTTACCCGACGGACAAGGTCTTGCCACAGTGCAGCCCCCTCCTGCTGATTCTAGCTGGTGCAGGAAAAGAGTATTGCATAATCCCGCACCAGGCTCTGGTGTATCTCCTCATCCTCAGCTGTGGAGTAGATGGGATTCCTGGGTGGGCCATGTACCTGAGAAAGAAAATAACCTGGTATCAGCAATATATGTCAGCAGAATTTGGCACACATACTACACATGCTACTTGACTGTTATGATACAACATATCTCACATATGTAGCATCTGTCTGTCTATTGGTGGATACACATGTAGATGGCCAGGTATCAGTGCTCAGCCAGCAACTGTGCAACAGTACCTGGCAGACTCCATACGACATACTACCAAACCCCAGCAGTCAGAACACTGATTCAGGTCAAGAGCACCTCCTCACTCTGGGGGTTTGTATCTAGGTACTGTATGGCCTACATCGTCAACTACTGTGAGCTGACCACACACTGATTGCCCTGGATATACATATCCCACCTCCACCACCAGCACAAACGACTATAGGGCATAACATTACAGATACAAACTTTACACTTTGTAACAGTGATATAGTATCCTTTCAGCCCACTGGGCCAGTGGCAGATACAACCCACAACTGCTTTCTACAGACATCTCCGAGAATGCATGGATCATGCAATCCCATATATGACCAAGACACTCTCCACAAAGGGACAGCATCCTGTCTGGTTGACCCCAGCCATAGACAGATTGTATTACAGAAGATGGAAGCTACTGCAAGACAAAGCATAATTCACTAAAGGGAGGGCATGTCTGAGCAGCACTGGTAAGGATCTATTTTCCATCATACAAAATACATGGGCAACTTTGAGAGGGAAATCAAGAGTGACACTACAGATGACCAGAAGGCCTTCTTCAGTTATGTTAGCAACCTGGTCAGGAGCCATCCTCTATGCCCATAGGTAGTACACAACAACAAATATTTCACTGACACCACAGATATCGACAACATTGTGGCAGACAGGTTCAGTGCAGGTGTCACCCCGCCCTCTCCCCGAAATAAGGCATAGTTATCCCAGCTGACTGTAACCTCCCTGTCATCACAGATGTCCAGGTGAGAGACACCCGCAGGACAGCAGAATACACAACATGGATGGGACCTGATGGTATCCCCAGTTGCATGCTACATAAACTCTGACAGGAGCTAAACACACATATAGAAGTGCTATGTAACACTAGCCTGACTACAGGATATGTACCTGTACACTGGCGCACAGCAGCAGTGGTTCCACTCCACGAAGGAGGCATCTCAACATACCAATACAATACAACACAATACATTACATTACAATACAATACTAGACAATATGCTATTGCCCCTGGGTCTACAGCAGCGTACTGTTCTGCTACCCTGACCATTGTGACACATGTGGTGTGATGGTACCTGCTGCTGTCACACAGTTACACAGGGTGACTCAAATGGCATATTACCTATCTGTCTAACATTCAGCAGGGGTATGTGTGACATGTACTCATGGGAAATCTTGCTTCTTAACACTGTGTGGTTTATTGCAGGGTATGTCTTATCTGTGGGTAGGAACTCTTACCTCCACATATGCACTCTATTGCAGTGGCACGGATGACACACAGCAGAAATTTAGGTTGTGGATGGTGTGAGGTGTTACTATGGTTGTTGGACATCTGTCATGAGTGTGACTTCCATATGTAAATCCGGGAGTGGTAACCTCTATGTGGGTAGCATATGTGTACTCTGTGGTGTTGTCAGTCACTGTGCATTGGTAATGTGTTTGAGTGCATTGTCACAGTGTTGTACATGTCACTGTGTCCTTCTCCATATCTGTAGCTGTCATGTGAGGTCCATACCATGGCATCCATTATGTGGTGTGGAGGGGTACACCGACCTACATGTCCATAGCTGACTCACCATGTCCACTGACACATACCATGTGCAGGTATTCCAGGGATAGTGTGCCACTGTGAATATCATTGGGGCCACTATTGTACACATTTATGACCCTGTTCACCCTTGACACATGTAGTGGTGGGCAGCCAATCACATATCTGGTGGTTACTGGTGTAGGTGATCTGGAATGTGGTATGGTACTCCGGATTTGACACTGGTGTTCACTCCATGCCTTTGTCACCAGGCACCTGTTGCAATACATCTGTACACATGTGCTTCACTCAGAATGTATATACATCTCTCTCTCTCTCTCTATATATATATATATATATGTATATAGATATATCTATATGTATATATATATATATATATATATATATATATATATATATATATATATATGTATATATATATATATATATATATATATATATATATATATATATATGTCCGTATACATATACACATATATATATTGATGTACATATATTGCTATAGATGTGGAGGGGGGCACAGAGGGGTGTGAGTGACAGAGGGGTGGGACAGGCTGTGTTGCAGGTCGTCATATACAGTCATACCTGTAGGTAGTCAGATCAGTCTGTCTATGTATATGTATCTACATATATCTATATCTGTATGTGTGCATTACATAGATATGTTTGTACAATATTCTACCTACATCTCTCTCTCTATGTATGTATACATATATGCATATTATAAATATATATATATATATATATATATATATATATATATATATATATATATATATATATATACACATACATATGTTGACATACATACATACGTATCCATATGTTAGACAGGTATATCAACATATTTGTCTACCATACTATATACACACACTAACATACTGCTAAACATACATAACTGTGTAACCTACTTTGTACATGGCACTACAACCTACAATCAAACAACACTGATATGTGCACATAGATGCTCTCACATACAAATGTATGTACAGCCTTCACTGATAGTTGCTGTATGTCCCCTGCCCTTTACACATCTTCATATACATATGGATACAGACCAATGACACATATGGAGGGTTCACAGTATGTAGACCTTTATAGTATTACTTTACATTACCTGTGTTTGTCACAGCTGCTTGTGTTGCTGTCTGGTTCTCTGTCCTGCTGCTCCACTTCCCAGTTGTCAGCTTTCAGGTAGCTGTTGCTGAACAATTTGTTTCTGTCTGCTTAATTGCAGTTTTCTCTGTCTCTGTCTCTGTCTCTCTCTCTCTCTCTCTCTCTCTGTCTGTCTCTCACGTCCTTCTCAGGATGCAATGAAAGTATTGCATGTGTGGACATGGAGTACAGCATACTTTTGTAGGTATCTGCATATGCCCATGTGATGGCCTCTGCACCATTTGTTAGCCAGCATTTGCTAATTGCATGCAGCCAGTTGTGTACTGATTGCAGTTCTCACTGTGATTTCAGAACAGTGCTATAAAAAGGTGTGTGAGATAGGCGTAGCCCTTTCAGATGTTAAGGGCAGGGACCATGCTGTTATGCTGTGGACAATGTTCTGTGAGTGTAAAGGTTGGTATCTCTCATATTTCCAGGTGTGTTGTAGATTAACATTCCTCCATTCATTTCTCCAGTTTCCTGTACTAACTGTGTATGTACACTGACACCTACAACTACTACTACTGTTAATGTGTGTGTGTGTGTGTGTGTGTGTGTGTGTGCTTTCCTTTCACTTTTGCTTGCACTCTGTTGCTAAGGCTTCAATAGTTGCCCTTTACAGTCACTACTTGTATGCCTGCTAGGTGTCTTGACTGTAGTGTGCTGCTGTAGCTTTCCTATTTTCCATGTACATTCACACCTTGGAATGCTTGCAATATCTGCTAGGGTGTTACAGCATGCAGTGTGGTCTGGCCATGGTGTGGGCCTTGACATCTATTAGGGTATTTGAGTATGCTGCTGAGCAGGCCCCAGAGACTTTCAGGTTCATCTGTTATGTGCCTCATGGAATGGTACATATCAGTGGGGTAGACCCATTAAAATGTCTGGTATGCTGCAGTTGTGACTGTGGGTTAGCATGAGCATATGTATTACTACACTTTTTCTGCCATGCAAGTGGTGAATACCTTCCGGACTCCATAGTTATCATTGCATGTGTTACACCTTTCTGCCTACTGTTTGTACATTTCACATGGGGTCTGTGGGGCATCCCTGTAGGTCATTCACTGTTGCTATGTCTAGGCTCTTAAGTATTCAAATATGGTGGTGTCGGACCCGTCATGTGTACAGATATTTGCAGGTTGTCCACATTTCTGCCTCATATTTTGGTCAATATCTCATGCACACCTTTTTCTGGCATGTCACTCTGGACTCAAGTCAGACTATGGTAACAAACATTCAAGTTCCAGACTGCATACCCTTCCAAACATCCCACAAAGTGTAGACCCTGTTAGTTTCTGAACTGTCTGCATTTGTTGTAACATTATTTGTAATGTGTCCGTGGTTTTGGGCCTTTGCTCCACATATTTTATTATTTGGTCCAGATGTGTTCCTGTAAGAGGTTGTGGGGTATGGGCAGTGCTTATCCTGCTGTGAGTATGTGTGTGCCTTGCAAGGTGCTATAGTGACATTATTACCTACTAGCTTCCAACTAGCATGGCTGTTTCTGTTCACACACTACTATTATGGAAATCCACTAGTTTTGATAGTAATTCTAAATGTCATGCTTTGTGTACTACACATCTATATTCCCTTTACATTCATTCCTACTATTACATGATATATTTACTTTAGCACAATATTCTTGTATAAGAGTCATGGCTTAGTGGTAAGTCATGCAGACTACAGTTGCCAAGGTCCTGGGTTCGGGACTCACAGTGGGATTTTATTTTGCTTTTGAACTGAGTACAGGACCTGTCAATCAAAGTGACTAAGGCACTTTTAAGCAGTTGTAACCGGGCTAGCACTGGTTTGCGCGGAGCTCACGCATGCGCACTGGCAGTTAGCTCCACGCACACAAGCGCACACCCGATTACAACCACTTAAACGTGCTTACTCTTGCGCACACCCGCACTATTTTCTTTGAAAGAAAAGAAAATGGGGAGACAGGAAAGTGGTGAAAAAGGGGTCACAAAGAGGGTAAGACAGTAGGGAAACAAGCTTGGGATGTGCAGGAGGGATGTAGGTAAGGCCCATAGCTGCCCATTTCTTCATCAGCAACAGCTGTGCATATGTATGTAATTTGGTGTGACATTTGAAACCTTCCACCCTGAGAGAGGTGTCAGGACAACAGTAATACTTGTTGTACAGTCAATTGAATTGATAGGTTCCATGTCCAGTAGACATGTGTGCGGAATGGGCAGCTATGTATGGGCGTAATTTTTGTGGGTACAGAGTGCCCTTTTTTTTTTTTTTTTCAGGTGAGAGTGGTATGTCAGGTGAAGGTAGTCGGTACAGCTGGGGAGGTAGGTTGGGTAGGTAAACAGACAAGACAAACAAGACGTATACAGGGGCGGTGTATGACACGTGCGGGGGGGGTTACACAATTGACGGGGACGGAGGTTTGGATATACAGAGCCCATGAGCCCACAGATGGCAACAGTGGAACTGATATCCCCACCCATAGGCAGTTGCCACTGTTCCTTCACTGTCCAGGACGGTGCTGTGCTGGGGGCTGTGTAGGCGGGGCAACAGGCATGCCTGTTAGTTGCGCCACCCGTGCCTCGAGCTGGCGTAGGGGCTCAAGGACAGAGTCCCGAATCTCCCTACGCACCACCGTCCGGACGCTACGGAGGGTGAGTGGTGGATCTCCTCTGGCCACACTTGCAGAGGGGGGGGCGAGCCCCATCCCCTGCAGCGCTTCCACCCGCAGGTGGCACAGGGCCACCGGAGGAGGGTCCGGACTCGGCACTAGTGCCAGGTGCACTCGCCAGCTGAGGTGGGAGAGGTGGGTCCGCTGGAACCCGCCTTCCCTGTCGTACTATGTTTTGCATTATGTCATGACAGTTTGGGTTAGTGACATATAATACCATTCACAATTAGTTGTAACAGCATGCATTAGTATTCCCATTAACCAAACACCCAGATATTCACACCATTGAACAGCATGCATAACACATGCATAATTTGAACAGAAATACACAGTCCAACAACATGCAGGGTTAATTGATGGCAACAGGCCATCAGGTGTGGATGTATGAACAGGGCAGATGCATCAACAGACATGCAAATATATATGACCCAACAGGACAGACGTCCAGGGGTGTTAATTGTGATTGCACATACCATTTTCATGTGGAATGGGTTATATGTAGTTATAGGGTGGGGTGAAGAAAGTAATATTAACACCTTCGAATAACAATACATATGCTGTACATTTCTAATAGCTACAGTTATATACACACTACTGTTCTAACTACAGTTTCCTATATGATAACTATTTCAATTTGGTGATAGGACTGTTAATGCAACATCAATATACATTTTATGGTTCTTCATACACATTCATATCTAGCTTTGTTCAGCTACATCAGGGCTACATTTGCTTTATATAGCTGTAGACAAGTGTGGATGTTTGGTATATCAGACAAACATCCTATCTGCATATTGCAGACTGAGAGCAACATATCCTGATTTTGGGATACACATTCCAGATGCAGCAACACTTTGAACAGATTTTGCTGTTTGGTTTGGAATATCACATGCATTTCATTCTGTCTTGACTGCAGTATACTTTATTCAGGGTTATTACTACTGTATTGCTGGATTCATGGCACTTTCTCACACTCTCTCACTTGCTTTCATTTTACTATTCAGGATGGTACTTCTAGGCTTTATTGACATGTTTTAACAGTACTTATTACAATCCATTCCAGCAGTCTCACTTCTGTCATGTTTCAGTATTTCCACAGGGATATATTTCACACATGTGATTTCATCATCTTCTGCAGCTATACTTTTCAGCCTGCTGCAGGTTGTTTACTATTTTCTTACAGGCAGGGCATTTTTATTTCAGAATATATGTCAGACAGTTTCATGTTTAGGTTAAACTTACAGGCTGAAAACTCTTGTAATCAAGCAATACTTGCATACACTTTCACACTGTTACTTGCAGATTTTATTCCTTACTGACTACACTGCACTCTTTTGCTGACTGTCATACTTTTATATTTCTTTACAGTTACTGGTAGTGGATTACTGACCTGCCTGGTGGCGCAACCGCACCAGCCTATCACCATAGGCTCTGCGGTTCGCAGAATGGACACCTGCAGCTGTAATATAAATGAAGCAATATTGGAATACACATCTCCATAATATCAGCTAGTTTAATTATTTACATACATAATTAAATGTTACTTACTCAGTGGTGGGGCGTTGGGTGTTTGCCGGGCCTCCTGGATCCAAAGGTTCAGTTGGTCCTGCTTGTGTCTCTTCAGGTCCGCATGGTGGTGACGAACCTGCTCACCAGTCCTTGGAATCCCTGTGGCACTGGTGAGATCATGAGCCAACCGTTCCCACGCCTCAGCCCTGTATGCTCCCCAGAGGACCTGGCCCTGCATGAGTTGGGCCTCATGATTGTGGACTACGAGCCAGGCCATGTACCTGGACTCTTCAACACCCCACCTCTGTGCTCGAAAGCGACTACCCTCTCCTACTCCTGACATTCTGCCTGCAGGTCTGTTCTACAATCGTTTATGCTGTGTATTCCCGCCTATGGGGCTTATATAGTCCGTTTTTCCCACACATATCTGTGATTGGCCATGTTGGAATTGTATCAACTTCAGTAAACCTGCAGTGTCATGCTGTAGTTTGTATTCATTCCTATATATTAGCTATTATTGCATTTACAGGTACTGCTGTCGTGGCTTGGTGGTTCTGTACCTTGACATTGGTGTATAGTATCCTGGGTTAGAATCTGGCCACTGCTTTTTATTTTTCATGACTGTCTAGACATGCTGAGGGGTGTGTCTGTGTAAAGGCAGTTTTGATACGGCTTGCTCAACATTGCCCGTCGGTTAGCTTGTTTGCGCGGTGCGCAGCTCTGCGCAAACGGGGTACGCTGGTTTAAGCCTCATTTGGCTATCGGCACGCATATTACGCTCAGCTCAGCTAGGGGCACATAGATTCAGCATGTTAAACCACTGCTCAGCTACGGGCACTCATTTTGCACCAGTTAGACCACTGCTCATCTACGGGCACATGCACTCACTCTGTTAAACTGTAGCTCAGCTATGAGCACATCTGGCATTTTTTCTTCTTTTGTTACCTCACATGTCTGCAATATAAATGGGCTATTTCATTACATTTTACATGAATTGTGGTTTTATGTGTACATATTTGTCAGGGACTTGTTTCCTGCTTATTTTGCAAAAATAAATTGGTGTTGTGGGGGCTCGAACCATGAATGCCTGCTCTTCAGCCAACATCTCTACTGCTACGCTATTGCTTCCTGGCTTATTTTGCATATTTAGTTCTTATATGCTTTCCCACTGACTGCTAACTGTAGCTGCGCTATGGGCACGCCCGCGCAAACGAGCGCACTCACGGTTAAACATCTTTACAATTTAAAAAAAATATATAACATGTTCATTTATATATCTTTTATGTTTATAGTCTGTGGGGGCATGTGTTGTGTTGTGTTTATTCACATTTCCATGGACTCTGTTGTGGGTGTTTACTTTGGGCACTTTTACACTTCTGGGGGCGTGTCCGCTTGCAGGGCTCGGCCTACGGACATGCCCCCTACTGTCTTACATGGACCGTGTTAGACTTAGGTGTGATTCAGCATGCTCTCATGAATATGCAAAGCATGCTGACATCACTCCGTTTAACTGCAGCCTCCGTGTAAGAGTTATAACTCTTACATGGAGGCTTCGTGAATCCTGGGGAATGTATAGGCCAATGAGTATCAGGTGAAATGTATTTTTGATTGAAGTGACTGTCAGATGTAGTTGATTCTTGTTAATGTTAATGACAGGAGTGTCATTCATAAATTGTAATTCTTGGAAGTACTACTGGGAGTGTATGGGAAAGGACTAACAATGGCAATGTGAATGATAAATGTTTGCAATATTTTATTTCATTTGTAAGTTATGCAATGCAGGGTTTTACTACACAATTTTAAGTGAGTGAAATCTTATTTACTGCATTTACATTGATGTATTGTGGTGCCAAGGTAAATGTTGCTTGTGTTTCTGGGACAGGATTTGTGACTGTGACTTAGGAATGTAAAATAGTGGCTGTTTAAGTGCTGAAAATGCTAGGAACAGATTTCACATCTCCTCCCAACAAGATATGATGGCAATATAATGAAGTTTGTAATATTATTCTGCATTTGTGGGTGATGCTATGCAGGTTAATACTAAATCATTTTAACTGGCTGAAATTTGGTTTCCAGTATGTATATGAAAATGGGTGTTGTGATAAAAATAAATATCGCTGTACTTAGATCTTGTGCTGTTGAAAACAGTTTTAAAATGATTTATTTATTAGGAATGCAGGAATGCTTTCATTGCTTTGTTGCTTGGCTGATGGGTGGATTTCATTTTCTTAAATCAATCTTCAGTACATTACTTTTGTATGTTATCTTAAGTGAATGTATGATGCAGCAGCAGGAATCCAGACAAAGATAATTTCAGACATGAGGAGAACTGTATCCTCATGGCAGTCCTTATGAATGTGGCAAACACCTTTTTGGAAAAGGGGGACCTAAACAAGCTTAGAAAGCAAAGGCCTTGAATAAATTAATTATGGATATAAATACTGTTGGCAGAAGGAACTGCAGATTAACACAGTGCAAGGAAGGGCCAGTCATATGACAGGACATGCCAGAATAAAGGTGGTAATACCTCATACACTTACTCATTCAACATCTATTGAGGAGTACCTCTTCTCCCTTGAGGGGAATGGCTACAAAATAGATGAGGATGGCACAGGTATAATCAGATGTGCTCTGGGCACTGGCAATTACCCACATCAGCATCATCCACAAACATCTCTTTAGGAAAGTTACTGTGACCCCTGTAACTTATTTATAACATATTTACATAAAGAAAATGACTGCTTAGGTAAAATGATTACATATAACACGAGACATTTACTATTAATGGTGAACCCCCTAATATGGCACATAATGAAATTGAACAGAGTGTGCACAGAAAGTCCTTCACACTTTATCACACCTTATTACTCAGTATACAGTAGTGTGCTCCAGTATGTGTGCAGTAATGTAATCAATTAATTCTTCACAGTGTCAGCAGCACTAACGAGGAGTTCTGCTATACAACAACATTATGAAGATTTTTGTCAGCAGAGAGGCTGATGATGATAAAATAGTTATATTTATTGGGTCTATATTAAAACACCGAAACCTCACTTACGCAAATCCCTAAATGCCGACACATAAACCGCGAACTGCAAGAACATCAAATGTCCTAAAGCGCGAAATTCGAAATATCGAATTGCCATAGTTGGCCAACTCCACCACCCGCTACATACTACCTACCCAAACAAAATAAATAATTCACACATCCCCATATCTACACTTCACCCATATATCCCATATCCTAATCAAACATGCATTAAACACAAATCTATCTGACTATAAACAAACAACACCCAAGTACGGGAAAAGTGTAATTTACGTATATATTCAGCTATACAACTATATTACTGTATATGCACTTAACCCTACTTCTAACCCTAAAGTGTAGGTTGAATGTATTACTATATATGCACTTACCTTAACCCGCACCCTAACCCTAAGGTCAGTAACTATTGCACATTTACATTAGGGAGCTATACCGGATAAGGGACAACTATGGAAATTCAATATTTTGAATTTCACGCTTCAGGATGTTTGGTGTTCTTGCGGTTCGCTATTTATGTGTCGGCATTTAGGGATTCATGTAAGTGAGGTTTCGGTGTTATAATATACACCCATATTTATGACACAGCCTGAGAAAAGTGTCACAAAGTCACCAAGTTTAATGACAGAATCGCACACCACACAACAGGTAAATAACTCTGCAGGAAGTGACACTAGATCACAAAGTCAAGAATATGGAGACATTACACTACAGGTTGTACAGGGAGAAAACCTGTGCACCTCAACAGCAGTGTCTCCAGAACCACAGGAACACATTCTGGATGAGGTAATAAACTTAAAAGGTTAAAGTGTCCATAGTAAAACCTTTAAGAGGGGGTGCCAGGTACAAGCACATGTCACAGCTAATGCAGGAAACATATAAAGCATTGGTAAGGCTCAGTGCACTGCCACAGAGAGTTAGCTGAGCATGGTCAGAGGGCTGCAGGCATATGTGAGGATATCAAGCCCTGTATGAAAATGGTAGAGAGAAGGGATAATGGCACGATCACATTGATCTGCACACACACAGCATTCATCTCTGCCTCTGTGTATGCACTAGCCATGACCTACCAGACTCAAGTAGGAGGTCAGTATTGGACAGTGAAAAGGACAGTGTACTATCCAGACATGTAGGGGCATAGCAGATTGCATGTGTGAAGAGAAGGAGTGATGAAATGCAGCATAATTCATGTACGTAACATCAGCATTCATCTACTCATAGCAGAAACCTCTGATTCAAGTTCTCAGTCACATAGCACTGTGAGATCCGTGTCTGTAGAATCACCTGCATCACGTATGTCATGTCATTGCAGCAAGTCATCATGAAGTTTACATGGTAACCCCTCCTTGAGATCACATGCAATTCTCCCACCTTATCTTTAGGAGACATTGTGTATGACACATATGAATTTGATGTACTGTAACTCAGCCTTGACATTTCATGTAATTAAAGTATGAAACGTTTTATTTCACTACCATGCCTTTCAGTACAGTGATGTCTCTGTTTAACTTCAAAGGCAATGTAGGCAAAAGAAAATGAAAATAAAAAAAAAATATGTATACAACTGTAGAACATGAGAAGTGAATGAATATGTCTGTATACAATGCAACCCAGTATTAAGAGACTTTTCATGTGTGTGTATTCATCTGATTAATGGTAATGCTTGCAATAAAATAAAATAATGTGGATACAAAGGTAGAGGGCATAACAGACAAATTGCAATGTTTAAAATCATTTAGTGCAAATTCATTGTCAAAAGTTTCAAATGAGCAATGATAAAACTAAGAGATAATAGAATAACACACACTATTAATAGGATAACTCACACGTGAAAAAATAGATTAAATGAGTAGTATCCAGCCATGAAACACTAGCACTGTTGTCATTTCACCCTCAGCTCTGCACAAACGATGACTGCTATTTCTGACGGACAAGTTGGTATGTATGACAAAATGAATTAATATGAAATGTTGAAGAATTAACAGAACAGTAAATTATTTCTAATATGCTATTGATAAAACTGGAGAAACACTGAATAATAAAAAAGCATGTGATACATTTTTCATTCTTCTGCAAGGTATGAACTCATGCTAAATGCAAGTTTAGAGATTTTAATACATACAGTTTTGCAAAATCCAACCTGTCAGCTACTGAAATAGCACTTTTTAAAACACTGCAATTTCAACAGATTCAAGATCTGTGTGAGTCCCTAATCAAAATATATTCAGCAAAATAGTGAAAAATATAACTATTCCTTACATGATGCCATTTGAAATTACTGAACACATCTCACTGAGCAGGCATACATTTTATAAACAGTAATAGCATGAACTGTACTTTAAAAAATGTTAAAGATAAGATGGAATGTCTGATAAACAGTGACAGTATGCCACACCACAGAGCATAGTCCACACATATCACTGCATGTATAGATTATACTCTATCCCCGGGATTCGTGAAGCTCCATGCAAGAATAGTGTTATTATTACATGGAGCGTTCCATGCCTATGTAGAACAGCAGCAGCACGCCCTGCATATTAATGAAGGCACGCTGCTGTATTCTCTACACAGACATGATCTGTGCACGAGTGCAGGGGGCGTGTCCCTGTAGTGCATGGACATTAAACATGCCCCCTGTGCTCAGAAAGTGCCATACGGCACTTTCTAAGCTGTACTGGCATAATATTAGAGCATAGCTCTAATACTATTCCAGTATTTCAGTGTCTGTGGACACTGAAATGTAAAATAAATAATTTCAGTGTCTGCAGACACTGAAATGAAGCCGGCAAAGAGGAAAGCAATACAGGGGGTGTGTCACAGCTTCTGTGACACACCCGCTGTATTGCTAAAGTGCCGTATGGCACTACTGCATCCTGCAGAAGCAGGAAATGTGTGCAAATACACATACATACCTTCAACCGTACAGATTCTCACAGAATACTAGATTTTAGCCTCATATATTTTGTCCACTCTTCATAAAAGAATGGTTTTCTGGCAAATTAATGTAAAATCAATAAAGTCCGAAGTTGGAAAATAATGAGAGACATTTGAGTCTCAGACATCATACCCTTCAGAAAAGTCACAACAATGCAAACCTTGTTATTCTATCAACTTTTTAAGTTGGCAAGAGCAATATCTAAAATCTGTTCCTATTTGTCCCCCCATCATGTCACACTTTGTTCAGATGTGCTGCCCTAAAAGGCAGAAAGCAATGTGCATACCCAAAAGAAAATGCAAAGAGAGCACCATTTCAACTTTTTTTTTTTCTGTTCCCAATAAAGTTTAAGCGTAGCTAAGTGGGTGTGCACACTGTGCAGCTATGCATCATAGAGTGTAAACATCTAAAGGAGCTAAATAGAAATATACAGCCAAACTAGTCAAAGTGGAATAGTGTATTGGTTAGAGCTTTCACTTAACATGCAGGCATTCACGATTCAAACCCCAATGCAGTCCATTCATTTTCATATGTGAAACAGGACTAAAATATATTTTTTATAAATAGGTAGTGAATAATACATATTTGTTGACCAGGGTAGTGTAGCAAATCGAAATGTGAGGTGTCAGTGTTGCACAGATGTGAAACCCACATATAAACACAAGTGTCCCATACAGTATAGCCACAAAGGAATGCAATGTAATGAAAACACATAGGGGGATGTCATGGAAGGGAAACATAAATATCATAAGATGGCATTAAGAAGGAATTAATCCCACAATCCAGTTGTAGCTGATCACTCCGAGCACTATGGCTGGTGTTGGAGAAGGTGTGCACTTTCGGGGGCATGCAGAAGTCAAGGATCATGGTTGGACTCCTTGCAAAAAAACACAAAGGGTGACTGTTGCAGGACTAGTACCAGGGCTCCCAATACAAAGTGGAGGCCTGGGACAGTTTTGGTCATGACCTCACCAGTGCAACTGGCATCCCTCGACTGGTGAGCCGGTCCGGCATCACTATGCTGACTTAAAGCAAAGGAAGAGGGACCTCTTGGAGCAGTGGGTCCAAGATGCTCGGGTGCGGAATGTCCCAACAGTGTGTAAATATCAATTCTCATGTATCAAATTCCAGCCTAAGTATGACATGGAAAGGTATGCATAAATGTTTCCCTATCTCCTGTACAGCTGCAGAAGAGAGGGTTGCGAACTTGGAAGCCCATGCCAGCAGGCTGCTAAGGCTGCGTTGTGAGGCTGGTGATTACTAATCTAGCTAGCAGTAGTCAGGGCAAATAAATAGAATGCAGTAGATTGTCACCTACCAGTAGTTAGTAAAGTGCACTGTACTGAATAAATAAGACATTAGCAGAGTAATACTGATGTACAGGATATATATATATATATATATATATATATATATATATATATATATATATATATATATATATCAGTAAAAGTGTAGCAGTACCTGTCAATAAAACACTAAACACCAGACTGTTGTGTGTACTTTGGTATATGGTAGTTTGAATGTAGATGTAATGTTGACATTAACAGATTAGCTATAAGAAATGTTCCATGCACCAGGATCAGGTCTCTGAATAGTAATGCTGTGTTAACCATTGTTTTCCATGTTGCAATATGTCAAGGTCTGACTACAGATTATAACAAGCATCTGCCATGCATGAATATGAGAATTACAAGGGAGATTGTCTAAACAACACACTATTATACTGAAAACAGTAAGAAAAGCAACAGCAGTTAGTCAGTAGTTCATTGTGATGAAACACAACCTTGTCTTCTATTTTTGCACAAACCAGCATGGTTTGAATCCCTGGAGAGCTATTAAGCTGTATGCATAATCACATCCAAAAATATGTGACTATTTGTAGAAACAGTCAGGTAATGTTAACAGAAATTTCCTCCATAGATCTGCTAGGTAAGAAAAGGTATAAATGAGCTGTAAGAAGCCTATAATTATACACTGTGTACAACACCCACTGTTCAGCCCCAAGGGTGCAAATGACAGCAAGAGAAGTATGTACACCATGTAGCACCCTCCGAGAAATGTCCCTCAAGGGTCACGCTGTCACAGCTAGTGGTCATTGCAGCCAACACCCAGGGTGACCGATAGAAATCAAGGTGAATTATAGTACTAGCACTCACACACACACACACACACACACACACACACACACACACACGCACACACACACACACACACACACACACACACACACACACACACACACACACACACACACACACACACACACACACACACACAGTTATGACTGCACATATGTAGCCTTGACTATGTCAATATGTGTAGAAACAGTCAGGTAGTATTAACAGATATTGCCAGGTAAGAAAATGTATAAATGAGCTGTAAGAAGCCTGTAATTATACACTGTGTACAACACCCACTGTCCAACCCCAAGGCTGCAAATGGCAGCAAGAGAAGTACGAACACCAAGTAGTCCCTTCCAAGAAATGTCCCTCAAGGGTCAAGCTGTGGTCACTGCAGCCAACACCCAGGGTGACCGATAGAAATCAAGGTGGATTATGGCACTAGCACACACACATACACACACACACACACACACACACACACACACACACACACACACACACACACACACACACACACACACACACACACAGTTATGACTGCACATATGTAACCTTGACTATGTGAATATGTGTAGAAACAGTCAGGTGGTGTTAACAGATATTTCCTCCACAGGTATGCCAGGTAAGAAAAGGTATAAATGAGCTGTAAGAAGCCTATAATTATACACTATGTACAAACATACCACTGCCAACCTCAAGGCCATAGGTCAATGTAAAGTCAGGTAATACCTGTAGAGTAATGATTAGAGCAATGATCATTAAAGTTGTAAGCACTTCAAGCATATACAGTTGTTAATTGACACCTCTCTCTCTCCCCCATCTTATCTGCACTAATAATTTAAACACATAAATCAATGGGTATGTTTTTCAACAAACCTGTTGTTGGGACATGTGTCCTATTGTCCTACAAATACTGAAATGTTTTTCTATTAATGTTCCCTGTTCAAATACTATCATTGGTGGCCTGTTGCTATCAATGTTACCTGCATGCTGGTATAATGCTCACTGTGGTTCCATATATGGATGTGTCCTGTTTCCTATGCAACTGTTCCAAATCTGTTGTTTTGGGTTAATGGGGAATACTCATGCATGCTGTTATAACTAATCCTGGAATGTGTTTTTCATGACAACCAACATATGCTCTACAAGTGCAACACCATTGCACGTCTGGGAAGGCCGATCACAGTGGATACACCTTTCCCGCCTCATCTGGCCATGGCACTGGTCCCCAGCACATCTGGGACCCACCCTGGGGCCTCCTTGTCCACTGGTCCTGCACCACCTTCAGGTGGAGCTGCCTCAGTGGATGGGGCTCATCCCCCCGAGGTGTGAGCATGGACAGGATCCTGTCACCCGAAGTCAGGTCCAGGGTCTGGTGCGTAGCAAGCTCCACAAAGAATTTGGAGATCTCCTATGCCAGCTTGAGGGCTGCGTGTTGCATCTAGAGGGTCAGCCTACCCCACCTGCTCATCCTACAGCACAGCCACTTTTGGGGGCGTGAAGGTGCAGTGGTGACTGCCCATGGGTGGGGACCTCAGTCCCACTGTATCCCTTTTGTGAGCTCGTGGGAATATGATTACCAACCACCCCTCCTTGTCCAAGGTGTTTACCCCCACATGTATCATATACCACCCCTGTCTGCTGTCTTGTCTGTCTTGTCTGTCTACCTACCCAACCTACCTCCCCAAATATACCTACTATCCTTCTCCAACATCCCACTCTCACCTTAAAAAAAAGGACAATCTGTTCCCACAAAAAAAGTCATCCCATTTATAGCTGTCCATTTTGCACACATGTCCACTGAACACATGTAATCTGGTTTAATTGGCTTCACAACACATTATTGTGTTCCTCACCTGTCTCTCAGGGGTATGAGTTTTCAAATTTACCTCCAAATGTTGTATATATGCACAGCTGTTGCTGTAGAAGAAATGAGCAGTTATGGACCTTCCCTACACCAGTCCTACACATCCCTAGCTATCTTTCATATTATTTTCCCTCTTTGGGTCCCCTTTTTCACCACTTTCTTTTCACCCATTTTGCTTTTCTTTTAAAGAAATTAGCACAGGGGTAAGTGGGAGTAAGCATGTTTGCACTGTAAGAGAAGCTAACTCAGATTAAGTACGTTTAGGGCTAACTGTATATAAGCATAGTTAACCATAAGTTAGCATTGCTTACCGCCACACAAACCCACTTACAACTGCTTAAAAGTGCCTTATTCACTCTGTATCCAACAGCCCTTGTGCTGCCCAGCAACAAAATAACAAGCCCTTGCAAGTCCTGAACCCAGGATGCTGCACACCATAGCAATCTACCATTAAGCCATCTGAGCTGCAGATATCTGGGATGTTTTTTCAAACATATCATTCAGTAGGGTTATTAAACAGTAGGGAAATGATTCTGAAGAATTAGTCAAGCTTTATATATATATATATATATATATATATATATATATATATATATATATATATATATATATATATATATATATATATATATTTATATATATATATATATATATATATATATATATATATATATATATAGTATATGTGTATGGAGATGCATATACATATGGACAAATAAATACATAATATATGTAGAGATATACATATAAAATATATTCATTTAGAAATGAATGTATAGATAGAAAAGAAAATCAGTACATACATATATATGTACATTAAAAAAATAATAAATATATATATATATATATATATATATATATATATATATATATATATATATATATACATGTATAGACATATTCATATCCTCATATCTATCTATCTATATATATATATATATATATATATATATATATATATATATGTATATACACACCCCCAATTTCCACCCACCCCCAGGGGTCCTACTCTTATACTTTCTAACCACACCCCTTCCTCTTCTCATTAACCTCTACACATTTCCAATTGGCCAATCTTTCTCTTATCTTCCCATCTCTTTACCACTCCACTCCATACTCACCACACCCTCATATCTCTACACACTCTCAGCTTAAACACTTCCATCTCTAAATATATTTCTAACAAATAGCCAATCCTTCCCAATGGCTAATCCTACCATCCCTTCCCTGATTCCACTCTGCTTTACTCTTGTATCACTACCACTTTTAACCTTTGCCTATTTACTTTCCTTATATGAACACCCTATATATCCATACACTGACTACCCCAACCAGCATACTAACTCTCAACCCTTACCATACCTACATAACCATGCAAACATAATATGCTCACCCAGCTACCTACTTGCTAAGTATCATAGAACTTGTCTGTGTCTTTCGGCTTTTTCTGGTTAGGGGTCGCGACAGCAGAACTCCAGTCTGCTAATGATTGGCAGTTGATTTTTACGTACCGGCTTGCCAGGCCTGACGCACCACCTTCAACGAAGGTACGCCCATTCACGCATGTCTCCATGCAGAAGATGCTCTAGCTGAGAATCGAACCGGACAGCGTCTTACTGTGAGGCGACAACGCTACCGCAGCACCACCACCGCGGGTACACTTGCTAAGTATCATAGAACACTACATATTAAATATAATTCACTACATCTCAAGAGACTGTTACTTCCATACAGCAAGCTCCCTAACCTAAGCTATCTAGGACAACTCCTCTCATTAAAGGACGGTGATATTCATTCTAACCCAGGCCCTACAGCAACCTCTACCTCTCTCCAAAAACAAAATCAATCAACCAATTACCCCCTCACTAAACCACCTAACTCCGTCCTACTAGCTCATCTAAATATACATAGTATTAACAACAAAGTAACTCAACTCCATGCTCTCCTACAAGTATACTCCTTTGACATTATCTGCCTAACAAAAACATGGCTAAAAACCTAGTATCGAGGATAATGAAATTATCCCACCTGGATATAATATGCTAAGAATTGATAGAGTAGCTAAGAAAGGTGGAGGGGTTGCTATTTTATTCAAATCTGGATTACAATTAACCACATACAACTGTAATCTACCTCTAGATTCCCATACTGAAATTCTCATCTCTAAACTTGAACTTAACAATGCCACATCAATCTACATTATCTGTATCCATCTGCCCCCCTGGAAATAACATAGCCATCATGGCAAATATCCTTTCCTGGCTATCCCAACACCTGCCTCAAGAAACTATAATCCTAGGCAATATACACTTGGATTGGAATTCTTATTGTACTAGCCTTCCTACCTCCCACATTAACCTACATGTTTTTTCTCAAACCATTACCTCACCCACCAGAATAAATAAAGCTAACAAGAAAGCTACCATACTAGACTGAATTCTTATAAACAATCATACTCACTACTATAATTCTGGTACCCTCCCTGATGATATAAGTGACCACTGACTTACCTACTTCATCAGGCATAAAACCAACACTCCTATTCTAACCTCTATCAGAAGTATTAGATCCAAAAATAAATTTAACCCTGATTTATTCCAAATGGAACTAAGAGCATGCAATTGGGTTCCCTTAAAACACCTCCCTTTAGATGAAGCCGTTAATTTCTTTAATACTACCTTCCTTTCCATTCTCAATCATCACGCTCCAACCAGATCTATTAGAATTAAGGCCAACTCTGCCTCATGGCTATCCAATGAAACCAAACATAAAATTCAACTCAGAAATAAATATTGGGCCAAATGGAGAATGACCAAAAACCCTGTTGATCAACAAACCTTTAGACAACTTAGAAATGACACTAAGAAGGCCATACTTAAATATAAAAAAAATATTACGTACAATTTCAACAACCTAATCACAACAAACTACAAAAAATTCTGGGCTAGCATTAAGCAGTTACTCCACCCAGGTCAATCCACTAAACCTAACCCCCAAAATACAGACCAGAAAAACCCTATCCATACAGCTAATACCTTCAACACCTTCTTTACAGATCTTATCCAAACATTAGCTAGTCAACTATCACCTAATACCGTCACACTACCTTCTTACACCTCAATCCCACCCCTTCCTTTTCAGTTTATACCAGTCCCAACCAAACTTATTCAAAACCTTGTGAATAAACTGAAACCATGCTCTCCTTCAGCAGACCAACTGCCTTCTGAATTTCTACAGTTGTCCTCCAGTGCTATTGCCTACCCTATTTCCATATTGATAAATAGAACTATAAGCGAAGGTCACATCCCCACCTTATGGAAAGTCTCCCATGTTATCCCCCTGCATAAAGGAGGACACTCCATTGAGCTATCAAACTATCACCCTATTGCCCTACTCTCTCCATTAGCTAAGATTATGGAGACATGTATTCACAGGCAATTACTCCACCACTTAATTGAAAACAATTTACTTTCCAACTGTCAATACATATATATATATATATATATATATATATATATATATAGATAGATAGATAGTGGCGCAGTGGTGGTGCAGTGTTTAGCATTGTCACCTCACAGCAAGAGGTTCTCCCATATGATTCTCGGCTGGAGCGCCTTCTGTGTGGAGTCTGCATGTCCTCTCCGCGGTCGAGTGATGTTAAAGACATGCAGGTAGGTGCGTGCGTGAATGGGTGTGCCTTCTTTGAAGGTTGGTCATTGGGCTGGCAACTCGGCACTCTAAAAATCCACTGCCAATCATTAGCGGACCAGAGTTCTGTTGTGGCGACTCCTAACTGGGAAAAGCCAAAAGATATATATATCTATATATGAGATTTTAGTAGATATATTACAATTTTGGAATCTCTATGCATTTATGTTCTGTCCTTGACTGATTTCCAGTCCACAGTTGGGTAATATAAGTCAGACAGGATCAGGGTGATGGGCAGACTCCAGATAGAGTTGTAGGGATAGGATATGTGGGGTGTGTGTGTCCTGGGCAGATATGTTTGTCTATAGCTACCAGTACTTTACATTGGGTTGACCCCAATGGTTGACTGCACTTGGAGGGTCTTGTGTGTGTCAAACTGTTTGACCAGCCTGGAGGTGTATGTTTGTTACACAAATATGTATGGCCCACCTCATTTTGCTTGGATGGCCACATGATGTGGCCAAAATGTTGCATAGGATGAGTGATCAGGGAGGGGTCTGTTACTCCCCATGGTTGTGGCCCAGAGTTCTGTGGGTGCAGACATGTCACCATCTTCCAGGGTTAGGCCTGCCTGCAGTGAGTGCATTCCCATGCTTAAACTCCTAGCCCTGCTTGTCGACTGTACAGAGTATCACAGAATGTCCACATCCATGGCTCATATATCTTGTTAGTTACCTAAACAAGTGTGGTTTTCCAGCAAAAGTGTTTTGCAAGTCACTCAGGGATGAAGTAAGATATTACTGACAGCTGACATTGCAGTTTCAGACTTCATACCCATCAAACATTCCATGCTAATAGAAATCACTCCATCAACTTTATAACATTATTAGAGCAGTATTCCACAGGTGTCCTTCTCTTGGACCTCCATCACCCCATTATTCATGGTTTTGTCCAGATTTCAGATTTGTTCAGATTTGCTCAGATTTTAGGGATAAAGCCTGGAAGGAATGGCTTAATAATAGAACCCCATAAATTGAACTGAGATATAAACAACTCTGTAACAATGCCAAAAAGCATGTCATCAATGATAAAAAAGCTATTTCTCCACTAAACTCACTACCCAACTAAATAACCCCAAATTGTTCTGGAACTTCCTCTTTCCTAAATCCTGGTACTCAACAAAACCCCTCCCCATCTCCTGACAAAGACCCTCAAGAAATTGCCCAAGCCTTCAATTCTCTTTTTAGTGATACTATCCAAAAACGTGTTAATGATTTCTCTCTACAAACTACTAAAAGTATAATCGGCAACATAAATGACAATACACTCTCTAACCACTCCACCCACATTCAATTGCAATTCCAACAAAAACCCATCCACTCCTCTATTTACATTACAACCAGTACCCACCTCTCTAGTTCATAAATTGCTCTCAAAACTAAAACCATGATTTCCCTCTTCCGATGGCCTTCCTGCTAAATACCTAAAACTTGCAGCAGATTCTATAACTCTTCCAATTAGCATTCTCATTAACCTATCAACCTCTGAATCATATATCCCACAACTATGGAAAAACTCAATTATTACTCCCCTTCACAAAAGCGGTAACACCAGTGATCTATCTGTCTACAGGCCCATCTCCATACTTTCACCTCTATCTAAAACATCTCACAGACAATAACCTACTCACACCAATCTAACATGGGTTTTATCCAGCACACAGCACAACAGCCTTACTGTTATTTACCAACACTGTATACAAAGTTCTTGATGCAGGCCTACTAACATCAGTGATCCTTCTAGACCTATCAAAAGCTTTTGATACAGTGTCCCACTCAAAAACTAGTTTTGCAACTTGAGACTGTAAACTGCTCTCCACACACGCTATCCTGGTTCCATAACTATCTACACAACAGAAGACAATCTGTTAGATGGCAAAGTAAGCAATCTAATTACCTACTCAACAACACAGGCATTCTCCAAGGGTCTGTTCTTGGGACCTTGCTTTTTTTAACATATTTATTAATAATCTCCAAAAAGCATCCCTGCAAAGTACACTCATTCAATATTCAGACGATTCGACAATAATTACATCCTCTAACAACATCTCTGATCTCCTAAAGTTAACACAAAATGCATCTTCTTCCATCAAATTCTGGCTTAACGAAGCTCAACTTCTACTTAATCCCAAAAAAAAATCTAAATTTTTGCTCTTCACAACCAAACCTCTAACTCTAAACTCTCAAAATAATATAGAAATTGAAACTGTAAAAACAGCCAAAGTACTTGGCATCAATTGATGGCAAACTATCCTTTGCGAATCATATACTCAACTCAATCAAAAAGACCCATTTTAAGCTTGGCAAACTCTATAGGCATAAACTCTATTTGGACAAGTCTACCAAGCTGAAACTAGCTAATAGTCTACTTCTACCCTCCCTCCTCTATGGTTGCCCCATTTTCACTAACCTACACACATCTCCCCTGAACAAACTGCAGTCATGCTACTATAAAATATCCAAGTTTGTCTCTAACATGCCAACTCGCACACATTATTGCCTGGCCATTAAATCTATAAACTGGTTTGAGTTCCCTCATTACCTACATTACTCCCAACTTACTCTCACCCACAAACTACCAAATAATCCAAACTTCTGCCTATCTTTTCAAACTATAATGCAAACACACACCCCTACTTGGCATCTTAGGTCCTCTAACAAACAACTCTTAACCATAACTAAACCCAACAAAAGAGTTGGACAATGTCTCTATTCCCATGCCATTGCCAAACATTGGAATGCACTCCCTCTCTCTTTCATACTCAACTAGACCAGTGGCGGCTGGTGACTTCAAATCAAAGGAGGACTGCAGGAGACACCTGACAAGGTAGGGCCAATGGGATGGGGTGTGGCCAACTAGAAATGGGCGGAGCTATGCTCAAAACCACAAAAACTGGAACTTTAAATACACTGCCCTGGGTGCCAAAATGTCATTACAAGAGTACAGTCAAGACAAAATGAAGTGTAGAAGGAAAAACATATTTTAATGCATTGGCTACATGGCAGCTTACTTAATATCTAGATGGAAAAAAAAGGTTGTGGGGCATCAAAAAATAAATTACTTTTTAAATACAATACTGGAATCCTAGTCAAAATCAAGTAAAAAAGAAAAAACAAGCAGCACTCAACTCAAACCACTTCTCCTTGCAATGCAGTTCTAATTATAATTTATATTCAGATTTATAAAAGTACAAAGTACCATGCTGAAAGTAATAATCTCTGTGATACCCCCACTTGTAAAAATGCTTCTTATCCAAAAAAGACCTGCTGCCTGACAACAACTATCTACTTGTTTCATGGGGAAAACATGATCAAAGTAAAAAGTGAACAGCAAACAAGAAACAAGCTCAAGATAAATTGCTTAAAGGATTATTGCACAGGTTATGGACCACACATCATAAATTGGCATTCTGTTTAGTTTACGGGTAAAGCCTGCAAAGATGACTGCAAGTCTCCATCAAATGTAATGAGCTTCTGAAA
Source organism: Protopterus annectens (assembly GCF_019279795.1). Taxonomy (NCBI): domain Eukaryota; kingdom Metazoa; phylum Chordata; order Ceratodontiformes; family Protopteridae; genus Protopterus; species Protopterus annectens. The sequence goes on along the minus strand of NC_056727.1, from coordinate 1,044,360,773 downwards.
ATACTGTAATCCTGTCCTTTATTATAAATACTGTCATATGCATTTCAATACCTAAGGCTTACACGTTATCTAGTTATGTAAATATTCTCTGCATGGCAATAACAAAAATGCTTTCAATGTTGGTAATTCTTTAACAGCAAGCTTATTAAAGCTTACTTGCATCTTATAATCTTAGACAAGCTTACCTGATAGACATTAAAGTATTGCTAGTTAAACATAGAGCAACAGCACACTGCAACAGCATGCATTTTCTGAACAATAAGAAACATAAATCAACAATATAAAAATATTACAGAAAACCAGAACATTCTGCAAAATCAAGGACACATGAAAAGCCACTGTAGTACTTGTGTCTACCTTGGATGGGGGAATACTCTGCACACTTACACTGCATAACTGCTCCTTGCCTTGCTTCGACACATCCAGAGTCACGACATGGGGGAGTGGGGTGCAACAAGTATGTCACAATTTGAAATGCCTCTGGCTGATGGTGATGGCTTTGATACATACCCCTCAACCTCAGCAGCAAGAAATCTAGACAAAGCCATACATAGAAGTGGGACAAAGGCCCAAAAATAAGGACACTTTTTAAATATTGTTCTTATAAACTTAGAAAGATAATGGAATAGTAGTAGGTCTTGCATTCGTATGAATTTTCTGAAGGGTATGAAATCTTAAAGTCAAATGTCTTTCATTATTTTCTAACTTAAATCTTTAATGATTTTCCACTAATTTGTCAGAAAACCACAATTTTATGAAAAATGGACCAAAAATGTGATGCAAAAATATAACATTGCCACACAATACAGTTGGGAACCTGTCAAAGAAGGGACATTTTTTTTAATACTAATACTGTTAACTTGAACAGCTGACAAAATAAGAGAATCTACATGCATTTCTGAAATAAAAGTAATCTATAACTCTGATCATTACAGTTATTTATAATTGTAAACCCTCCACATTTTATTCCAAAATTGCCATTTTATGGAGGGATTATTAGGGGGAGAACAACATTTTGAGCCAAAATTGGGGACAGTTGAGAGGTTTGGATATTCCTAATTCTATAAAGCGATTTATTTGCATGTACCTCTCAACCTCTTAATACAAGAAATCTGGACAAAGCCAAATATATTGAGGGAACATACAAACAGTACTAAAAAGTGCTCTTGTATAAATGTAGACAGTTGATAGAATAACAGGTCTTACTTTAGCATGCATTTTTCTGAAGGTTATGAAGTCTGAAACTCAATGTCTTTCATTATTTAGTGACTTAATTCTTAAATGATTTGCCAGAAAACCACAACTTTTATGAGAAACAAACCAAAAATAAGAAACAAAAAATCTATTAATTCTACAAAAATATGGACAGTTGAGAGGTGTAGTTCAGCTGGGACTGTCTTTGAGTGTGCCACCCTTCCCCCCTCACAAATTTATGGTCAAAAGGAGCCTCCCCTGCAGCCATTCCAATGTCCCATTACTTGGCTATTTGCCCCATTTACCATAAACACTGTAATGTGCATACTGCTTTACTTCTGCAATGATTTGGATTTCATTTGAAAGTTTTATTTTGCATTTTACAGCACAAACACTGATAGACATTTGCTACACAAAGCAATGCAGTATCACAATGAAAATAGACTTAGCATTAAAATGTCTCTGCCCTTGAAACTCACATTTATTGAAACAGCATTGAAAACCATTTTCAAAGAAAATACATTTTGCCAGTGGCAGATAAACTTTGGGTTGTTTTCAAATCATAGGCCCCTTGCACACAAACCATGCATATGTTCTTTGATACACCTTCCTGATTGTATTATATTATATTATATTATATCCCTTGTATAATACAGTACAGTTGTTAGAGGGTGCTTAAATTTATTGTTTTGAACATTTTTCCAGTAAACAAAAAAACAAAATGCATGCACCAGTAATGACAAAACTGCTCAGTTCAGAACATTTCCATTATAAAAGTCTACTCAGACTTCTACTATCCACCAGTATCAGTAAGTATGCACAATCTCTGAAGAAGTAAAAGTCATCTAAATAATTCCACATTAAAAAGATCTGTAATTACTGAAGAGGTTGCTGCCAGCAAACAACTTTATATTTCTTTGTTTCACCTACAAATAAAGTGCCCATTGCCCTCAAGGAATAAATTGCCTATGTTACATTAAAAAATAAGCTTGCAATAGGGAATGGATGGCAAACTGATAACAGGTTCATAGTTACCAGGTATCTTTGCCAAAAAGGACTGCAGCATCCACCCCCTTTACAACACAGTATAGTATCAGCAATGCATCTGCATACTGTGAGAGTAGAACCCACAGCCATATGCATCAAAAGCAAGTATACTACCTGTTGTTCTATTAACAATGCATGGAGATTCAGCATAAGCAGGACTAAACTTCTCTTCCCCTGCAGCTCTCAGCTCCTTGTAAAATCTACTCAACACTCAGCAGTCTCTCTCAACTTTGCAGCACAAGAAATCTGGGGAAAGCCAAAATTTATTGCGGGTGGGAACAAAAGCCCAAAAACCAGGGACTATTTTTAAACAGTGCTTGTATAATCTTGGAAAGTTGCTAGAATAAAATGCTGTGTTACCACCATACATTTCACTGCCAAGACTTGAACCCAGGACCCTGTGCAAAATGGTCAGAACAACATACCACTATGCCAAATCAGCTGTTTTGTGAAAGAGAGGAAGACTGAAACTTAAATAGCTACCATTTAGTGAATTCAGTTCTCACCATAGCTGTCAACCTCTTAGCACAAAACACCTGGACAAAGCCAGTAATGGGGGAATACAGCCCCCAAACATGTTCAGTGAATTCAGTTCTCACCATAGCTCTCAACCTTAGCACAAAGAACCTGGGCAAAGCCAATAATGGGGGAATACAGTCTCAAATATATGGACACATTTCAAATATTCATCTTATAAACTTACAAAATTGCTAGAATAAAAAGTGTTGTGTTGCCATGACTTTCTGAAGAATATGAAGTCTGAAATTCAAATGACTGTCAATTTTATTTATTTAACATTTGTTAACCAGGAAAGTCTGACTTGGAACAAAAGCCAATTTTCAGTAGAGGCCCAGGGAGAAACACTCCAGACACATGTCTTTGTAACATTGGAGGACACCAGAGCAAACCCACACAAACACAGGGAGGACATGCAGACTCTGCAGAGAAGGCATGCCAGCCAAGTATCACACCAGAGAACCTCTAGCTGTGAGGCAACAATGCTACCAGTGCACCACTGCACCATCAGTTGTTGAATGAATTAAAAATCCAGAAACCACAGATTTTATGAGGAACAGAAGAAAAATATGAGGCAAAAATCTGCAAAGTTTTCACAAATGGTGGTGGACAGGGAATTCAGGCTCTTGCTACCTGCACCCAAGATACAGGGTTCAAGCCTGAGGTATTCTCTAATCACCACCAGGTATCCTGAGATCTTCTCTCTAGCCACCAGTATAAATTAACTGGGCATTTCACACACTACTATATTCAATAGTACAAGGCCCAGCACATTTCTCTATGTTATGTTCACTGTCCGTGCTTCTAAAAGAGTATCCCAGCAGTTCAATAGTGCCAGAATGTGTTCATGCGCAGTTGTATTTTCTCAGTTCTCCTTCTTTCCTGTTTCTTGGTGCTCATTCAGAGACTGAAGAACTTGCAGTCTGATCCCCTTCCAGTCTATGAGGTTGTAACCGCATAGACTTCTGGGGCATCTGCAGACTGCTGCCTTCTTCCTGAATCCAGACTGGTTGAACACATGCATACAGTTTGGGATTTTGTCATTTTGGTTTAAAGCTGGGGGGGGGGGCTGCAGTCCTGTAGTCCAATATCACTAGCCGCCACTGAACTAGACTCTTTAAAAACATTTAAATTTGCACTAAAAGAACACTAGCAAATAACCTTGTCTGTTCTTGTAGTCATATAATTAAACCACCTTAAATGTTTTGGCCACTATACACTATAAATACTTTTGCTAACTTAATATGGTTGCAGTTTACACCATCTGTCTTCGTATCCAATCTCTCTTGCTTTCTTTATTTCTGTGGCTGAATAAACAGAATTGATTAAACAGTATTCTTACTTATGAGAATATATAAACAGAATGACTAAATATCTAACACACTGGGTTTATTTTCTTGTATCGTATACCTCTATAATATGTATTTGTCTTGTATATCTACTTCAATTTGTATTGTGCAAAAACTTTCTTGACTTTCAAAGTTAAGCTGATGTTATGTAAAAATTTCTGAGATTGCATGAAGCTTTTCTCCCCAGGCCTCCACTGAAAATGGGTCATTGGCCCAGTGGACATTCCTGGTCAACAACTGTCAATAACTAAATAAATAAATAATAAATAATTTCTGGCTCCCTGAGGCTGACAGGATTGCTCCTAGCAGTTATCAGCATGACCTTTCTTTGCATGTTGTGGACTGTGTTATGTTGGTGTTATGGACCCCATGACACTCCCTAAATGGCATTGTGGGTGAGGCATAGGCAGTTGCCAGAGGCCTGTAGGCCAGGTGTGACAGATACAGGCCATCTGTAGCAGGGCAGTGCATTCTGATGATCATATGTTCCCAGGCTGCCATCAGGAGGCACCCCTGGGATGGCACCAGTAAGTTGACTGTGGGCGTTACTTACAATTGCTTTCTGTTAGCATTGCACCATCAGTCTGGGTGACAGCTGGATGCTGCTTAGGACTAGGAACATGTTACTCCATTTCTATGAGACTATGGGGGGGGGGGTGACACAACTGTACACGATATACATCTGCACAGACTGTGCTGATATTTGCTTAACATTTTGGTCCCATTTAGCATAGTGGTGTGCCCTATCTTTCAGATTACAGGTATAGGAGTATCAACCACAGGTCAGATTATTCTGGCATAGACATTTGTAGTTTCTGACTTCTTACATTTCAAAGCGATACTGCCACTGCCAGACCTGCTGTGATATCACTGTGTAAAAGTCTGTGGGGGGGGGTTCATGGATGTTGCCATATGGGGGACTTTGCCAGGCATTTCTGTATGGTTTTCTACAGCTGATCTTCTGTGTGGGATTGGTGGTGGGTATGGGATCCCCACTTTGACATCCATGCATGTGACCTATGACCCCCCAGTTATTTGGTTCACCACATATACTGCAGTGGTATTTGTAAAATAGGGTGGTACTGTATGGTGTGGGTAAGGCAGTACTGGGGTTACACTTCCTGCTGTCCCACAGAGCTATCTGTTGTCTGCTGCTATCCCAGTTAGCCACCCCATTCCCTTACATGCTTGATCAATATCATAGATATGCTATCAGAAAATTCCACTCCATTAGTTTATTTTATTACAGAGACTGGCTTACCTTGTGCCTGCAGCTTTTGTGAGGGTGGTGCTTGAGGGCTGACTATGTCAGATGCATGCAATACACTGCATACACATGGTCAGGTATAGGCGGTGTGATGTTTGGCATCCATTTTACTGTGTGTGTGAGTCAGAGAGAGAGAGAGAGAGAGATCAGTCCCTGGGGCCCTACGGTGTCAGTGTATGTGCTATGCATTGCCTCTTTGCCAAGGCCAGGGCATACTGGTCACACCTCCATCTGCCTACAGGGGCAGGCTCAGGATGTTCCTCCTCCGAGTCACTCTGTGCCTGTGGAGGCCTTGGCAACGGTGGGGGGCTGTGTGGCCCTTTCCCATTTTGTCCTTCCACAGCTGTTTCTACAGGATCATATTGTGTAGCATGGCACATACAATAAACATGTGTGCACATGTGGCTAGAGAGTACGGCAAGGCTCCACTGGATATGTCAAGGCGGCGGAACCGTGACTTGAGCATCCCAGACACATGCTCTATAATGATCCTGGTTTGTGCGTGTGCCTCATTATGGCATTCTTGTGTGGGTGTGTGTGCATTTCTGATGGGTGTCATCAGCCACAGTTCCAGTGCGTAGCCAGCATCCCCCACCAGCTGGTCATATGGGATGTCCCCACTGGCAAATGCCCGGTACAGCTGTGACGAATGCCATATGTGGGAGTTGTGATAGCTTCCAGGACTGCCAGCACACATGTTCATGATAATGCCCTGGGCATCCCACATGACTTGGTAGTTGATGGAGGGAAAGCTCTTGCGGTTTATGTAGACCCTATCCCGTTCACCAGATGATGCTTTGATGTGGATGTGCATGACTTATGTGGGACCCAGTACCTCTGGGTAGTCTGCTACATGGTGGAAGAGACGCATATTGCTGGTCCTCTCCTTACGGGTGCTGGGGAAGTGAATGTGCACAGTGGCATGTGTTCCCATGGCATCCAGGAACTAGTGGAATATCCTGGACACAGATGCCTGTGAGACCCCTATGATATCTCCAGTTGGTCTTTATAAAGTACATGTAGCTAGTATTCTTAAGATTACACATACCTCGGTATCCACTTGGATGGATTCCCCTCTGTTGGTTCTGGCTCTGAGGCAAGGCCGGCACAGCTCAACAAGTTGCTGAAGTATGCCTCTGTCCACCCTGTAGCTCTCTACTATCTCCAGCTCATGTAGCCCCTGGTAGGTTACCCTGGGTCTGAACACTCTTCTCCTCCTCCTCAGTCTGAATTAGTTGTCAGCATTTTCCTCCTTACCACCCTCAGTCTCTAGCACATGCTGATAGGTCAGAGCAACAGCAGCCCCTAACATGTTTTGGTAGATTTGTCAGTTTAAAATTCCCCCAAATGTGTACACCAATGGTGTAGAGTTTGTGGAAAAAACAGACTGAAAGGTGTTAGCATGGTTTATATTAGTGTGCTGGGCTGCTGCCTGTGTAATTGGCTGATTCTGATACATTCCACCTGACAGCTGTGGTAGTTCTCCTTGATTGCCTTCCTTCTGCAGTTTCCCTTTCCCATTTCCTTCCCGTTTAAGCCCTGATGCGAGACGCGCATTCCTGGTGCTCAAATGTCAACAGTTCTGCTATCCCCTGTGTTTTTTTTTTTTTTTGGTATTCTAGGCCCGGTGTCACACCCGTTTAGCTAAAGTAATTAGTTTTCTGCAGAACTGGTACTTACTTGACATGAACACGCTCTGTATTTCATGGAATAGGGAAATGCAGCCTTGAACACAACCCCTGCCTTATCTGTACTTAGCTAAGGGCAAACACAGGCCACTGAACTCCAATGTGCTTACAGCATTCATGACACACCTCTTTTCATGTTAACTGCTCATCCTACCTACACTATGGTGTTGGAGCACCTACATGGTTAGATGCAGTCTTACACTTAGAAGAAATATGTGATTCAGTATAAATCCCCTCATTTGCATACACTACTGCCTTACTCCTGAGTTACCACACTTACACTGAGCCTTTTCCCTTAGCAACCACTATTCCCTGGTATTGTTTTCATTCTGCATGCCATTGACTATTATGGCAAAATGAAGATTTCTCTCAAACTTGATTTTTTCCCTTTTTTTTTATTTTTGGCACAATCCCATTTGCATTCTGCTGCCTTATGCTTAAATGGCCAAGATCAGCCAAAAAAAAAATTTATTTTACAAAAAATAAACTATTTTTTATGCCACTGGCCATGTATTTGCCCATTGGCATGTCTAATTAAGGGGCTATGTGCTTTCTTTGAGGCTATCATGACTCAATTTTCTATTTTGCAGTAGCTGAATACATTTCTGCACCCTACACTGTTGCTGCACAAGACCTGCCTACTTCCTGAATCGATAATTCAGCTCATTTGCATGATTTACACCAGCAAATTAGCTGATTAGCATATTGCAGTGCTTTCCTTGCAGGAACAGTGTAGGCAATCTCGTGCACGTCACAACGGCATGTTCCTGGACCGCTCGGCAGCCATATTCTGTGCAGGAGTGCTTAGCTCCTGCACGGAGACTTCAGCTTCATGAATCCCAGGGCATGTAGTTTTTAAAAGAAAGAAAATGCAAGCCTGAAAATGAAGGTCCATTGTTTTGGACTTATTGCTGTCTCTTTACCTGTGCAGCCACATACCAAGCCTGACACATAGAGTCCCTTACTACTACTGCCGGCTGGCCATCATTAATCATGGTAGGACCTGTACTGGGAGTTGAAGTGACATCATGGGTCACTTCTCCACAAGAACAGTCCATGATCATGTGAAAAATGCAACATGCAGTAAACATTTTCATGCAGTAGCTGGGCAATAACGCAAGACTCATCAGGCAATGGGAGCAGAATTTTAACAGGCCAAGAGCTCTTTTGATAACAATATGTGCCTGTGATAGGGCAGTATTAAAATTCACTTCTGCAGCTCCCATCAGATTCATCACAGGAGTCATAAGCCATGGCTCCAGTAGAAAGCTTACATTACCTGAAAAACAAAAGAAAAAAGAGAATGGCGGGGGGGGGGGCAACAAAGGAAGGGTGGTTTAGTTCTAAGCAATACATTTTCCAATAACTAATTTGATAACTATAGTTAAAATTTTTACTTACCAACAAGGTGATTATGGGGCATCCTACCATGCAAGAAGAGGAAGCAGAGTGAGGTACTGTGCCAAATATGGAAATCATGGACACTGCCAGGATGCTGGGCTGACACACTGGTGATGCAGTCTCATGGATCACGCACTAACTGGCAGTTGATGGAATGGTAGGATTGTTTCTGTATTGCTCCCCCATGGACCTGATGGGGCTCTAATTGCAATGTGTAAGAAACCTATTACACCAAGCACCTCAAGAAAATATCACATCCCATTCAAGGCACGCATAGTCTGGGCTCACTCCTGAGGTGACACCAGGAAATAGATGTGTGTGTGTGTGTGTGTGTGTGTGTGTGTGTGTATACATATATATATATATATATATATATATATATATATATATATATATATATATATATCTATATATAAAATTTATATATATATGTGTATATATATATATATATATATATATATATATATATATATATATATATATAATTTATATATATATATATATATATATATATATATATATTTATATATATATATATATATATATATATATATATATATATATATATATATATATATATATGGATTAGAACTAGTGTCTGCTTGAACCAGACATGCTAGAGAACATGGGCTGAACGTGGCTAAGCTTATAAGAGCCCTGGAGCCATTAGGCTAGTAACCTCCTATATATATACACACACACACACACACACACACACACACACACACACACACACACACACACACACACACACACATATAGATGTAGACACACACACACACTCACACATGCACACACACACACACACACACACACACACACACACACACACACACACACACACACACACACACACACACACACACACATATAGATGTAGACACACACACGCACACATGCACAGACACAGACACACACAAACACACACACACACACACACACACACACACACACACACACACACACACACACACACACACACACACACACAGACACGTACGCGTTGGTGGATGTAAACTTTACTGTATGTAATGTTGCTCTTTCTATGTTATTTGTTAGAATGCCCATATAATATCTATACATAATAAAACAAGTTTCTAATTTCTAAATGTTAAACTAGAAAGTGGTGAATAGTAAGCAGTCTGCTATCTCTCATCCATCACAAAATACTTGACGACGTATAACATAATATGGTCTGTGCCTTAAAATACATCAATTCTTATTTTGAATTAATTTTCTTTCTTATTTGATTGTTTTTGCTTTTATTCAAAGAGGTTCTCTTTGTACCTTTATTCCTTACTGTGCTGTCCACCCACTTTCTTTTTCCTTAGATTCTAATTGAGCTTAATATTTTTTTCTGAGAATTAGTCATTTCTCTTTTGTGAAGGCTGCTTTTTCATGATTTTTAATATTTGCTGATTTCTCCCACTGTGTTTTCTCAGTAATTACTTACACATCTGAAATGTGCTGAATGTTGTTGTGATTTTGTTTTGTCTGAGAAGTTGCCCTGTTTAAGGGCAGCCTGAAACAATATTTCTACTGCATTATTAATACACATTCATACCCATGAGTGCACACTACTTATACAGATAAGTCTGAGTTATTATAAAATATGTGATTATCTAAAATGAAGTCAGTAATGTATGCACTTCCATAACTCTATGTTCACCTGTTATATACCTTATTTCTTTAAATTATTGGTGTTGTTTCCTTGTACTAGACAGTGAATGATGGAAAAGCAATAATCTACATTTGGTGATCTGTTTAGAGGTCTTCACATATTAGTTTCGACAAGTATGGGCAAGAAAGGTGATGTGTTTCTAAATGAAACCATAATGGCAAATAAAACTATTTCATGCCAAATGAATTATAATACAACAGACAAAGAATAATAAGGGAAAATTTAGCCAACTGCGGTTCATATAAAATAGCATGTACATTTATACTTCATTGCATTTCTTCATAAAAAGCCCAGTTTCTATAAATGAGGGGAGAAGGTAATAAATCTGAATACATCTTAGTCTACAGTGAAGATTTAAGTAGTTAAACATATTATGAAATGGCCTTTCTTAGACCCCTTTTCAGTCACAATCCTGGCCACAAGTGTGAGGATAAGTGCCTGATAAGTAACAGTTTTGATCAGCTAATCAATTAACACGTTTTAGAATGGTCTTTAATATCGAAGTGTCAAAACTTTGAATATTATGACATCGAACCGAAAACCACAAAAGCTGAAAACCCAGAAGACTGAGAACAGCGATTTTTTTTCCCCTGGGAAAAAAATCCTGTTCCAGTACAAAACGCGAAACACACAAACACTACAAACTATTTCTAATGTGGGGGACTGTGCCCCCACATCCCCTTACTTAAATATACCAACTCCAAGATTGCACCACAGTGGAGGAAATAGCAAAGCCCTGGAAATGGCCCACCAAATTCTTTCCCTGGGAAAGAATTCGATGTTCCACGGTTTTGATATTATCAGTCTTCGAACTTTCAAGTTTGAGGTTTTCGTGTTCGAAGTTTTGACACTTCAATGTTATGAAATAGACCCATTTTAGAAATACAGATAGAAACTGTAGCACTCTGAACAAACTTTCATAGACAAGGGATTGCATCCAAAATTCACATAGATAATATCAAAAGGTCAGAATTGGAACATACATGTTAATTCTTTAAGAAGACCTCTTAGTCAATGGGCCAGTGTTCTGACACTGGTTCATCACCTGTACCAACCCTTATGCATATGTTTAGGTATCAGTAAAGTTCAATGTGTTTTGACATTTGTGAAGAAGGCTAAAAAAGATATTGGGTATGAAATATCATTTTGGAAATAATTTAAAACCTTTTCAAAACTGCATTCAAGATATTTGGCTCATATCACACACCAGCAGTACTTTTGGCTTTTGTTTCATTTTGGTTATCAATTGCATTTGCATTACTGTATTATATTATAACATACTCATTTTGAACACTAAGGATATGCACATGGAAAAGATAAAATGTGCTTAAGGAAGGGAGCAATGTACATTGTGCTAAGTAGAGTTTACTTATTTATTATTTATCCTTTCTTGACTGGGCTAGTTCCACTAGGCCAAAGACTGACTTTAATTGAAGGCCAGTGGTAGTGTTTAAACTCACTAGGGGAAATTTGGCCAGGGCACCTGGGAGACTGCCCTATTCTTTTCAGTAAGTGCCATGGGATCTCTTATCCCCCTGAGATACCACTAACTCAGGCAGATCGGACTTCAGTTTAACAGTTCATTCAAAACACAGCATACTGGGGAGGGCAGCACTGCTAGTACTGCACTACAGTATTTATACTGGAAACTGAATGCAATAACCTAGGGGGGATTGAACCCCCAGCCTTCTGTCTTTCTAGTACCAATGATGATGAGTGTGTTACCTGTTGAACCACTGATATTGCATTTAAAAAGGGGTGCACCTTTAAGGAGTATTAATTCAAGAGAGTAGGCCAGAGATTATAAACCAGTTTTAAAATTTTAAATGTTGCTTGTACGTCTTCATATATAGCTGTATGCATAAACTGTATTTTCACTGTATTTACATTTTTATGTTTATTGATGTGAACTAACAGTAACAATATTTTTCAAGTAATATCACTGCATTGCAAACATTTCCTGAATCATCTGTATATCCATAGTTACACACACACACACACACACACACACACACACACACACACACACACACACACACACACACACAAAATCCACTCCCCCCACACATGTATAGCGGGTTACTGACATTTACATTTCTGATATTTTATTCTAACCAGCATTCTACACCAATTTTTAAAGTATTCTCTCAATTTAACAGTGTGAAACCTACCACTGCAGATTGTTTTATAGGGCATGAATTCACTACAGTATTAGTAATGGAAAATGAAACCACTGACCTGTGGCTTTTGCTTTATAACATGATTTGGTCTAGTGGCATACATTTTTAATATGTCTGGTATCTCTGTATTTCTTTTTTAATTCAGTGTGTAATAATAAATCTGTTCCTTAGCCATGTAGGTTAGGTAACAGTCACATGATCAATGCTGAATGCAATGTGATCTAGTATAATTCTCATTAAGATTACTGATAGCTATCATAGCATCATATGCAATCAAGGTTATCCATGTAACCAAAAACGGAAACCCGGTTTTCTTGGTGATGCCAACTAATAGAAAAAGGCACTTGAGCAGATATTATGGCTGATAAACGTGGGAAGAAGGCTGCATGGTATGTTACGGTAAGTTTAAATAGTAAACGCATTCTGTAAATTTAGGCATCACCTTGTTAAACAGTATAATGTCAAAAGCCAGCAGTAATGGGGATAGAGAAGAATTAGGACAGTCATTTCACAGTGACGTGTGTCGTAATTCTTTGTAGCAAGCCAAAGTATTTATTAATGTTTGTGCCCTATGTCATGTGCATGTATGCTGACATACAAAGTAAAGCCATTTTGGTGGAGAGAGTGGTCACATATGAACAACAACAGACAAAATATAACATAGCAATGTAAGAAAATGGCTTTTTCATAACTAAGGCCTTCACTGTCTTCATTATTGCTAATGATATAAGTTGGTCAATAAAGGCTGTACTTCTAATGTTCTGTTAGGCGGTTCAAGGTATATTACATATTTGTTGGTGTGTTCATATATGAAACATCAGCTTTGAAACTACTGTTGACCTTTGAGTTGTAGATGATAATGCCAAATGATGCATGATCATTTGATTAGAAATCATAACGGTATATGAGGCAGACAGTTATGAAACTGGAAAATTCAAGACTAAACTTGTAAATTCTTGAGGCATGTTTTCTTACTTCCAAACTGCAGCAAAATGAGAAGTATGTGAAAAAAGTTATAAAGTGCAGAAAACAAAATCTCTTTATGAGGGGTGTGGAGATGAAGCTCCTCAGAGAAAAAGGCCATTGATACTTATGTTAGAGTGTCACTTATTTAATTGTATATAGCATTAATTTTGCACACCTGTCTTCCGTCTGTGACAAGCAATAGTTGTAAAAACTGCACATAGAATTTAATCAAACATGATTTTATCTTTTAGCAGTTATAATTTCATTTTGCATTGCTCTTTTTTTATGTACTTCCTCCATTGCACTATGCAGCCTCTAGTGGACACCCTGATCCTACCCTTGCAGAGCAGCTGATTCCCCCAGTGGTTCCTCTTATGGTACCCCTAAATATGACTCTTCATTGAGTGGGCCGCCCAACTACTCAAGAAGTTAAACTTAACTTTAGCCATCTTCTAGCCTCAGGCGATGAGGTATGGATGTGGTTGCGTCATCCATATGGTGTCTAGTGAAAGTCAATAGTTGTGGGAGCAGCTACTGCAATGACATTAAGATGCCATCATGGCTCCCTTTAACAAGAGCAGATGAAGTATGAGGCTAGTGGTTTCCATTAATCACAAGTCTCACAAGCATGAAATTTCCCCCAACCTTCTTCCCAGATAGGAGAATTGGCCATTAGCATCTTCATCCTATACTCCCAATCAATACTAAAAGCTTTCTGATTCTGATTTCATTCATGAACTCAGGTTACAAGTGGTGCAGAAAGATGCTCCTCCTGTAATTTACTCTCTTGAGTGTCCCATAAATAAATAAATATATAACTATATATATATATATATATATATATATATATATATATATATATATATATATATAATATGGTTTACTATTAAAATCTCGACATCAGAATGTGCGCCTATGAGTTATTCGAACTACAGATGTTCGAATAGTTCATATGAGTACATTCTAAATGTTCGAACATTATATTTCTGAATGTAATGTGCATTCGCAAATATGATTGTTCGAAGGGATGTACAGAGATTGTGGTACAGTGAAGTTAGGGAAATACATCCTTTTCCTCACTGCAGTGCAATCTCGGAGTTGGAATATATAGTTGTAGGGGTGGGCGGGTGCAGCCCTCTACAGGGGGGTGCAGGGGAGCTTGCCCCCTGCAAAAATAGGATGTTATTTGTAGGAGTTTAAGGATTTACGGCAAGGGTGGCATTGTCGTTAATAGCCATAAAATGTTGAATTTGACATTTTCAGCAATTACTGCAGATTTATGACTAACTGAACAGTCGTAAATCTGCAGATTCGACATTAATCGTCGACATTTAGTACGAAATTTATTTTCAATTTCATAATTTTAATAGTACAACAATAGTAAACCTAAATATATATATATATATATATATATATATATATATATATATATATATATATATATATAGATAGATATATATAGATATAGATAGATAGATATATGTGAGACAATGTCATCCATTGAAAAGCAATATACTTAAAGTTATAATACTGAATGTACAATGTTTAAATGTCAAAATGTTGAAATGGTAAAATTTTGAAATCAAAATACATGTGTAAAGAGTTGGACTTGCCAAAGCTCCCCCACTCCCTGTAGTATACATGTTATTGGTAATTTAAAACTTTCACTAGCAGGTGCAAGATATTGTTTCTTGACTGGATCTGTTCTAGTACAATGAATATATGTAGTATAATATTAGCAGTTATTTTGAGTCCAGCATTGTAAATGTTCAACATTTTGACATTTTAGGATTGTGTATGCAGTATTATGACTTTCAAGACATCATTATTCAATGACCAGAGTGTATCAGATATGGGCTTCTTCTTTCTGAAGTTTATGATCAAAAGATGAAGTCAGCGGAACTGGAGAATAACATGACAAAGAAAAAGTGTTACAGTATGCCCAGATGCTGCTAGTTTTCCCAGTATATATTTTGTTGCAACAAGACTAATTGTGACAATTCTTTTTCTCATCTGCTTCAGTAGAGTTGTCTTACACAAATATCTGCAATTTCATCCATATGGCTTAGCATCTTCCCCAAAACCTAATCAACATCATAATTCAATTGTTTTGCCAAGAGCTTTAGCTTCTGGCTACAGACTCTTCAATGGATTTTGCAATTCTTACTTTATATGTGGCCTACAACAATAGTAGTCATTTGCAGGTCTTATCATAGTACTACACCTGGGTCTGATGATTGTTTCGAACTTTTCTTTCACTCCGAGTAGATTTTTTCAGGCATCTATAATAGTGCTGAGGTAGGCAATCTGCTTTTTGAACTTATACCCATCAGCTGTGGAGCTGATGAGAAATCAAATCCATGTAGTGCAGTGTTCTTATAGTTTCGAATCATGATATGATAATCCGGGGAACTTACCTCTCAACCTCTTAGTGCAAGGAATCTGGTCAAATTGTAAAATAATGGGGTGACAAAGGCCCCAAAACAGTGACAGGTTTTAAGCACTGCTCTTATAAACTTAGGAGGTTGATAGAATAACATGATTTGTCTTAGTGTGCATTTTCTGAAGGATATGAAGTCTGAAACTCAAACATGCACAATTATTTAATGATTCAATCCTCACTGATTTGCCAGAAAACAACACATTTTATGAAGTACAGACAAAAAAAATATAGGTAAAAATCTGATGATTCTGCAAAAATCTGGATAGTTGTGAACTATGGGAGCTTATGGGATTCTTCATTGTATGGATAGATCCCTCTACATGCCAATTTCACTGAGGGTAATGTCAACTAGATCTTACATCCATGGACAGTTTTTTGAATTTCTGATTATATACTCTGGACCATTGTCAGACATTAAGATGTCTGCCATTCCTGGTCTCAAGAATACAGACTTTAACATATTAATCACATTTGGACTTCTGGTGTGTACGTTTATTTTATTCAGGAAATAATAATCTACACATATGTAATGAATGCCTTCTCTGAAATGGAGAAAGTGCCCTCCAGACTCCAAAGACAATCTGGGTGTGGATATTCTATTCTACTATACCTTCCAATGAATTGCTGCTGTGGCATGTACTACATGTGAGATGGTACTTCACTTCTTGTTCTATTTCTGCTCGTGTCCCTGACAAAATGTTTTATGTCTTGCTCTTTCTTTACCCTTTACTGCTTCTAGATGTGATTAATGTATTTTCTCAAATATTTGCTTTTTCACTTGATTTGGAAAAATTATTTGACAATTTTGAACATCAAATCTTGACTGTAACATATTTCATTCAGTAGAACTAAGATAAGACCGAATTTCTCTTGTAACTGCATTTCCAAGTCACTCTCAGTAACTAGTATCTAGAATAGATACTGAGGTGACCAAATTGTATGATGACACTAAACAGTTTGAGGGTCAGTCTTGTTACCAAACCTGCTTACAACAATTAAGTCGGCAACTATTGACCCTTGAAGGCCAGTTAAGGGACCGCAAGATACACAAATTTAATTGTGACCTAGCTGACTATGACAGGAGGAGACCATTTGGACCGCATAAGAGTGTGAAATTTTCAAACACTGGTCCCAAAACCAATAAAAGGAAAAGGCCTAGGTCTATCCCGAAGAAAAATGTATCTTCCTTCAGTAGTACTTTGGGGAGGATTCATCCTCTATGACAGATTTGGAAGCAGCACCAGTATTGTCTTCTCCCACACCAAAATGCAGCAACTCAGACACCCCTTTAGGGTTAGGAGACACAGGGCAGGGGGGAAACATAACAAGAATAGCAGATATGGTTACACTGTTACAGATTATGACCAACAAGTAACTGAGTATAACAATGTTCTTAACATTTCTACACAGGTTTTAACTCCCATTCAAACTGAATTGCTCAATAAAGGATTGAATTTTGTCCCTGCATTTTTTATTCCAGAGGGTATCTTTGCTGATGATGTGAACAGTTTTTGTCGCATTCTTAATCTGAAATTGTTTTTTGACCAGGATAACCATGGGTCTGCTGATCCATCTTTTAGTTTTCACAGGTCTAACTTTATGCCACCAATGAACCCTCTGTTAATTTATTTTTTCACAAGGTTCTCAAAGATTTACATCTTCATTATACAGATATGGTGATCAAGTCACAAAATCTTTCTAAACCCGAACAGGAGGCCCTTACACAGATTAAATCTAACACCAACTTAGTTATTACACAGGCTGACAAAGGAGGGGCTGTGGTGATTATGGACTGGGCCAAATATGATCAGGAAGCCAAGAGGCAATTGGATAACAAACAACATTATATGTGGATGCCTCTTGACCCTACTGTGGGTTTCAAAAAACAGATTGACGCCTTTCTTAACTTGGCGGTGGAGGAAGGGATTATCACCTCCTCCATGTCGAAACATTTGATGGTTTGTGATCCCAAACCACAGTATTTATATTTGTTGCCTAAGGTCCATAAATCACTGCAGGACCCATTGGGTAGACCTATAGTTTCAGGTAGGGGTTCCCTTACGGAACCTATTTCGGTCTACTTGACTCAATATCTCCGGACATTACTTAGTCATGTCAGGGCTTGGATTCAGGATACAACAGAGCTTTTACAGATCCTTCGGGATTCTCAACTTGAACCAAGCTGGTTGCTATGTACCCTAGATGTGTCAGCCCTCTACACAAATATTCCACACTGGGCTGGCTTGTTAGTATTGGAACATTGGCTTACTATATCTGAACTCTACCCACCAGGTTTCAATACATTTGTATTGGGTTTAACCGAGCATGTACTAACCAAGAATGTTTTTAATTATCAGGATAGTTGTTATCTACAGATGCAGGGTACTGCTATGGGGGCCTCTTTTGCCCCCATATATGCCGATCTTTTCATGGCATATTTGGAACAACAATTGATTTATGATCCCCTGCATAACCTATATGTGTCAGAGACTGACATCTGGCATCGTCATTTGGATGACTGCTGGTTAGTATGGAGAGCTGATATTGCATTTCATAATGAATTCTTGGATTACATTAATAGCAACAAATGGGACATTCACTTTACATGCAACTTTGATTTGAACCAGATTACCTTTCTGGATGTTTTGGTTACCAGAAAATCTGACCATGCATTAGATACACAGGTATATCATAAATTCCCGGAATATAATGCTTTGTTGCATGCATTTAGTTATCACCCTCCCCATATTAAATGCAACATACCCAAATCACAATTCATGAGAATTAAATGTATTTGTTCTGATTCTGAGACTTTTGAACATCAGAGGCAGGACCTAGTGGGTAGATTCAAAGCCAGGGGGTACAATCCTGGTACAATCACTATGGCCTGTAGGGAGTAATCAGCATTAGAGATAGAGGATTTGTTGAAATATAAGGTAAAAACCTAATCTCCAATATCAGGTTTATCACCACTTACGGGCGTAACACTCCTAACCTGTTACAAGTCATCCAACGTAATTGGAATATTTTGTTGGGGGATGTTAGACTTGCTAACTTGCTACCAGAAAGGTGTCCTTTTGGGTATAGGAGAGACAGGACAGTGGGTTCCTTGTTTGCTCATTATAAAACTGGGTCCAAGAAAGTTCAGCCACTTTCTCAATTGACACTTATGGGGGACCCACTGGTTGGGTGTTTTCCGTGTGGGCACTGTACTCACTGTTTGCATATGGAAAAGACTAAAGAGTTTTCCAGCAGGAATACTGGCCAGGTTTATGATATCAATTTTTTGCCAATTGCTCTAGTGAGTGGTTGGTTTACCTGGCCACTTGTTCATCTTCTGCATTTCATGTAGGACAAACATCAAGACCTGTGAAATTTCGAATCCGTAAAAACATGAGTGACATTAAAAATAAAAAGGCAGCTAGTGCCTTGTTTAAGCATGTATAAAATCACCCTACAGCAAATTT
>NC_056727.1:1044116574-1044336574 GCF_019279795.1 Protopterus annectens | reverse complement strand
CCAGGGCATTGGAGTTTATGAATTCCAGAAAGCATTGAGCTAAGAAGTTGGTACATGAGTAGTTTTCCCAGTTAATGGTGGGGTAATTGAAGTCGCCCATTATTAGGGTGTTTGGTTGAACCCTGATTTTTTCCAGTACATCAAGAAAAGAGGAGTTGGAATCCTGGGGCATGGTGGGGGATATGTAACAAGCTACAATTTGAATTGCAGTTTTGCCCAGAGTTAGTTGCACTTGGATAACCTCAGATGTATTGTGCTGAGCAACTAGCCTGGAGATGTGGATATCCTTAATGAATATGGACACACCTCTGCCTTTGGTGTTTCGGTCCAGGTTACATGGCCGGAAAGTGTGGTATGAATTATAGCCTGGTAGTGCAGGGGTGCTCTCTGAAGCCTTGAACCAGGTCTCAGTCACTGCACAGATATGGATGTTCTCCATTTTAAGGAGTGCCTCGAGTGAGTTTCTTCAAACCATTAACAGCATTCAAGAGAAAACAGCATATATATATAGTATCAGATAGCCAACAGAATCACACAATTCAGACAATGACTAACCAATCACTGTATTTTTCCAAGACCATGTAACCTACAGATTTTGTTAAATATTCTAGGTGACTTTACATTGCCATGTGTCAGTGATCCCTTATTTTATTCTTTTCTACTTGCTGTATTATTTGGAAAGGGACACGCCATCTGTCTGTTGTTGGACTCTGTTCATTGATTGTACAATGAAATAGGACAACTCCATATTTCAAAGGCTGTTGCACCTTGTAGCATAAGCTCTCCAAATTAGTTAAATTTAGCCTGTTAATCCATACCTTCAAGAAGGAACTGGATGTCTACATGGCACCCACAAGTTCATCCAGGGCATCAAGCTTCTTGATGGCCAATAGGCCTAGAGCTTTTCAGTTAAACCTATAAGCCTAAGAACATATTAATTCTTCAGGATTTGAAGCTATGCATAATGAGTATTCAAATAAACACTCACATTAGAACCTGCTCAGAAAAGGAGGACCATATGAATATCTTAGTTATTTTTTAAATATGCCAATATGAGCAAGTAGCTACACCATAAGCCCAACACATGAAACAAAATGCTCACAGAGTATGTTACGCCTCTCTTTTTATTTTTAAGCACTTTTTTCCCCAGTATACACCTTGGGGACTTCCTCAGAACAAGAAACAGAAGAAATGTCTTCTATTTCTTGTTCTGAGTAAGTCCCCGAGGTGTATACTGGGGAAGAAAGTGCTTAACAATAAAGAAATTGGAGTAACATACTCTGTGTGAGCAATTTGTTTAATGTGTTGGGCTTATGGTGTAGCTACTTGCTCATATTGGCACCTTTGAAGTTTTATTAGTCTTTTTTTGGTGCCTTATCAAACGGATTTGTTATGGTTATTATTTTTTGAATATTTCTACTATATTGCTTCACCTGCTGAATATTTTAGCGCTAGTTCAGAGAGTATGTTGAAGGAGAATGGAAATCAAAGGCATTAGTCACTTTTATAGAGTACCTTTCTGGGTGCCGTGTTCAGATAACACAGTAACAATGGTAATAAAGAACATGATTTTATAGTCAAATTACCTTGAGCTGTTTTTAAAACTAATAACATACATAACAGTACATGTGTGTGTGAATGTCTCTCTTTCTGTGTATGTATATAAATATATATATATATATATATATATATATATATATATACACACACACACACACACACACACACACACACACACACACATATATATATATATATATATATATATATATAAAATAGCAGAGTAATATTGACAGCAAAATTATCAACAAAAAATATCTAAATATAAAAACAGCTAAACTCAAAATTTCAGTGGCATATAACTATATCCAAATCCACTGCACCTTCCCAAACTCCTTGCAAATTATATATATCAACTCCAAGGTTAAACAATAGTGCAGAAAGGAATAAACCCTTCCCTAGTATAACTTTGATTATGTCAATATTTTGTGTTTAGATATTTTTGAGTTTTAATTTTTTTGGTTAATATTTTTGTTAGCCAGTCCAACATTGATTCTGTTTAATTGTCACTGTTGAAGACACACCTTGAACTCATTTGTGGATGGACATTTGTTGTCAATATTATATTGTTAAGATTATTTTAATTGCACCCATAGATATATATATATATATATATATATATATATATATATATATATATATATGTGTGTGTGTGTGTGTGTGTGTGTGTGTGTGTGTGTGTGTGTGTGTGTGTGTGTGTGTGTGTGTGTGTAGAGTGATAGGTATATGCGTTACCACAAGTTAGTCAAAGTGTACTTTTCTCAATTACATGACATTAAAGTAAAGTGATCTGATGAAATGCAGTTTGAAAATAGTGGATAAAAGTTGATTGTTTGTGTAAGATTGCTTACCACCAGAGATAGGGGAATTTTAGCTTTTTTCTGGTACTGCACAATCTTGGAGTTGGTATATTTAATTTAGTGGGGGTGTGCAGGGGGTAACCAGGGCTTACCCTTCAGCAAAGTCACTTGAGACTTTTTGTTTTCAAAGTGTCTTACTTTGATATTTCTGTTTATGTGTATAAAACAGAGTTCTAAATAAATGCACTTCTACTGATTCGCATAAACCCATCTAGTTATCTTTCTGTATATATATATATATATATATATATATATATATATATATATGGTTCCCTATCAGAAGCCTGAAACACTATAAGCCTGAAAATCAAAATCCTGAAAACTATAGACTGAAAGTTCAAAATCCTGAAAGCCCAAAATCCTGAAACTCAAAATCCTGAAAACACAAATAATGCTAATATGTCACTATAAAGACACTAATATCTACCAACTGACCCTGACCCTAACCCTAACCCTAAGGTCCGTCACTATCGCACACTCACCTGACCCGCGCCCTAACCCTAACTCACTTAAACCGCAATAACCCCAATATTTGTCACTATTGCATACATGCCTAACCTGCGCCCTAACCCTAACTCACTTAAACCGCCCCTAACCCTAACATAAAACCAATCACACTTACCTGAACCCAACGCATGACCCAACACCACAGGGCTAACAATAGCAAAGCCACAATGATGTCAGTATGTCCATTTTGTGTTTTCAGGATTTTGAGTTTCAGGATTTTGGGCTTTCAGGATTTTGAACTTTCAGTCTATAGGTTTCAGGATTTTGATTTTCAGGCTTATAGTGTTTCAGGCTTCTGATAGGGAACCATATATATATATATATATATATATATATATATATATATATATATATATATATATATATATATATATATATATATATATATATATATATATATATATATATACAAAGAGAGAGAGAGAGAGGGAGAGAGAGAGAGAGAGAGAGAGAGAGATAAATAGATGTAGATACATAGCTATCTATAGATATGTCTATCATTAAACATCAAACATTGACAATACTGTCCATCAAAAGAACAATCATTTCAGTTCAAATCTCAAATGATCAAAAACAACTAAAAGCAAAAGTCATTGTTTTGCAGGGGCAAGGCCCCTTGTGCCCCCCACTCCCCTTGCGAATTATATATCCAAACTCTGAAATCCCACAACAGCAGAATAAGGGAAATTCTCTTACTCCACTACAGCATAATTCCATACAGAATATTAGAGCGAAAAACTGCATTTTATTCAATATTCGCAGATATGAGCATTCACTGTTATTTGCAGCCTGAAAATCTGTTGGTTCATTTGAGCATTCGATCTCCCACATTGCAACCAAATATATAATATATAAGTGTATGCAATTATGTAAACGGAAAAAAGCAATATGTGTAAATGCCAAAGTATTTTGCAATATATTTATAGGGTTTCATGCATACGTAAAGTAGAAATAAAAAGCTTGTTTGTATTTTATATGCTACCATTAAATTTCAAAATATCTTACTACAAAAGTGAGTTGTGTACTTTTCAAATCATTCACACTCTGAAACAACCACCCACCTAACCCCCTCTGCATCTACACAGAAGTATCCCCTAAATTCCCTGTCTTACCCATTGACCCAGTTCCCATTTCCACCATAAAAAGTAATTACTTTATAAGCTATAACCCACTACACTCACTGTTGACAGTCTTCCCTTGGAGTACATTAGCATGGCTGCTGACTCTTTAGCATACGCTGTCTCTGTACTTATAAACAGCTCTATCCAAGTAAAAGATGTACCCATTACCTGGAAAAAGACACACATTATTCCTTTACACAAATGGGGAGACTCTGATGAGTTTTGTAATTATCTCCTGCAGCCATTCTTTCTCCACTATCAAAAATCCTCAAAAAGTATATAAAGTCCTAACTTCTGAGCCAGCAGATAACCTCCTCTCCTATGCCCAGCACAGCATCAGGCCTTACCATAGCATTACCACAGCCCTCTTTAATTTCACCCATCATCTCAACCTCTACAGGGACTATGGAAACTTTTTTCTCTCGATTCCTTGTTTTATCTAAGGTATTTGACACTGTCAGCCATCAGATTCTTCTCCATAGTCTGTCTTTACTAGGCCTTGACACCACCCTCATTTTCCTGGTTGCTTAGCTACCTTTCCAACAGGCCACAGGTAGTAAAGTGGCAAAAAGAACAATCACCATTTTGTCCATCTCAGACTGAGTGCCACATAGCTCTGTCTTGGACCCTAAACTCTTTAACATTTTTATTACTGACCACTAACACTGCTGCTAATGGCACATGATGTTATACTGACAACCACAGCTAAGTCCCTTCCAGAACTTCAGGAAAAGACACAAAAGCTTTTTTCTTTTACAGTAACCTGGCTCAATAATTATTGCTTTTTACACCCAAATCTGCATCCTGTACAAAAACATACTTCTCCATCACCTCATGAAGCAAAACTCCTAATGAACTTGTGTCCCCCACAAAGTTACTTGGTATCTATATAGGTAACCGCCTAAAGTTTTATATACAAATACAACAAGCTATCAAGAAAACCCACAGAAAAAATGAACTCCTATATCTTAGCAAACACTTTTAACTAGTAATGCAAAACTGTGTATAACTCCTACCTTCACTACTACATGCAGCCCCCATCTACACTAACCTTCGGCAATCTCTGCTAACAAAACTTGAACAGAGACTTAACAAGGCAGCTACATTTACTACTACTCATGCTGCAAAATTAGGCTGGCTAAACCTAATAATAATAATAGATACTCAATAATAATACTAATTACTACAATAATAATGGATATTAATAGCAATAGTTATGTTATCTCTCTATCACAAGATTAACAACTGCTCATAATATAATCTGCAAACTACAAAACATCCCTGCACTGCAAGCCTTATACCCCTGCACAATTCTGTTTATTTATATTTTGTTGACTGTTTTAGCTCTATTAGGTTAATAGCTTCTTTTCAGGGGAGACCTGAGGTGGTATTTATACTACTAGGGGAAATTTGGCCATGGCATCAGGGAACTTCCCCTACTCTTTTTGATGGGTGCCGTGGGATCTTTTACATCCACCTGAGCTACCAGCAACTCAAGCAGATGGAGCCGCAGTTTAACATCTCACCCAAAAGAGAGCTCACTCTGAAGTGAGGCACCCCCCTGATGCTGTACGACAGAACCAGTCATTCTGGAATGGGGATAGAGCCCACAACCTTGGGAACTAAACGTGACTGAGTCACCTCTTGCACCACTGACACTGATCATTTTTTTTCCTCATGATCTCTATGTTCCGTAGACAGAGCCCTGTTAATTATAAGTAAAACTCACACCTCTGCTGGTCTGTCCATTTTCTAAAATTATGTTTACAAATAATACTACATGTACCAACATTAGACAAAAAAAACAATCTATCCAGATCCAAAATCTTGCTAAAACAACACTTTCAAAACATTTGACTCTGCTCTTGCAACGTGCTTGTCTCTTACACAACTACATTACCACTATACAGCTTAACAAAGCTAATTCTCAGTATAAATCTCCTACTGCCTTCTACCCCTTTGCCCTTACTGCCACCTGTACTGAGTCTCCTAGACATTTTTTTCCTTCCATTAAATTTCTATATCTAACTTACTACCTTCTACATCTACCTCATTTTCAATACGATATTCTCTTTATATCAGTTAACAAACACACACACTGCTCACATAGTCCTCACCTCCTCTTTGCTTTCAGCTATCTCCTATGCCTCCTCTCTCATATTTCTACTACCCATAAATGTAAAACTGTGTATGCCACTTTGTCATGTATTACTATGTAATAAATCTATATCTTACTGGTTGCAGATTTTTACTAGTATAGCTGTCTTTCAGTTATTGTATGTCCATATTCATAGATTCAAAGGCAGCTGCAACTTTAAGCTTTATATTTTTTCTCATTTACATAAAACTGCCTTTTTTGTAAGTGAAGCTTTTCTCCTTTGGCTTCCACTGAAAATGGGCTACCACAGCAAAGTGGGACAAGCTGTGGCACATAGCACATCATAGTTACCAAGTTCTATATTCATTTATCATTTTACTTGTGTAGATTTTATAAAGAATCTGCAGAAAAGGACAGGAGTATATACAAGGGACTCTACAACTAGAGACTACTAATGGTTGGAAGATACAGTTATTGAACTTAATGCAGAAAGAGAGGTGCAATGCACTCACAAAGTGAGATGACATCTACATTTGAATTATAAAAAAAATATACTTTGTAATAGATAAGAAAAATGAGAATTATTTCTCTCTGTACAACCATGTGGTAGCCTGCATACTCACAAAATGGTAGTATGTTAATTTGCCCTATGAAAATTAGAAACAGCCTCAGTAGTCTTTAGTTAGAAATTTAAGTATATAGACTGGGATAATTGCATATTGTAGAGTGACTAAGTAGTGAGCAATCCAGTGAGTGTGACTTACATCTGCATTAGCACTATATCAGAGGACAGCTAGGGTTTATTCTTATACAAATGTACTAATAATGTACCACTGCAGAGCCACATAGGATCCACAAAAGTAGTAGCACAAGGAGGTAGCCAGTAAGGTTCAGTAATTTTTATAGGAGAGAGACTAAATTCAGATTATAACTAAGCTGTTTTCTGTGCCCATGGCACCAGCTTGTATTCCTTCCTCCTTCCTTTACTTACTTTATTTACCAGCTGTTTTACTCCGAGCAAGTCACTTAACCAGACAGTGCTCCTACATTGCCCTTGTAAAGGGAAATTTGCCCAGTGGGCTTACACAGTCAACAAATATCCAGCAGGAAAATGATTGTCTGTGGGACCTGGGTATTTAAGCTCCTATGCAGAGGAGGAAAAATGTCCACAAATAAAATAACCTAGGGAAGCCAAGAACAAATGGATGACCAGGTAGGCTGCCTTAATAAAGGTACGGTGGGATGTCGCTGAAGAAGCTGGGCTACCGGTGAAGCCTTGAGAAAGGCTGTGCATACCCGAGCACTTGTGGTTGAAGGCTGAGTAAAGCCTTTAGAAAGGCTTCGTATACAGGTCGTAGTTCCGGCTGGTCGGGTCACCTGGTGAGAGGAACCGCTAGTGTGGCAGCTAGAAATCAAAGATGAAACACACAGAAAAAACAGGCAAAACAATGTAAATGTGGCTCGGCTAAGGAACTCTGCTCGCAGTGGTGGCAAAAAATCAACTTAGTCGAAGTTCAGATTCTAGAAGGTCGTACTTTATTGAAGTAAAAAGTACCAGAAGTACAATCACCATCGAAGCATAGTTCCATAATGGAAAGAGTCATCCAGAGGATTTCCTTTTATAAGAGTACCTGGGTGTGTGTCAGTGGGAGCCAATCAAGTGTGGGTGAAAAAACCTTTATTGTGATTGGGCACGACAAATTGACATCACACCTTACAATCTGATAGGTTAGATACCCTGAGCCAGCTCATACGTGGTTAGTAGAATCACTCTCAACCTACAATAGTGAAGTTCGGAGATTAGCTAAAATTAGCTAAAAAAATGTAGTTAACTAAAAATAGTCTTGATGGAAAAAAATCAACCCTTGCTGGTAAAATAGATTCCCTGGGATTCATGAAGCTTGGCGCAATGAAGGCGTAAGGCTTGCGCCGGCCGTGCGGTGTATATATAGAGTAGTCACGCTATATGCATATTAATGAAGGCGCGCAGCCGCCACAGCCACGTGCATAGGAAACATGCACGAGTGCATAGGGCATATTGAAGTTGCGCATGGAGGCGTGTCAATGTCGGCTGTTGATGAGCAACCTAAACTGCTGAATATTATATTCCACCTGCAATAGTAATCGCACCTATCAGTGTCCTTGGATACTGAAACGTATGCAAAGCATGCAAGATAGTCCCTGTGAACAGAAAATGAAGAAGCAAACATGAATGCATGGTAGGGAATAACGGGTCCCTACCCTTGAACAAATGACATGAAAACCGTGTGCCCATAGTCCAACGTAGTGTTGATAGCTATACCATGTGGAAGTGAAACGTATCATATGTTAGTGCACCACCAGTAGGTACGTCCAGCCCAATGGAGAGGGTCACCAGCTGACCCATAATGTGAGGGAGGGTACATAGCTGTGCAGATGTGTCCATAACAAAATACACAAGGAGAAATGTAGATATATGTAGTGACCGTATGTCCGAATCATATCCCACAAGGCATGTAATCGTCACATACAAAAGGTATGTCCGTATTTCACATACCAAATGTGATAGGAAATAGAATACACATGGAAACGAAACAGAAGGAGCATATAAACAGCTACAACAATAAGGACACATGTAGGCCGAAAGGAACAGTATGATCCGTACCGTCGACTAAGATTACCACCTGTCTCACTTTACGAGCAACAGTCCCTCTGTGGGCAGATGTGTCCTGACACAAACTTGTAAAAATGGCAAATGTCCAGAGATTATAGGACATAATTATTCCTTAGACGTCATGTAATAGTTGCATTAAACAGTTTTTCTCTGTACGTATATTACATAAATGTCATAAGAAACAGAATAAGACACCGAAATGCTACAAGAATAAACTTAGATATAGGCAAGAATTGTAAGTTCTATCTGCCAAACTGACCGTGGGTATGTGTCGGCCTGTAAAATGTGCTGTGTTCACCACAAATGTCACACTGTAGCCAATTGAAAAGGTGGAAGCACAACCGTCGACTGTGGGGAGGCATTGTCCACAACAGTCGGATATGTGAAAGGAATAGCTTGGACATAGGAAAAGGTGCCATCCTACCAATGAGTACAACAGGCTGACAAAATCCGGAAGTCAGCGGTATAATCCGAACTTGTATGTGACACAGTTGAACGGGTAGTACCCGGGTATACCAATCAAGTAATGAAAGTGAAGTATGGGCGTGTACCTATGTGTGTGAGGTATAGAATGTGGAAAGCAAACATGCCAGGGTAGTCCACACAACCATAAAGGTACCTGACACATGTAGGGTAGTCAATGTGTTACTCTGGCCGTGTCATGGGCCAACAACCAAAGTAGTGATCTATGGGGTGTGAGGAATTTGCGTGTGAGGGGTGGGTGGGTAATGGTAAAATCCTCAAAGGCGATACTGTGTCGTATGCAGAAAAGATGAACCGGAGGTGTACGAGTGGGCAGCGGGTGAAGTGGAAAGAAACACAAACACATGTAGAAACAGCTGTAAGACAAGCAGACAGGCCATAGTGTAGAACACAATCCCACAAACATATGAATATGGAAATGTGCGATACAAATGTATCGATATGTCACCGTCACATACCCACAGATTGGACCTGATGGAACTGGCCATAACAAATGCAACATACCTGGATGCATAATGGCCTACCCAGCATACCCTCCAAATCACACAACCGGCCTACATACAAGAACATCCACCAAATCCAGCCGTACTTGGCCTACTGGTTCGTTGCAGACACAGCTACACACAGTGACCCCTACGCATATGTAGTATGTATTGTCACCCTAGGCAGTGTCAGGATTGCAAACCAGGTATCCCCTGCATGTAAAACCCCCTGCACATTTTCGTAAAGCCACAAAAATCTTCGGTATCTGACTTGTTTTGGTCTTGTCCAATTTTTGGGATATCCCTCATGGGATAACTAACCTGTGTAAATAGTAGAATGGGTATGATGACATGATGTCCAATCCTGTAGATATCTGGACACAAGTCAGAATGTGCAGTAGAGGTCCATGACTCTGTCCAGCCCTAAGTGGTCATGCATAACCTACTACCCAGGATAAAACACCTTCCCATGATGCACATGTCCCAACACGAATAGGAGGGAGAATATATTGCACACATTCGCATAGTGGAAAATGGCATGAGGGTGAGGAAGACACTGACGTAAACAGGATAACCCTGATCAAGTGTGAGGGACACTTACTGTGTGCAGGGGTGACCGACCATACCTGTCAACATGTGTGAGCAAGATATCTGGACAGAGCCGTGAATACAAGTGAGACAAAGGTCCAAAAGCAGGGACAATTTGTAAAGATAGCTCTTAGAAACATAGAAATATGATAGAATAACAGTTTGCACATTGGCATTAATGTCCGGAGTATGAAGTCTGAAATCCAACTGTCTGTCAGCACATTCCAACTTCAGTCTTTAATGATGAGCTACTGCTGTGCCAGAACACAACAGCGTATTACAGAGGTCCGTACCATACCACTCAACTGTCCAGATATTCGCAGAATGACCAGAGTTTTGCCTCATATTGTTGTTGTGTGCCTCCAACAATCTGCACCTGTCTGGTAAATAGCTGAGGATTGGCATCACTAAATAATGAGAAATATTTTGAGTTTAAGACTCCACATCCTTCAGAAAAGTCATGCTAATGCAAAACCTAGTATTCTATCAACGTTCTAAGCTTGTAAGAGCAATAGTTAAAATGTGTCCCTATTTGTCCCCCCATCATGTAGGTTTTGAGCAGATTTGGTGCTCTAAGAGGTTGAGAGGTATGGTCCATACATATTTACAATAACAACCCTTCACATTTGTGTAATGTATAACTGCATACCTGTAGTCACTTCATGTCCAAAATAATAATCCCTGTATGACTGAATACAGGTAATAGTCAAATGTGAATGGGAACACCCCTCACAGTGGAGTATGGACTGTAACAACCCCACCCATAATATGTATTGCCAACAGAATAAGCTGCTGACAGGTGCCCAAACACCTGTGTCTATAAACACAGGTAAAAATTCATAATAGGGAGAAACTCCGTGTCCATATGCTTCGTCTGACATTTGAACTCGGCCAGGGAAGTTCTGTTCACCAGGCAGACAAGCCTAAACGCACATCACTACATGAACACCCTGACAATCAAAGACCTGTATGTGCCAGGACTATATGCCTTGGTGTTATGCATATCCTTGGAGTGATTAACAATGCAGCTGGGGTCCACAGCAGTAGGCAATAGGGAATGTGTAATATGTAGTACCACATTTTTCCCAGCCGGAGAATGGATGCCTGTGTTGTAAGTGAAGCGTTGAGGCGTATGTTGATGTAGCTAAGTACTATGGGTATGCTTATCAATGAGGCAGAACACCAATAGAATAGTGGTTCCGGCATCCGGCCAATGTGAATGCAGTCCTGGTTGACCTACGACCACTGCACATATAACTTTAAAGTGTAATGAATGCGTTCGTGCTGTACACACATTTAAATATGTAAAGGTGAACATGTGTTTCGCATCAGTCCATAAACTGGAATACAGATATGTAACTGTTACGGTCAGAATTATGAAAGGCCACGTAAGCACAAATATCTATTAAACATATGTAACCCACAATAAGGATATGCAAGTGCACCTGCGCGTGTGTAATCTGCTCACAGCATAGTAAATTAATGCTGTTTTCTCCACGTTATATATACATGGCTCATACCTGTTAACCCTGTAAAGTACGAAACCGGACAAAGCCATGAAAACAACTGATACAAATAGGGACAATCCCCAGATATTGCCCTAACAAACATAGAAAGTGGATAGAATAACAGGTGTGTCACTAGCATGGATTCTCTGAAGGGTATGAAGTCGTAACCTGAAATGCTTGTCATTATTTACCAACGTCAGTCTTTAATGATATGCCACTAAATTGCCAGATAGACACAAGGTTATGAAAAACGGACCAAAGATAAGAGGCAAACAGCTGTACATTCAGCGAAAATCTGTACAGTTGAAAGGTATGATATGGATATATGGTAAGATATGGATATATACCAAAGCAAATTATGAAATGAGGAATGTACAGACATATGTATATATGTACATATATATATCTATACACACACGATACATTAATAGATATATACACAACAAACATATGTCCCTGTAGATATAACACATGTACATAAATAGGTCACGGTATAGCTATTATGGATAGACAGACATGCATGAAAGGTGAATACACTGCTGCTTTCCAAACCATTGCCCGGAAAGTACCAGTGTGACAGGCCTGCAAGTTCTACACTTTAAACATGAATATAGGTGTCCTTTGCAAGACCCAAAAAATTGATCCCGTACGAAGTGCGAACCATCATCGACACAAAAGAAGTCACAGCTGCAACTATGATATAGCTGTACATGCAACAGTAGCAGGTGCAAGGGTAATAACACATGGGTCGATAGAATGTATGACGTACGACCTGATATCCGGAGAGTGGGGAGTGCTTAGAAGTGTCTTCACACTTTATTATCGCTCACATTAAACATGTCTAATGGGTACTGTGGAGGGGTGTCAGGTATGGGAATCATGGGTATGCAGAAATGGGCCTAGGTGTTGGTTGGCACAGATTTATTAGGTCTGCCCCATGGGAGTGATCAATATACCTATGTGGGTATAGCACACGCCTATATTCTCCAAAAAGGTTCAATCCATCTACTGGATATTGTGTAAACCAAAGGGGGAAGAAGTAGGGACCTATATCAGTGTCATGTAGGTGATTATCATGGATGGACATGCGTACGACCAAGATGGTAACCATACCTGCCAAACTTTCAGAATAAGACAGCTGGACTAAGGCATAGTACATGAAATACAAATAGGGACTATATTAAATATACCCCAGACAAAGTCAAAATGTTGATAGAATAATGGCGTAGTCAGGAATATGAATGTTATGAGGGTTAGTAATCATGAAATAGAAATGTCAGTCATTATTATCTAACCTCACAGTCCGTAATGCCTTGCCAGTAATTTACCAGAAAGGCACATTATTATGACAAATGTAACAAAATTATAGGTCAAACCTCGGGGCGTTTACCCATAATGTGTACAGGTGAGAGGTATGAAGGTAACCCGTCCTAAATAACTGTACAGAACTAGTAATACTAGGTGGACAGGTGAGAAGAAAGAAGTCATGACAAATGACAAAACATGTACAAGTCAAAAGCATGTACTTCGAGAAATGTGAATGACAATGTATGCCCTATGAAAGTCAATGTGGAAGGTTAATAGACTCAAAAGACATGTGTCTCTCAGGGTGTCATGCAGTGTCACCGATACAGTGTCCAGTCCCCCATACTCGTACATGAGCTCTGCCACTGACGGAAAGCGTAAATACCGGCGTACACATAAGGTACATGATAGAATAATTAGTGTGGATAAGCAGTCGTTGGCCTTTGTGAGGAATACAACCCTCTGGGTGGGTGTGTTCTGCAATAGGAATGTAATGGCATCTGGCCTGTGATGCTGCCATATATTGTGTGTATTGGTGTAAGAAAATTGATATCCTGTATCAGAAACATACCTCGCAACTGTACAGATTTTCGCAGAATATGTAGATGTTTGCCTCATATGTTTGGTGTGTTCCTCTTAAAATCTGTACCTTTCTGGCAAATACCTGAGAAATGAAGTCATTAAATAATGACAAACATTTGAGTTTAAGACCCCAAATCCTTCAGAAAAGTCATACTAATGCAAAACCTATTATTCTGTCAACTATCTACGTTTGTAAGAGCAATATTTAAAATCTGCCCCTATTTGTCCCCCCATCATGTTAGGCTTTGTCCAGATTTTTTGCTCTAGGAGGTTGAGAGGTATGATCAGAAACAGATACATGTCTGAGGAAACAGCATTATCGACTGCAAGATAACTCAGAAGGTATGTAAAGCGCTGCAGTAGGAAGTTCAGTATTGGCCGCAGGTATGTGCTTACATGTCAAATGACACAGCAGTCTACATGAAGTACCTATAGGGCTGTCATCTTTGCAGATGATGACAGTGGGACATACCCACAGCCATGCATACACCACAAATAGACATAGCACACAGCAAAGCCTAGGCCATGATACACGAAGCCTCCGGCGTGTATGAGTAGAGTGAGAGTACAGCAAGGAAAGATGTCTGCCAAGCTATTCAGCAAACTCCTGTAGGGGCGTGCAAGACTACCCGTAACACGAACGTTGCACGGACAATGTTGGGATTTGCAACATACCCCAATTTGTATGTGAAAGCTATGCAAATGATGTAAATATGCGATACATGAAACAGGAAGCTGTCCGTGCAAGAGCAGAGTTATGTGCAGAAATGTACCTGGATGTTAGGCGACTAACGTTCTGCACGTTGCTAAACGGAGCAATGACAGCTGCAAATACAGTATGAATACAGTCGAAGAAGCATGCCAATGTCCAAATCTAAGGCAAGTGGCATTATTGTCCATTGGATATCAATAAAACTGTAGTTGTCCTCCCCCAATCTCCGGTGTGGAAGCATAGTGCAGCGCCATGAGAACGCGCTGCGCTTCAAAACAAGTCAAATATGTATAATATACATACAAAATGTAGGTTTAGTTAGATGTTAGTATGCCATGCAGATGAATGGCAAACTGGAGACAACATGGTTACTGCGTACTAGTTGTTATGTGTGGAAGCGCTCTGTCAGAGATGTAACGAAGCATTTGTAGGCAATCTGATGAAAGTGAGGCTGAGGATAGTGAATCACGACATGTCATGCCATATGGGCCAAACCTCTACAGTGTAGTGTAAGATAAGGGGACTATTAGAGTAGAAGACAGGTGACAACATGAGTGTGTATGTATAAAACACTGTAACCTCACCGGAGCAGTGTCACATGTTTGCTGTCAGTACTCAGTGGAAGAGGCATGTTATGAGCTATCCTAGGGAAAGTCAGGAGGCTGACGGTGTATGCCATGGATACCACCGATGTGACCCGCAAACCTGCCCACAGTGTGTCCGTGCCCGTGCTCGCCAGTAAACCTGAGTAAGCATGTGTGCATGCGTTAGCCCGTGTGCGCGTGTTGAAGAACAAGTAAGCTAGTGTACGAATGGTGAAGCCCGTGTAATGTCGTGTATGCCAGTGTATGCATTTGTAAGCATGTATACATGTGTACTACACACATCACACACGTACTGCACACTCAGACACACATGCTGCCAATACTACACACATCAGTGAAATGGCACATGGATGGAGAATACATCATCAGAATTAACAGTGCTGTAAACTATGCTACATTGATGGTCATAGCTGCAATGCATCATGCCTGCTGATATACACCTGGAAGTAACACACTTTGTGTTAACAGCATTCTAACATCAATACAGTGGAATAAAGCCACCGTGTGCATCAGCACCAGGTTAGTCTGATCCTGCATCAATGTTACACATCACAGGTGGTGGCACAGGTGACATCATATGCACAGGGTGTGGTGTTACATTTCCAGAGCTGTCATTGAGCCATCCAATTTACACGTAGGTGTGTGTGTGTGAGGGACAACGGTTATTGCATGGCCCAATGGTGATGCAATGGGTTTGTGTATGTGATAGCCCTAGCTGTTTGTGGCAAGTGTGTGTGTCTGCATATACACAGGTACAGCATGTGTCAGCCATATACAGGAGGTTGTGGGACAGTCACAGACCGTACCTGCCAGACTGTAGAGATCACCATTACTGGCCATGGACACCCCTCCATGCATCCAACACTAACCCAATCCTGCACCTGTCAATGTATACACATACAGTTCTGGGATCTGTACCACAACCTGTGGATAAATGTGAGTCTGTAATGTTAACCTGAGTTGCATAGAATTGTCAGTTACTACATATGGATATGAGCCATACTCACCCTCCAAAGTAATAACCACTGCTGACTGTTGCCGAGATGTGCATACAACCATTCAAAGGTGCTGTACTAACATTGTTTCCAATGCCTGTGTAATACCCAGCAACACAATAACCAGTCACTACACAAGTATAACCCACGATCACTACAGCACATAGTATGTGGACTATCACAGAGCCATAGCAGATGCACATACATCCAAGGTGATCACATTCAATATATATATATATATATATATATGTATGTAGATAGATACATACATACACACACACACAACACATGGCAGGGTTGGGAGCAGAACACAAATGTAACCACTGCACCACACAACAGCATTACACAGTTACAGAATGCGCTACTGTGATTAGTAGATCACAGCATTCAGACAGGCATACGTCTAGCCTGCAGACAGCAGCATCAAAGGCAAAGACGCCGCACGGATGTTATGGAGAGTGAATACTGTAAAAGCAATGTACTGTTGTCATGCATCTGGAAACACACACACACACTTGGCAGGGCTGGGAGTCGAACATACACCTAACTACCCTATCACACTACAGCATGACGCATTTACAGAACACGCTACCGGGATTACTAAACACAGCAGTCCCAGAGGCATACTTCTAGGCGCGTGTCTTCATCCGCAAAGACGTCGGTAGGAAATATCTGTAGTGTGAGGCGTCTAAAAGCATGACTGAGTCCCCAGGCAGATGGGAGCATGCGCGCGCATACACACACTTGGCAGGGCTGGGAGTTGAACATACACCTAACTATCCTATCACACTACAGCATGACGCATTTACAGAACGCGCTACCGAGATTACTAAACACAGCAGTCCCAGAGGCATACTTCTAGGTGCGTGTCATCATCCGCAAAGGCAAAGATGTCGGTAGGAAATATCTGTGGTGTGAGACGTCTAAATGCATGACTGAGTCCCCAGGCGGACGGGTGCATGCGCGCACACACACACTTGGCAGGGCTGGGAGTCAAACATACACCTAACTTCCCAATCACACTACAGCATGACACATTTATAGAACGCGCTACCGAGATTACTAAACACAGCAGTCCCAGAGGCATACTTCTAGGCGCGTGTCATCTTCTGCAAAGGCAAAGACATCGGGTGTGAGGCATCTAAAAGCATGACTGAGTCCCCAGGCAGACGGGAGCATGCGAGCGCGCACACACACACACACACACACACACACACACACACACACTTGGCAGGGCTGGGAGGCGAACATACACCTAGCTACCCTATCACACTACATCATGACGCATTTACAGAATGCGCTACCGAGATTACCAAACACAGCAGTCCCAGAGGCATACTTCTAGGCGCGTGTCATCATCTGCAAAGGCAAAGAAGTCGGTAGGAAATATCTGTGGTGTGAGGTGTCTAAAAGCATGACTGAGTCCCCAGGCGGACGGGAGCATGCGCGCACATACACACACACACGCACACACACACACACACTTGGCA
The DNA here is from genome assembly GCF_019279795.1 of Protopterus annectens. Taxonomy (NCBI): domain Eukaryota; kingdom Metazoa; phylum Chordata; order Ceratodontiformes; family Protopteridae; genus Protopterus; species Protopterus annectens. The sequence continues at coordinate 1,044,319,025 of NC_056727.1, read as the reverse complement.
GGGCTGGGAGTCGAACATACACCTAACTACCCTATCAAACTACAGCATGACGCATTTACAGAACGCGCTACCAAGATTACTAAACACAGCAGTCCCAGAGGCATACTTCTAGGTGCATGTCATCATCCGCAAAGGCAAGGACGCTGACAGAGATTGTATAGAGAGTGATCAGTCTGAAAGCATACAGACATATTACTGTCCCACGGTAGACGTAGACAAACACATGGCAGTGGTGTGATCGGGGCAACTTAAGATTTACGGAGCACTACAACAACAATACATAGACACGGAACGTGCCACGGACAGTACACCCTTCAAGATAGTCGACCAGTATGTACTCGGTAGGCATCCATCATGATGTTGAAAATGGACATCTGTTGCCTGGATGACCACCATGGCTATACAGGATGTCAACTGCCATGCCCATGCACAGAGGGACATCACCGACACAAGGTGTCACTGGCCATGGCCACACACTTAGTAATACACGTCCGTTTGGACTGTACTGTGTGTCGATCTACACAACGGTGCACTGGGCATGCTCACACACTTAGCAGTTGCAAAGGGGCGTCTTGCATGCAGACGGAGTCTCAACACGCAAGGGCTCAGTTTGGACTGCCCTGTGTGTCCATCTACACAACAGTGTACTGGGCATGCTCACACACTTAGCAGTTGCAAAGGGCCGTCTTGCATGCAGATGGAGTCTAAACATGGAAGGGCACAGTAAGGTATAACTGTCCCCACGCACAGGGCGGGCCGTCCTGCATGCAGACAGAGTCTAAACACAGAAGGGCACAGTAAGGTATAACTGTCCCCATGCACAGGGTGGTCACACACATGCAGTGACCTGTACACACTCAACTGCCATCACAGCTGTCACAGGTGTAGATCACAGACGTACACACCGCAGTCTACACTGTAGCCCTCAAGACATCACCATGTCATAGTTGCAGCAATACACAGCCATACATTACCACAACACCGTGTGACACATGACCAGTGGACTGTACAGAGGTCTACAGCAACTGTGCAGAGTACACATGTACCGACAGGGTTCCAACAGGTGTTATGCATTGCAATGATACCACTATACATGACCAGGTCAGCTCAAGACATACCAGGGGCCCCGGGTCTTACGCAGCTGTGACAGATGAGTGTTGCTGTACACCAACGAACACACATGTTTGGATATGTCATACATGTGATTGTAGTGGATGTGTGCATGGACCACACACACAACACATATGTACATAGCTTAGCCTTTGCTGTCCCCCATGCAGAACAGTGGCCTAAGCAATCATATGCACGCAAATGGAAGGTGGGTCCATGTCTGTTGAATGCTCACAGTACAGGAGGTAGCAATGTTGACCGAGGACACATTCCCCTGTAGTAGTCGCCTATGACACCCGTGATATCATACCACAGTCCATGTGTTATGTATGTCAACACACATGTCCACCAATAGCAATGTATACAAACATGGCTACAGGAGACACATGTAGGTCCAACACACATGTACAATCTGTACTGTGTATGCAGCAACCATGCATGTGCAGTGGGCGATGTCCGTAACACAGCTGCGCCTAACTACAACATGCAGTCGCAATGCAGCCCCATCATTGACACCTGTATATGGTGACATACAGACAGTACGGTTGGTTGTACATCACGTATTGAGGGATGTGTGTACATAAAGTGGTGATCCACCTGTGTAGATGTATGTGTGCTGGGGATGGCTCACAGGTGTGTCACACGCCATCCTACCATGCCATGTGAAAACAGTACACTATGTCACTGTTACTTGACAGTGATGACATAATGCATACACAGCGGTCAGGTGTTACCAACTGTATGTCACATGACACCTGTAACACTTACATCCCCCCCGTGTGCATATAGCAACACAATTGCCAGACATAGCGTTGGTACACATAATGCAGACAATACCGCTGCATGTCTATCAAACGTCTCATCATATGGCAGGTGTATCATTCCCAGCACTGCCATGTGTGTCCGCTTGTGTGACCACATATGCCACATATGGTGGGGATTATGTCCCAGTTGTTACACATCCCTGTACACCGTTGTAGAGATCTGTGCATACTGCAGTGTGGAAAGGATAATGTCGGCAGGTGTGGTGCATCACACACATCGGCTATCCATATACACATTTCTGGTCACCACAGTGTGTGTGTGTATGTATGTATGTATGGCTGTCTGGTGCTTGGTGTGAGGGTGTATGCTACCATACAGTGAAAACAGGATCACTAACCCCTCATGGTGACTAACCCCTCATGGTGATGCAGTCTACTACCCTGTTGATGCCATCAGTCCCAGCCGTACTGGCTACCTGTGCATGTTCCTTCTCTGTGCCACGTCGTGTCGGTGCAAAGTACTGAGAGGGTGATGACCACATAGGGAAGGGTCCTCACCTCAACACTATGGGTGTGCATTATAGTGCTGTAGACCCAGTGAATGTGGCCATGTTCCTGTAATGTGACAGGGTATTACTGCTACACAGTGTGGCCTCGTGCTATCAAGTGGCCTCTAACGTCATCATTGGCCAAACCGCTGTGTACAATCCCTGCACCATGTCAACATACCTGTAATGTTTCCTGGTATGCATGTCACATCTCTGTCCACTGTAGCCTGTTCAACTGACCACATGCTTCAGGTGCAGTATATGTGCTGACATCTGTGTCATGTTCCACTTTCCAACAGTCAGGTTGAGGGTACGTTTAGCATGCTGATATTGCCATACGTGCCTGTGAGTACTCCACAGTTACACATGGGGGACTGCAAACACTGTTACCTGTAGGCACATGCCAGTACACCATAGGAGGGAACCAGGGCATCATTACCAACATGCTGTTACTGTTGTAACCGAGACACATACTGTGAACATATCACAATGCATGCTGCACCTGGACTACATGGTATGACTGGTGCATGTCGACAGTACACCACCTATGTCACATACACATCTCTCAGTATTCACACACAACCAGTGCAACATACACATCCCTCAATATGCATACACAAGTAATGTTAGATACACCTCTCACTATTCTGTTCACCCTGTGCATCAGACCATTTGAGTATATCCCTGCACCGATGGTGTGGATGACAGGGATGCAGCACAGGCTTCATCATATGTACAGGGTGATGCTGTTTGCCAGGGGCATAGGCTGCACCAATGGATGACATCATGTGTGTGGGTAAGGGCCGGTGATTTGACTGGACATGTCTGTTCCGTATGCATGTGGGTGTTGTGGAGTCCTACAGTTGTGTTTGCTGTGTGCGTGTATGTGTGCACACAGTTCTGTCATTTGTGAGGCCTACACAAGGGTATTATCGACAGCTCCAGATTGAACAGACCAGGTTGTACAGCTCACTGTGACCGGCCACGGCCACGTGTCCTGTGCCTGTCAGGGGTTGCACGGGCACTACCAGGCAGAGGTACAGAATGGCTACTGTCCGATGACACATGGCCACTGGAACTGTATCCCCACTGGGAACGTCCAGGGCCATGTCTACGTGGCCTGCTGTGTCCTGGTGTGGACAGCACAGCACCAGCTGCACTGCTACTGCTACCGGCACTATGGGAGCGGCCATGTGAGGTGGCATGCTCACGTTGACCTGCACTAGGTGGTGTAGCTGGCCTACGTCCACGTGGCCTACGCCTCACCCCTAGCAGATGTTCCAGTAGAGACAGCTCACGCTCGCAGATTGCCATGCCACGGTCAAGGATTCTGACCATGTCACCCAATCACCTGTCCAGAACATCAGCAATCTGTTGTTGAGCACCTGCCAATGCCTGGATGTTGTTGTTTAGGGTACTGATAGCAGCCCTCTGCAGCCTCTGCCCTTCTCTGTTCTGCCGTTTGGCACATGCCTGTGCTGCCATTACAGTCTGGAACATGTGTCTAGTGATTGCAGCTGCTGCACTATGTCCTGCAGGTGCATGTCTGCCAGAGGTCCTCCTATGAGCAGCACCAGCCACATGCCTGTGTGGCACATCTGCAGTCAGTACACTGCCACCATGGTGTGGAGACACACCTTCTGTAGCCACCACACGTTCCTGTTCAACGCTAACAGACACTGACTGTCCTTCCTCTATGGCCACTGTTGATGCGGTATGTGTTGGCAGCTGAACTGTGTGCGGGGAAGAGGGGGGCATAGCTGGGATGGCAACCATTGGCACAGATTCAGCCCCTGACATCCCTGCCTGTACCTCATGCATATGTTCATCACTGCTAGCATCTGTGGGGACACTATCAGATGGACCACAGGAGGGTAACGCACCTACATCACCTGTGAATGCAAAGAAATACTCTAAATTACAATAGACACACACACACACACACACACACACACACACACACACACACACACACACACACACACACACACACACACACACACACACACACACACTGACACACACACACACACACACACACACTGACACACACACACACTGACACACACACACTGACACACACACTGACACACACATACTGACAAACACACACACGCGCACACACACACACACACACACACACACTGACACACACACACACATTGACATGCACACACACACACACACACACACACACACACACACACACACACTGACACACACACACTGACACACCATGCATGTGATATGACAGATGGCATGTAGCATGCTTGTGATACAGCTGACAGCATGCAGCTCAGACATCAATAGTGTTTGTAAGCATACCCCCCAGAATGCACACTACAGCAGGCAGGTGTCATATCATTATCCATGCAATTCACACGATCATGGTAGTATGCATGCATCCCCGTGATACACCATGTGGACCAGAACAGGATAACAGTACACATGGCTGATGTGACCTTGACATGTAATCTGCTGACATGTGCATTAACATGCATGCATGCCTGACAAAATGTTGTCCTGACACATGTACAGCATCGTACTGGGTATCACATTGCAGTGTTGTCCATATGCCCTACAGATAGAATGCATGTTGATCAAATGTGCATGGGCATGGTAGGGGAGTGTCAGCCGTCTACATTGCTGTACAGTGTGAAGTACAGACACTGCGCCATTGCATGGCATCATGAGGCATCTATATTGCTAAACAGTGCATGATTTGTGCGCATTGCATATCCAGAACTGCATGCATACCCATGACATACCTGTGGATTGTGACCTACGATGCTGAGGTGTATACACACCAAACCATGCTGTGTCATGTGACAGGTCACTGGACGACATACAGACGACACCCCTGCACGATGACTACAGAGTGTTAGCTGCCTGGCAACCATGTCCACACATAGCGGACCTGTCACGTCACCATTTCACACATGACATTGATGTACCATGTACACCAGGTGCACAGCTAACAGTGATGTCCTACGGCAGCAAGGGAAAAGTACAGTATCTGTGGCCTGGTGTCACTGTCAGTGGAATCTGTAAAGGTGACTACCATCATGCTATGACACAAACGTCATGTTCAGCACATCTTATGTGGTAGACGTCACTGACACCTCCACTAGCTGTGCACAGGCATTTAAGATGTGCAGTGTACCACATCACCTGTACAATCGGTTTAGTACGGCTGTAATTGGACCATGTGTGGACAAAGTGGGACAGGGTGTATCCACATCCCATCTACTGTGTGGCTACATGTCTCTGGCCATCCCCCATGGCCATGTGTGCACGTGTTGGTCATGTATGTGATGGCCGTCTATCACACATGTCTGTGTTGTCCCATATGACATACACCCATAGATGTTGGATATGTCACCATCCACAGGGCTATGCAGACAACAGGTGTATGTGTGGTATGTGGGGTATGGGTTATGTGAAATTGTGACAATATTGTAACCAAAACGCTATGTGTCTGAGACATGTCGGATGGAACATCACAATGTGTGAACCCATTGCAGGGGCATATAACACAATGGTGATGCCTGTGGTCTGCCCATATCACTGCTCACTGTGCGGAACTGGTTTGTGTACCACACGTTTTGTTCCACTGTATAGTACATATGCCTCCATTGTAGAACACCTCCACCATTGTATGCACAGCTGGACACACATGTAGCAATGACAAATACTGTAGTTTCATGTCTGTGTGTCATTTTTCATGTCTGTGTGTCATTTCATTTGTATATATTGCACATGGGTGGCCTGTGTGGATGATGGGTGATGCGACCTGTATATCCATGTATTAACTGGCCACATGGAGAATAGATCTATGCTTTGACATGCCTGATACTGATGACAGTCTCACCTGCAACGGACTCTTGTCTGTGCGGCACGCCAGAGGCCTGTATAGGGTGACACATCAGTATGAACATTATCCATGACTGTATGACAGCCACAGGGTGCACAGTGCAAGTTAACACATTCACCTGTACAATAGCATATAGTAAGCACATGTGTGCACGCCATACCTCTCAACCTCTTAGAACAATAAATGTGGACAAAGCCTACTATGATGGGGGACAAATAGGGACAACTGTGACATATTGCTCTTACAAACTTAGAAATTTGCTAGACTAATAGGTTTGCATGCACGTGGTTTTTACATGGAATGTGCAGTCGTAAACACAAATGTATGTCATCATTTAATGACTCCATTCCTCAGCTATTTGCCAGAAAGGGACAGATATTAAGGGGAACACACCGACAATATGAGGCAGACATCTGGACATCCTGCAAATACCTGTACAGTTCAGAGGTATGGTGCATACACAGGGTAGCATAATGTAGCATGAAGCATGTGTGTCCACATACCTTGCATATGTTGTTACATTACATGATGTACACTGACACATGCATGTGCGTGGGATATACTGGCCATATGTTCAGTACTGACTTACCAGACAACTCCAGGCTCATTGGTTGGGAGACACTCACCTCCACGATGGCAGCTAGTGTTTGTGGGAGCTGTTCTGAGGGTGTCCCCAGACTGGCCAGTAGCTCCTCTGTGTTTGTGAGTGGAGGCTGGGTTGGTGGCCCACCACCTGTTCCACCTTGTTCCCTGGCGATTGCAGTGGCATGCTGTTTTGCATGATGTATCAAGTCTGTGCAGTGTCTGTGCACCTGCTGGTAGGTGCGGTTGTGGCCACCCACTTCGTTGACCCTCCTGCAAAGATCCTGCCACAGGTCGTCCCGCTGCTGTGCGTGCTGTGGCACACGGCTAAATAACACCTTGTAGTTCTCATGGAGGTATAGGATTATGACATCATCCTCCTTTTGGCTGTATGCTGGTAGGTGTGTACGAGGTATTATCTGTAAGACATGATGAAGGTGACAGGTCACATTTACAGACATGTACAGTGATACTGCTGCACATACATTTCTAGTACATCTGCACAGTTATCCTTGCAAATCAACATGGCACTAACACGACTGGCATGTACGTGTCACACACATGTAAGACCCATTATGCATTGGATATCATCCCCATATATGTGTGTCACCTCATTAGTGTTCCTACTGCATGTGACGTCTGTCTTCATGTGGGCATGTCTGTTTGCCTGCGCTGGTGTTCTTACCTATCTGCACATGCCTGATGTATCCACGGTAATGCTGTTGACCTTGATGCTGTGTATATGTCACATATCAACACAGACACAGCCTTACTGGACTTGGGCAGTGACAATGCACCAAGTACGCATAGAAACATGTACATGCATCTGTTTTGCCATAGACATCTACACTGCACTGGACAGCTGTTCAACATCCTGCCACGGATCGCCTGTGTTGCACATGTGATAGACATGGGACAATGGCTAGTCAGACGTCATTCGCAGGTAAGGTTATCGGCTATAGCATGTATGGGCTGGGTTTCCTAGCTGTATCTGACACCCATTATGCCACCGTGAGGGCATCAATGACACATTACTGATCCAGATAGTTGATACTACGTCTACCATACAGCCATCACACCATGTATGACAGGGATGATATGTGCAGCTATGTGGACAGGGCTGCATGGTATGGTGGGAGTATGTCACAGGTATGGCACAGGGATCTGTCCAGCATGTGGCCATCCTAGTCGTACGACAGTGGTTGTCCATGACGTATGTCTTTCAGATCAAGCTATGGACATGTAGCATGTCTAACAGCATAGTGTGGCATATGTCTGTATGCAAGGTGGATAGCATGCTGCATACTGGAGGTGAGTATTGTGGAGGCTGGTATCAGCCATCCACGCATGGGCCCTACCCCTGGAGGGTGATATGTGTTCCAATATTGGTCACACAGGTGCTGTGTATGCCTGTCCAATGATCTCCGTGCTCATGGATACCACCCTGTCATGTCATGGGTACCTTGGATGACTACCTAAAGGGCCAGGGAGACGTCTCCAGCTCAGGGAGGTGTACTGCACAGCACCATCCCTAACACAGTGTTCATAATGTTGACCACAGCCTAGGTGTTACTTAATAGGTACAGGGGTATTCCCCTAGTGGTGTCATTGCTGATATCATCCACCAGAATGTGCACATATGTCACACACCTCACACACACAGCCCATTCTATATGTTGTTCACAACACTGTGACAACTATTGTCCATAGGTCATGGCCATTCACATCCTCACATACACAGATGGCTGACATTTGTCTCTGTGGTATGGGCTACAATGCGGGTGGGGTACAACACATTAACCCTGGTTTACTGTAGCTGACACCGTGTGATATGCACATGTCACTGTAGCACCTTTAGTAGTTGTGAGTCTGTCAACAGGCCATTAGTAGAACACTCCTGTGACATACAAAGGCATTTGTAGTCAAACATCCGTCCTGTCTTGTACATCTATACTGCTAACATCTACATTGATAATGGTTCATGGACTTGCAGACCATACCCGGCAGTGTTCTGATGCGGTGCCACCAATCATGACTGTCATCAACACTTGTGGGTTGATATTATCCAACACCCTATCTGTAATGTATGGGCGTGCTCGGCATTTGTTCAGAGCTTCTTGGCACGTTATGAGCTACTGCTTAGTTTAGCACCCATTTCACACCAGTCCTCACAGGTACACTGTCTGTCCATAGATTTCCAGCTTGCTTATAGTACAACAGCTGTCGTACACACATCACTCACATATCTCGTGAGACATGGTGGTTTATATGGCGTGTCCACCTGGCACGTACCACTTATATACAGGCATGTCCAACTGGCACGTACCAGTGCTATTGCCTGTCACTATGATGACTATGTTGTACATGTGGCAATAGAGCTATTCTCATGTACACAGTCAATGCACACCTCCCAGCATACAACAGTACAGCCTGTGGGGGATGCACATATGCAGCCCTGCTGGGGGTTATACTGTCACCAACCCTGACTGCACCTGACAGTCATGTGGGGATGTGCAACATTGGCAACACACCCCACTCATCACATAGTCCCACATGATCCCCACCACAGGCCATACATACGGAGACACCTTGTACAGTACCCCTCCATACTCTGTGTGGGCACCAACGGCAGCCCACATCGCCAAACACAACCACACCAACCTATAGCCCACAGACACGTGTGCCCATCACATACAGCCAATAGGGTGTCATAACATACACAACACACCTGTCATAGGTGACTGTGGGCGGTCACACTGCTGTTCCACTCTGCAGGCTACACAAGGCAATAGCCACTTACATCCTGCTGTCAAGTAACTGGTTCTGCAACATAACCTATGCACACATGCTACAACTCAGCAGGTACAATGTGAGTGTCATTTTCCATGTTTGTGTGACTGAATTTGTATCTCAGGGCACAGACTATGTGAGCAGGGACATGCAATAGCCCAACAGTGTTGTAGCCCTGATGGTGTGGTCCGAGCCTGGGGAGCATTTTGCAGTCATCCAGACCTGTTACCACTGTACAACGAGTGACTGTGTCACTCCCAACAGTTGTTCATGCTTCTGCTGTCATTCCACAGGCGTCTGGTATACGTCCACTTTGACAGACCTGGTCAAACAACATGATGCTGTGGCACAGTTGACCTGCACCTGGCAGCCCTGGGAGTACGGATCACATGTTGGACTCTTGCTGCTTTTATACTGCCTGTCTTGCACAGTGTCCAATAACAGTCACCACCAGAACGGGAACTGGCTAGCGAAACATGTGGTCATGTCACACAATGCTTGACATCATCCTCTGTGACGCACACAGGCAAGGCACACCTGATACTGCACCACTTCAATATCTCTGCAGTGACTGGGACCTGCCTCTTGGCTCACACCTGATACTGCACCATTTCAATATCTCTGCAGTGACTGGGACCTGCCTCTTGGCTCTGCAGAGCACACCTGCAATGACTGGTTATAGACAGACCGTACCTCTCAGGCACGTACCTGGACTGGCACACCCACGGCTGAGGTGTCCCCATATTCCACTATGTTGTACACACATCCCGGCTGGTTACTTAGCACAATGCATCACAGGTGCTCCACGTGCAAATAACTGTGTCTGGAACTGCTATGCACAGTATTACCAGCTGCGGATTCAACATACCCCACGGTTACCAGACCTCATTTCATGGTGTCCTGGACAGTTGGGCTCATACTGCTGCTACTGATGTGAGACTGACAGTAACCCACACTTTACTGTGATAGCCGCACATGTACCGACACATTAGGCATACGCTGTCCATGAGTCATAACCTCCACTCGGCTGGTTCAACCCATACACACCACCTCCAAGACCAACAGTATCCTTGACGTGGACACTACCAACATGTGACTGCTGTTCCACACCTGGGGTTATCCCCTCATTGGTGGAATATGAACATATGCTACTCACCCTTGTTAGCCACATACCAGCACCACACACTTCACGGCATACACAGTAGATGAGTACTACAACACCTACTACAGATGTCGTATGACAGTGGTAGTTGACGTCATGACACACGTGCAGGTGGACAATGCACATACAAACTTTGAGTCATACCCCAGTGCACTTCATTAGCACGTACACGACAATATGGATCATGCTATTCCAGACAGAGCCATGATGGTACACACCAGATAACAGACGACACTCTGGGGGTGCGGTTCCATGGACATACTTTACAACAACAGGTGGGGGCTGTTGCACAGTGGTGTACATTCCCATGGGTGGGGTAACTCACAGGTCAACCTCGGTAGGGCCACGGTATCCCTCATCACATACTCCATAACTAGCTACGTACACATTACTGCGACACATTCCGAGATGTACCACAAGGCATTATGGTGGTATGTCAGTAGTCGTATGCAATACCCACATCTGCTCACACATACAACTGTCACTCTGGAACATGACAGTAACATGTGATGTTGGCAACATGCTGTCTGATGGCTTCAATGCTAACATTACACCCTCTCACTCCCTATGGGGCCACATTCCTTGCAGGAACATTGCGGTGTACCTGCGGTCACACCTACACAGTACTGACCTGCACTTTATATGTCCTAGGACACTGGACCCTTGACACCCTACAAACTCCCAGGCTGTGATGTCCACAGACCTCTGAACGACATGTCTCCCCACTGGGACACCATATTCAGTAATAGCCTTGTACCAGACATTGTGGCCCCTGACTGGCACACAGCGACAGTTACACTCCACACAGGTGGTGCCACAATACACGACTGGGACTATTGCCCTACACACCTCACTGGACTGTTCTGCACAGCTATAGGGCACATCATCATGGACATCATTTGCTGAGTCTTTGTTGTGCTCCGGTCCTTTGATGCCAGCTGGGTTGGTCTTGTTGGGGCCACAGCATGCCTCCTACACCTGTTGAACACCTTTCATACAGTCACCAGTGTAGCTGATGATGACACGGGGGTCCACACAGCCTACATTGTCCTCTCGCTGCCTTTCAGCACCGTTCTCCATTCTGGTATTGACAACATACACATCCACCTGCACATCACAACATATGTCTCAGGATATTATGCAAAGTGGCTAATGGACAGGACACACACACTGAGGGTGGCATACCATATCACATACTGCATTCCAGTTACACTTGGCATACCACAGTCCTCAGTCATGGGGCCCTCATGTTCGGTATATGCTTCCCTGAGGTACAGGCTACCACTGAAGGGACATCCCTGCCTAGCTTTACAGACCACTGCATACCAAGCACCATTGTTGATCCACCAGCTGATACAGACCCCATCCATATGGGTGTCACTGTGACGGATACCTGATATGAACATCACGGCCTCAACCTGCATGGCACTTGGTATGAACATCACCTTTGTAGTACACCATCCACCCACTGGTTATCAGATAGGTGTTAGTCCCCTACATGCATGTCACATTGTACGTGTTTGTAAAACACATGTATGTCGCACACACTCCTGTGATTACCACAATGCCACTGTGGCGTGGATATCCTTCTATGTGTCCACACTTGTCTGTACTGGGTGTGTAGCTGGTACATAGGCATCCATTGTACCTCTGAACACCAGACTTATACACACATCCATGGGTACAACACCCTGCTTAGGTTGTACCTTACACAACAGCTTTACATAACTCAACATTAAAACGCCATGACGTTTATTGAGCTACGGCAGTTAAAGTTTGCGGCTGATGTACAGACACCACGTCTGTACACATTTGCGGACTACATACTCAGGGGTGACCTCTGCTGCAAAGACATGGCCCATGTCTGCAAATATGTTAATGGATATACTCCGCATATGCTACATAAACAATAGCCACTATGAGCATGATGCTCATGTATATGTGCACACACGCGACAGTGTGTGGCATGTGCTCGGGGGTTGCATTCCCAGATCGGACACTCAGCATGCTTTGGGACAAGATTCCTATGTACATCACGCATGGACAGTCAGTAGCAGTGTTCATGTGATACCTCACTTGGTGGATGGTGGACACATGTATGCCCGGGATCACTGCAGTGGCTGTACTGTGCAGAGATGCAGGTTACACATGGCTCTTCTGTTCACAGGACACTACCCTAGAGAGGTGCCACTGGTGTGCACACTGTAGTTGTTGTTACACATAGACTTGCCAGACTGCATGATACCCCACTATGAACCTGTGGAGCTATTACATGTCCTTTGTGCATGGTTACTGGAATAGCCCTTCCATTTAGATTAGCTGTCACGCTATTACAATGTCCCATGACTACAGGCCATATGTATCCTGTTATTGTACACACCAATCATGTTCTTGTTTGTCTATCACATCTCTTCTGCTATTCTAGTATGGGAGTAATGTTTGCATCCTTTGCAAATGCACAGAGTGGATTACATTATTTATTTCATCATAACTGTTTATACATAAATGAATTACATACTACTCACATCACTATACCATACCTTTGGTATGCATCATATGCCTGTTCTCCTGTGTAGCATATCTGACATATCAATCTACTGTACTATACATTACACATGTTTTACATGGTATCCCATAATTCAAAGCATACTTGCACAGAGGGACCACCTTAGACATGTCATTGATGTTATATGCCCATACACATGTGTACTGTTACAGTATATCCACATATACTATCCCCTGCTATGGCACGTACTTATTGGACATACCCTGCCACTGACGGTGGGTCGTATGACATTGTTCTGTTTAAAGCCATTATGTTGCATCCCTTGTGGTGTCTGTGCTGTTTACCTTGTGGCCCACTGCTGGACACACAACTTCTACAAGTATTAGTACGATCAGCAAGACATCACTACATAAATACCATTTCCCACTTTATGCATGGTGGACACTTTTAATTACTGCAAACCAGACTATGCATACACTGACATAACTTAATACAGAACATACTATACATACAGTTAGTGTTCTACATACCTTGATATCGTTCTGGTATTTCGTCTCTATCTTGCTCTTCTGTATCACTCTTTAAACTGTTTTACGGTATGAGCATACAGTTTGCATATCTGGCAAGTCGTCCTTATATACGTCGATACCTGCAACATGTGGTTTACTGCCGCCAATTGGTGTTCCGGTGTGACTAATTATGTGCACTTCAGCTGTGCAGCTACTCTGTTCGCCAATTACGCGTCAACAGTGGGGTATAATTGAATCATCCACTTGGGCGTTGGCCATTTGCCCTGCCTTCAGGGAGACGGCCTGTATTGTGTTTTGTTGTGTGTAATTGCAACTATGTGTAGAGCCAAGTGTATTTTGGAGTCATGTCCCCCGTGGATTGTGTGTGATGGCTTGAGTATGTGGTTCTACCTGTGACTGTACCTGTCATCCCACCCGTCTGATAACGGACTATTGCAAACACATGTAACATCGCTGTTTGTTCCGTTATACGACGGATACAATTTTGCATGGCGCCTTTAAATGTGTCACTCACAAGGTATGTTAACGGTTCAGCAGATGTAATTGACTAACTGGATGTTTGTGCTGTGATTACAGTCTGAATTGCTATTGTTTCCAGTGTGGGGGATGTAGGCGGGTGTACTTAGCATATACGGTTTTGTGGGGCTTGCGTTTCTACGTAGTCCATATATATGTGTGTGTGGGCCCCTTGCCTAATCACAGTGCTATCACTTAATAGACTTCTGTTACGGGAATTTACTTTGGGCCATTGTTAATTGGTTTCTATATGGTATGCAGGTGAGGTTGATACTTTCATACCTACGGATGTACGGCGATATGTGCAAGGATATTTCTAAATGACCGCTATCCCGTGTATGTCTGTCCCAGATATTTGCAGTCATTGCAGTGGTGTTGGTGTCAGACCCTCTGAGACATGGCTTGCCACCTTTTCATATGGCCATAGTTGGACACTTGTGGGTCACACAGTGGTATTTACAGGCTGACATATGGCCACGGTCAGTACACAGGATAGCACATACGTTTATCATCATTACATACCAATTGTTCTTGAACCTTAACTACTTATCTGTTTGCATGTAAGATTTCCATTTCTTATATACAGGCATGAGTATTTCCTGCAATTATTGCATAATATTTGGCACATAGTAATGTCCTAAACTCTCGGACAGTTGCCCTTTGTAATGTTTCATGTCAGGACACACCTGCCCAGGGGGGGCTGTCCCTCCCAATGTGGGACAGGTGTTTACTGCATGCCTATGGCTAGCTATACCCGCACCTACCATAATCATCTTCCTCCGAGTTGCCACCTACAGACACACAATGCGGACACACACACACACACACACACACACACACACACACACACTTTACAGTCACATGGAAACACACATGGCACCCTCAACACACACATACACAGGCTACATCACTCACAACCACAGTTGTACATGGTATCTACGTGGACCGCACCGCTGGCGGCGGTGACTACATGTCCTTACTATCGTCATATTGCTTGCAGTTCTACTGTTCCAATATGTGTTATTTCTGTCTTTCAGCCTCCTGGTTATGCATGTCGGTGTGTGACACGTTCCATAGTTGGCGGTATCCTATTTATTTGTACCTCAAAGGTGTTTTGTATGTCGTTGACCTATTTATATATTTGCAGATGTCAGTGACCCCTTATATATCGACATATATCACACTATCGCCCTTTCTATCTGTATTATATATGTGTAGAAATGTATATATATATATATATATATATATATATATATATATATATATATATATATACATATCTCGGACAGGGGTGGTGACAGGCACGCTACGCCTTTCATTGTGTGTTTGTCAGTGTATACTGTGTTTCCTGGACTCCGCACGTTTGTGTCTGTACCTGTCACATTACACACCTGCCATAGGTTAAGATTACCTCCCGTCCCACTTTGCACTTTGTGCAGTTGTGTCCTGCAAAATATTTGTGAACATAGCAAATGTCCTGCGACTTTGGGACAAACATATTCCCTATAGTTTATGTAATAGTTGCATAAAACACTTATTCTGTATCTGACCCACCTACATGTTACAGGACACAGAACACGTACCTGCGACCATTACTAGAATAAGCTTTTTATCTATGCAAAACACTGAGGTTCTGGTTTTCATACTGGCTGGGTGTATGCGTCGTCCTGCAGACATCTGGCGTATGTCCCACATTGGTCATTTGAAATGAGGCAACCCTACCGTACGTACATCTTGGCTAGCAATTGTGTTGGGTGATTGTATACATGATTGCCTGTTCCACTCCTGGAAGTGGTCGCTTTACCCTTCAGAGCAGGCGCTATTTGTTCAGGGGTGACTAATGCTGGTTTCACCTGTTCTGTACATCATTGACCATGATCTGTGCAGTGGTCGGTGAAGCTTAGCCCTGTTTCGCGCATATCCGTATAGTCGTATTTAAACATCACTTACCAGCTGTGGGCAACGCTTATTCCTGCTAACGTGTGCTACACATATTCTGATGACCTGCATTCAGAATGCATTACCCGTGCTGTCGGGATTACATTACATCCCTTGCGGGACGTGGGACCGGGAACATGTACGACAGTCACTGCATGTACCACTTGGACATCTGGGGGTTGTACACGTATTATGTCATTTTGTATGTGAAGTACAGTACAGCAGTTACTCCACACTACACTCAAATGGATAACTCCGTTAGTTTACAAATTGATGAGTCCATTTAATGGTATGTCCATGTGATGATTACTGGCTGTACTCCGGCATTGGGTATGTATATCACAATTAGCTAAACCCGATAATGTGCTACACCTTCATACGGCCGTGGATGCAGCATGCTGGGGTGAAGAATGCCTGTCATGGGTACATCCCCTGCCTTGACACAACATCCATGATTACATTTTGTGGAGCCCCTCAGTAACGCAGCAGGGAATCCATGAAGAGTGTGTGTAGGACAGTGCTTACACATATGTGCTCCCATGATTGCCTCTGCTCCAGTAAGTGACAGTTGCTTATTCGATATTGTGGTGACAGGAGTCACTGTTTGCCCCGTTTGGTGTTTTGCCTCTGACAATCGGGTGTGTACCTACTGATGTACCTGATAACCTATACACACAGCACCGACAGATGCTGATAGGCGCATCTACTGTTTAGGTGTTGACATTTCCGTGTTCCACTGGCTGTTGCGTGTACAATGTTTGAGGGCTGCCTATGTAGGATTCCACAGTGGGCCACCTATACATCACAATTTACAGGTGGTCGTGTTTGTGTGCCATCCATTTTACTGTGTGTGCAGGTGGGGAGGGGTGTCAGTCAGTGGGAGCCTACATTGTCAAGGTATGTGCTATACGTTCCCTCTTTGCCAAGGCGTAGGCATATTGGGCACACCTCCGTCTGCCTACTGGAGCGGGCACAGTTTGTCCATGGTCTGGATCCCTCTGTGCCTGTGTTGGCCTTGGCAATTGCAGTGGGCTGTGAGGCCCTCCCCCATTTTGACCCTGCTGCAATTGTTTCTGCAGGATCATATTATGTAGCATGGCACATACTATGAAGATGTGGGCACACGTGCCTGGAGAGTACTGCAAGGCTCCACCAGATGTGTCCAAGTACTGGAACTGTGATTTCAGCATCCCGAACACATGCTCTATGATGATTCTGGTTTGTGCATGTGCCTCATTATGGTGTTCTTGCATTGGTGTGTGTGCATTTCTGATGGGGGTCATCATCCACAGCTCCAGTGCATAGCCAGCATCCCCCATAAGGTGGCCTTGTGGGATGTCCCCCCTGACAAATACCTGATACAGCTGTGAGGCATGCCAGATATGGGAGTCGTGGTAGATTCCAGGACTGCCAGCACACACATCCATGATAATGCCCTGGGCATTGCACACGACCTGGCAGTTGACGGAGTGGAATCCCTTGCGGTTTATGTAGCGCCTACCATACTCACCGGGTGGTGACTTGATTTGTATGTGCATGCAGTCTATCGCACCCAGTATCTTTGGGTAGTTTGCCACACGGTGGAAGTGATGCAGATTGCTGGCCAACTCCTGCTGAGTTCGGGGGAAGTATATATGCTCATTGGCATGTGCTAACATGGCATCCAGGAACTGGTGTAGTACCCTGGATGCTGATGCCTGTGAAATCCCCATTATATCTCCAGTTGGCCTTTGAAAGATACCTGTGGCTAGTATTCGCAAGCTTGCACATATCTTCGTGTCCACTGGGATGGGTTCCCCTCTGTTGTTTCTGGTTCTCAGGCGTGGCTGGCACAGCTCTACTATCTGCTGTAAGATGTCCCTGTCTACCCTGTAACGCTCTACTATCTCCAGATCATGTAGCCCCTGGTAGGTTACCCTTGGTCTAAACACTCTTCTCCTCCTCCGAGGCCTACGGTGGTTGTCAGCATCATCCTCCACAACACCGTCGGTCTGTAACACATGCTGATGAATCACAGCTATGGCAGCTCCCAACATGTACATTTTAAAAGTTCCCCATCTGTTTACACCTATGGTGCAGTGTTTGGGAATACGCAGGTGTGTGTTGGGTGCTTTCACACTTTATACTGTTTTGCTGTGAACACTGATGATGTCATAGGGTGTGTATGTACGATCGTGGCTACAGGGTATCTTCTGTGTTTTATTAACGGAACCACTATTGTGCTACCTTTGGTGTTGCATTACATTTGGATGCTGTGAATTACCTCCTGCTCTTCTGTTTACATTTGTGCATGTTACACCTACCATTTGCTGGCAAGCATCCAGCAGCCTGCTTTCATTTGTACTTTCCTAGACCTGGCTTATCTTGCGTAATGTGTGCTATTACTGGTCTACTGTGGGTTTGCTTTGCTCTGCTATGACAGTTATCCTATCTTTGCATTCCAAGTCCTCCCCTCCTTTCTTTGCAATCCTATGCCTCCCCTATCCTGTTTTGCAGGTATCTGCATGCAGGCTTGTCTACTGCCATCGATTGGCCGCCGTGAGGTGATTGGTGTTAATTGCTCATTACTATGCCAATTACCCTGCTTTGGCATTTCCTTCTTTTCTTCCCCATGATCTTCCTGTTTGTGCTATTGTTCGTGGCGCGTGCATCCACGTACCGGGTTTCGGGCACAATTTCATCCCCGTACACATGTGCTTTCGTGCACCATGTGTGCTCTCAGCTAAATGGTTCTATACCTTCCTCCCCACCCCTGTCCTGCAGCTTTGCTTAGCAATGGCCAGGCCAGATTTGCATTGCTCCAATGTGCTTACTGATATGGTGGCACACCCCTCTGCTGATGTCATGTATCACCTCTGATACACTCCTCGGTGTTATAGCGCTGTGCCGTCAGGTACATCCTTAATCCGGCGGGACGTTTGCAATTCAGTATTACCTGCCTCATTTGCATGGCATTGACTACTAATTCATAGTTACAGCGCCGAACACTGTCACGGGCCCTTGGCAACCTTTGCTCCTTGCTTGTGGTGTGCCATGCCTACCATTGCGTATTATGGTGAAATCCTGATTTGTCTTACATTGCGATTTTATGACATTTGTATATATTTCCTTTGTATTCCTGTTTGCGCACACATGCCCTGCGGTTGTATTGTGCGTTACTGTGGACATGACATTAAATGTTGTTTTTTAGGTGTTGTGCATCTTTTCTTGTGCCATTGGCTGTGTATTTAGCCATTGGCATATGTTAACTTTGTAATACATGAGTCTGGTCCACTTCCATAACTCCGATGTTCTGTTGGGAAAATGTAAACCGTGTTTTTTGGTTTACATTTCCATGGGCTTGCGCTACACCTGCACCACTTCGTAAATCGCTGTATGCCTTCATTAGCATGGTATGACACTGTGCATGGGGTGATTTGCATACCTATGCTGAGGGCTGCGTAGATCTGGCATACTCCGGTAGTGCACGTGGAGTTGGTTCGTACCTGAATCGCTCGGCGGACATATTTGGCATTATCCCGCATACGCTATGCCTGCGCCAGGCACAGGCTTCATGAATCCGGGGGATTGTTAGGCTACACTTTTCGAAATCTTCATCAGGATGGTGGACAACCTAAAAGAGCATAATAAGCAAAGCTGAGCTTACTAGAAAAATAGCAACAATATGTATGTAAAATAACATGTATGTAAAATAAGAAACAGGCTAGAAAAACAAAAAATAAGAACCAGGCTAGATATCCGAAAAAATAAGATACAGAAACTAAAAAGAGAAACAAAATAGTGAAAAATTCTTAAATAATGGATATCAATAGAAACTAATGTATTAAGATATGGAACTGAATGAGGGCTGTAAATTAAAAAAACAATCTACTAACCACGTATGAGCTGGCTCAGGGTATCTAACATCTGTATCATAAATTTATGATGCATCCAAACCTTATATACATATGAAGCTCTTCCGTTCATGATAACACAAACCAAAACTTGCTGTGGTACCAAGAGATATCGAATTCCAACTCGGTTCCATTCATAAGTAAATGAAACCAGCTCATCCTACCTTTAATAAGCAGCCAAAACTTAAACAGATAGTTGCAATGAAACTGCATCAGCTAGAGATAACCATGGCTTTATACTTAACACGTGCTAAACTATATGAATGAATGCAGAGCTGCATCAATTTGATTAGCCAGTGGAAATTTTAACAAACAAAACTAAATATAGTCATCGAACTACAGTCTGAGAGTAAAATGCACTTACTCTGAGTGTTGTACTGTGTTGGGATTTTACTTCATATAGTCAGACTACAAAAGCTGAGTGTTTTGATCATCTCCTCAGTTTATTCAAAACTCTGGGAAATTCTTCTAGGCACTTTCACCTTAGGCACATTCAGTTATATGACTTTCTTCTGTGATAAAGCAAGACCAGCACCTGCAATCAGAATGCAATACCAGGCAAGCCTACTTTTTTTTTTTTATCTCTGACCAGGATTTTTGAAATTCTCAGTCTGCTTTAAGAAAGTCAAGAAAGAATAACATTTTTATTTTTAATTAATTTTTATAAAGAATATAGTCACGTCACACCAATCATGTCACAATATGTACATCTTTAGCTTTTACATACTTTTTGGATCCCCACATGACTAACTGGAAGTGCAACAGTTCATGGGTATCCTCCATCCGCTATGTAATTTCTTTTTAAATTGCTGAGCAAATTATTTAGCTGAATTAACTGTACTGAAAATGAATGTTCTCCAGAAATATGCACAGATGGGCACAAGAGGACAATAGGTGTGACATTTGTGGATGGGGGGGGGGGGGGTGCATTTTCAGATGTGGTGTACTAATTATTTATTTGTTTATTTTTATTTTACTTTTGTTGACCAAGATAGTCCATCTGGGTGAGAGCCCTTTTCCAGTGGAGGCCTGGGGAGAAAAGCTCCAGTAAAAAGTTACAGAAAATAACAGAGAAATTACAGAAAAAGGAATTTCAATTTTAAAAATAGTATTAACAATTTCTACCAATTTAAATGATGCACACAAACATAACATAATGTAGGGTACACACAATAATCAAATGACAATGTTAATGTTAATTTCTAGCACATTTTAAAGGGTAGACACAAGTATAATGAAATATGTACACTGCAATTTGAAAAGAAACCAATAAGCATGCAAGGTCATAAAGTACACTCAATAGAAGGTATACAAAGTCATAAAATTCATACAATAGAATAAAGTTTGTTTGCAGTGTATAACATTTGCAGAACAACCCACTAATATACGAGGTCATAAAATACCCATAAAAGGGAACGTTTTGATTCCAGAGTGCTATAGATGGGATGTGAATCATACATAATTAATGTATAAAGATGAAAATAGGGTTGTAAATAAATTAGAAGCTTGCTATAGTGGGAAATGTATGGTTACAAGGATGAATTACTAGTTGGTTGAATAAAGAGAGTGGTAACATAGGCACTATAGAAAGGAGGGAGGGTAGGAGCTGAAGAAAAAAAGCAACAGAGGCGAGGGAGAGAATGATAGATGAGATGGAGAGAAATGCAAGAAATGTGTATAGAGGTGATTAGGTGGGGGGGTTAGGATGTGGAAGTAGCAGTATGGTGTGGGATATAAAGTTGGAGGAAAGGTTTGGATAAACAGGGTGGGAAGCTAGAGATGTAAGGGCAGGAGTAAGGAACAGGTTTACTTGCTAAATTAACCTGGAGTGGCCCAAGAGCAAAGCCAATTGTTATGGAGGAAGTCTTTTACAAGTTTTTAAAATGAAATGGGTTGAAAGTGGTTGGGACTGGTTAAGGGATGATATTCTATCTCTTTGACATGTAGTTTGAGTAGAGGGAGTCACCATCTTTATTGATGGATTTAGTGACTTGTAATAAGGATTTGTTAGAAGATTGGAGGAGCCGAGTGTTAGTATAAGGTTGGAGCAGGGATTGAAGGGTGAGATTCTTATCAGGGTGATGTACTGTTCTGTGAGTAGAGGTCAGCCATGTATAAGTCAGGTGCTTGGGAAGTTCTATACAGTTTAGTTGACATAAGGCAGTACAGTGGTGAGACCCATGCAGTGTGCTGGTGGGAAATTTATTATAGCAGCTTTCCAATTTGTAAAGGTCAGTTTTTCTCAAGTAAGGATGGGAGAGGCATATAATAGGATGGAGAGTAGATGAGTATGTGCTATCTCCTGTCTAGTGTTGATAGTTAAGAACAATCTAACACTAAACAGTGAGCCAAGTTTTATGTGTGTTTTCTTAATGAACTGTGATAGGTGTAAACTAAATTTCAGATTATTGTTGATTAGTACCCCTAGTAGTTTTGTTTGTGTGATGACTGATATTGTGGTGTTGTTGGAGGCGTGTGTTGGAATGGGGTGTGGGAATTGTGTAATTTTCAGGGGTGAAAGCATCAGCTTAGTCTTAGAGGAGTTCAGAATTAGTTGAGATTCTGAGGGATTTATTTATTTATTTATTTTACATTTGATTACTAGGAAGGTCCAACTGGATACAAGTCCTTTTTCTGTGAAGGCCTGGGGAGAAAAGCTCCACAAGAAACATAAAAACATGAAAATGTACAACTACAGATAAATTAACAGTATGTGTACATGTTGATAAGAGTACATTTAGATCTTCTACAAATAAATCATATGTGAGAGACAAACATATAAAGACAGCATATTAATGGTTGTACAACTATAGATAAATCAACAGTATACATTTCGATTAAGAATGCATTTAGAACTTCTACAGATACATTATATATGACAGACAAAAAAACTAATGCCATTATATTAATATTTATTATTGAGATATGATTCAACAGCAGTGAAGGACTGTTGGGTTGTGGAAACAAGTAGTTTTAAGGAGGGTGCTGCGTAGATAAGAGTCAAATTGTCTGCATGCTGTATGACTGAGGGAAAGCGGGTTGATGAATGGAGACAGCTAGTGAAAATTTTAAATAGTAGTAGGCCTAGAATAGAACCTTGGGGAACTCCCAGGTTGACAGTAGGTAGGTAGCACAGTTCTTGGTGCCATTTGTTGGCTTGTTGCCACCTGGATAAGTAGCTTTGGAACCAGGTGAGAGAGGAGTAGCTAAGTTCATCAAGTAGTTTCTGATGGGAAGCTGTATCAAAGACTTTGAGAGATCTAAGAAGATAGAGGAAACTAGTTGTCCATTATTTTTGCATTGATTAATGGCATTTGTGAAGTTTAGGAGGGCAGTTGTCATACTATGGTATGGGCGAAATCCATGCTGAGTATGAGATAAGAGGTTATTGGTTAGTAGATAGTTTAGAAGCTGCATGTGGAAGCGTTTTTCTAGAATTTTGACAGAGGTGATAAGACAGCAATGGGCCTGTAATTAGAGATCTCGGTAGAGTTACCCCGTTTGTGCAGTTACCCCCTTTGTGCAGGGGGATGATATAAGATATTTTCAGTTTGAGGGGACATAGTGTTCTGAGACAGAGTGGTTGATCAATATAGGGATGGGATAAGCAATAGCATTTGGTGCTATTTTTAGGAAATCTTTAGGTAGATTATCTGCAGCCAGGGTAGTGGGTTTAAGTTTAGAGAGTATTTTTTTATAGGGAGAATAGGAACAGATTTCAAAGGGAGTGCATCATTGGTATTACTAGATAGTGATGGAATAGTTGGAGGAGAGTTGATTTGGTGCTTGATGAGTGATCATATGGAATCTGTGATGTAAGTGTCAAATTGTATGCGGCACACAAAGGTACCAAGTAGAGATAGTCAAACCCAAAGCACGAAACACAATCTGAAGTGGAAGCACCAGCAGTTTATTTGGTACATAAACGCAGATATTCACAAGGCGTTTTCGTCCACAAGACTTCTTCAGCTGTAACAAAGAAAGGAAAAAGAAAAAAATAGCTGTAGCATCCTTTATATCCCCCACAAGTCACTTTAACTGCTTAATAATATAATAAATTGACAATTAGAAATACCCAGATTTATGCAAATACTCCACCTTCTGTAAACCTTGCAGGTCTCTTTGCAACTTGTTTTTTTTTTTGTCATTTTGGGTACCTGGCCTTTTGTGTTTTTTACTGTCAAATTGTGTGGTTATGCTGTTGGTGTTTTAAGTGGTAGTGGGGGTGAGGGGTGAATGTGTTGCCAGGCTGAAGGAGTTTATTTATGGTGCTTCAGAATTTCTTGGGGTTGTTGCAGTGCTGTTGCTGTGCAGCTGAATAGTAAGATTTTTTTGTCAAGTTTAATTTGGGATTTTGCTTTGTTCCTAAATTGTTTATATTTTTCTAAGTTAGTCTGATTTTTGTTGGTGTATCAGAGAGTCCAGGCATAGTCCCTCTCTTTTAATAGTTTTTTTGTCTCACTTGTTAGCCATGGAGCACAGCGCAATATTATTCTAGCAGTTCTACAGGGCACTAGTTTATTTAAAATGTCAAGGAAAGTGGGGTTAAAGAAGTGTACAGCAGAGTCTATGGGAAGAGTTTGAGAGGAGTCCAATCACTGTTTTGTAGAAGTGAGAGAACATGTTTGTGGGTTAAAGCTCTTTTTGTTATGGATTAGGAAAATACAAGTTTGCCTGTGGGGGTTAAGATGACATCTGATCAAACAGGTGGGGATATGGTCACTTAAGTTATTGGGGAGACAACTAGACTGAAAGGTTAGTGAAGGTTTGTTGGTAAGGATCAAATCCAGTATTGATTCCCTTTTGGAAGTCTTGTCAGTTCTAGCTGGGATGTGAATAACCTGGGAGAATCTGAAGAGATTGGTGAAGTTATTGGGATTTTCAATGTCATATGAAAACCAGTCAGTATTGAGGTCACCCCATTATGATGGTTTCTTGTGTATAAGCTGAGGAAATCCAGTGCAGTATTTCCTCAATTGTATTGGAGTTATTGCCTGGTGGGATATATATGGCTATTATGATTGGATGTTTATTAGGGTTGATTTCAAGTTTGCTAAACAGTATTTCTGAACTGTTAAAGTTGGGATTATCAGGGTGAATAAGTTATATTTAAAAGTTTTGGTTATACATTATGGCTTTGCCCCCTCCATGCTTGTTTTTCTTAGCGCATCTATGAATGTTATACCTGGGAAGGGGAATTTTGTTGCTTGTGATTTCAGGTTTGAACCAGGTTTCAGTGAGAACAGTGATGTCAGAAGACTGTAAGGATAGGGAGGCGTGAAGATCATGGACTTTGTTGATGAGACTTCTTAGGTTCATGTTGAGTAGGAGGAGGTTAGAGCTATTGGGGGAGTTAGAAATTCCAGGACAGAGGGGATGGGTAGAAGGATGGGTTGTTGTTTGTGTGGATGGGGCCTGGGTTAGGGTGTATATGTATATCTTTGCTCAGTTTTAATTGAGAATTAAAGTATATTAGAACTTTTGAGAATTTAGAGAGAAGCTTGTTATACCTAGGGGATATTAGTGTTGTTGAGTGGAGTCAGAGGCATTTATATGGGAAGTATGTGATAAAAGAGGAGTTATAGAGGTTTGAGGCAATTTCAATGTTGATGTGAGATGAGAGAATGGGAAAAAGATAAGTGACAGTGTGCTAGTTGACATGGTTGTGTATTTGGTGCTCGTAAGAAGTTAGATGGCTAGTAAAAATAAGGCGAGAGAAGCTAAGTGTATGAAATGCTAGAATGTTTAGATGTGAGATGGGGTAACAGAAGGCATGGTGTTAGCAGAGAGTAAAGCTTACTTGGTCAGGAATGATAGAGGTGAATAGGTAGCAAGAGGTGGGTATACTATTTATTGAAACAAAGCTGGAGTGATGTGTTATAGTAAGTGGTACAGTAAGTTGTATTAATGGAAGAAGTGAGGATGTCACAGAATTGACTTTGTGAGAGTAGTAGGTAATCAAAGTGATAGGGGATGAAAACAGAGGGTAATACAGTAGTGAGGAAAGGGAGGAATCATTATTTGTGGGTAGAGCAGTGTGAGGAAATTATATAAAGGCATAAAAAATGGATGTAGGAGTGAATGGAAGGTGCAGGTGATGTAGTTCTGAAAAGCCTGGCTATGCTACACTCCTTACTTTCATGACAAATCTTCCAAATAAAATCACACATACTGTTTACATGGTATCTACAGTGCATGCTATTGTTTTCATTCTTTTTGAATTGTATTGTTATTTTTATATACTCTGGGTTGAACCTGAAAATGGTCCATGTAGAACAAATTTAGATAAATAAATAAATCAACAAAATAAAATAAATACTAAACGTACTAAGGAAATCATCTATAGATTTTTGTGCATGTGTGTGTGTGTGTGTGTGTGTGTATGTGTGTGTGTGTGTGTGTGTGTGTGTGTGTGTGTGTGTGTGTGTGTGTGTGCGTGTGTGTGTGTGTGTGTGTGTGTGTGTGTGTATATGAGAGCCAGAGGATGGCACTGCTACCACAGTTATCTATGAAGCTTTCCATACTGTTTGGGTGTAAAATGGAAATAAGCCATGAAGCTTGTAAGAATAACTGGCAAAAAATAGAAATTGCACTTGCATTTTATGAATTTCTGCAAATAAGCTATTGCTAAATTGTTTTTGGTACATTTTATCTGCCTATTCCTTGCTATAGTTTCATAATACTCTGTTTTATTCATGTTATCTCAGTGTTTTGTTTTTGTTCTTTCTCCATACCTTTCAACCTTTTAGCACAATAAATCTGGACATGCCTGCCATATTCAAGGGATATTTTTTACAGAGTAGGGCATGCATGTTAGCAATATGGAGATGAGTTTTTCACAGTACTTGCAACATAGCAATAGGTATCATTCAAGAACTATATTCTGTCAGTCCACAGCATGGCATAGGATGCTGGAAAGTGATAAAGGCTATGCCAGGATCAAATGTTTCCAAAATTAGGTGGAATCTACACCTTTGACTGCACTGTAACTTGTGTAGTTGTGACAGAGTTTTGCAGCTGTCATTTACAGGTTGATGTAGGTAGTACTGTAACAACTGAAAGAGCAGTATTATTATATGCCCATATTTAATTGTATTGTAGTGTCCTGCACCAGAAGTAGTTGTTTTACATAAATGTTTCTTACACTTCTTTTCATCTGAGTGTGCATGTTTGGATATTTTCTTTAAATTTTAGTTTTCACTTTCCATGGTCTATTTTTATACAGTTCTTTACTCTGAATTTGAATAACTAGAACATCTCCTTGAATTTCAGTTTCCTGTTCCCATACAAACATGGATACCATGCCTGCAGCCCTACTTTTCCTATTTTTTATGTAGTCTTTTGTGTGCCATTGTATAATCTCCTTCCTACATCTTCTCCTGCTACTGCCACCTAGGGCATACCTAATTTTCACTTTTTTCTCCATATTTGCTGTTCTTTACAATTGCATTTGTCATATACGGTAATTCATTCAGTTATTTGGAAATAGCATGTGCTTTACTAACTGCTTCTCTCCTATGATTGATGTTTCCATGTTGTTCTGTCCATACTCTTTAACATGTATATGAAACAGACAACATGTGTTTGTGTTTCCGTGTTTTTGACTAGATAGGCCAGCTTACCTTTGTGGATCTTTTCAGCCATGACTAAGGTATGACACAGGGATGGCTAAACACCATGAGATAAACAACAACACCCCATTGTTCTGGTTGTCTGGATCACTCATTCTGATGAATATTCACTTACATTTCATAAAGTAATATCTAAAATTAAATAAACCGAAGAGGGAGTTATGCTTAGTATAGACATTGCTGCTACTTAAGTTTCTAAATGAAGTGTTTTTAGAAACAAGCTGACAAACAGCATTGCAGAACAACTAACTGTGACTATCCTACTAGGCCAACAATGCATGTAGGATTTATGTTCTAAGTCCAATAACCATACATCACTGGTAGCAAAAGTGCTTGATAGTGCTGCAGTTATGAATCAGAGAAAATAATACATAAGCAGCCATTGAAACATGACACATTTTTGAAGTCTGCCATGAACATCTAAGCAGGCTTCAGGAATGTTAAGGGAGAGTCATGACTTATGATAAGGCTCTACAATAAATGTACAATACTTGTAAAATACTGAGAAAGCTATGGTGACATATGGTAGTGAGAAAGTTAATGTATGTACCTTTTTAAAAGAGCATTTGTCCATGGTCTTGAATCAAAATAAAGCATATCCCTTTACAGTAACAAGGGCCCACTAATCACTTACACCACCAGTCTCATCCTGTCAACATACCACAAGGCCAATTACATTTAAACTTCTTAAATATCTGGACAAAGACTGGATCCTACAAAAAGCTAGGGTGGGTAGACCTTTCCAGATATGTGGATACCCTGTGAACCTCTTTCAGGATTCCACTCCTTGTATTGCAGTGAAAAGGTGAGCCTATACTGATGTTCATTCTTTGCACTGCAAGAATCACAGATCAGTCTGTTTTCTTAATTAGGCATATATTATAGAAACAAAAACACACCAAACACATACTCTTGTCCTGGCAACTATGGATAGCTGTGAAAAAGTAGGAATGAAAGAAGATGGGTTAATAAATAAAGGTGACTGTACAAGACCTGGTCACTGGTCTGAATGAATTGTGTCAGCCCATGAAACTTACCACTTTTAGAGGGACCCACCGATTCAAAACAATTGCCTTAGAAATGTGGTCAAAACATTCTGGAGAAAAGTTGATACTTGTATATACATACATTTGTAAAATTAATGCTTTTGTTGTGGAACCTTTGTCCTCAGGTTGTCAGCTCAGTCTGATTATTTCTGTTACCGAATGAAAATAAAATGAATAAATAAAATAATAAACAAATAAATGCACACACACGCACACACACACACACACACACACACACACACACACACACACATATATATATATATATATATATATATATATATATGTAGAGAGAGAGAGAGAGAGAGAGAAAAAGAGTAACAATGGATGTTTTTCATATTACATATAAAAGCTATACAATTTCATAAGACTGGCTCTTCCTAATAGCTTTAACTTATAAGTAATAATTTGATGTGAATGAAAACCATGTTTTATCAAGTGCTCAAAGCCACCTGCTTTACTACAAGAAGGCACACGTCTTCTATCCAAGCATTTAGGTTACTGAACATCAATATGAAGCTAAAGAATAAAAGGCAAAACATTAGGCTATTCAAATGTATGTGTTTACAGCTTGAGAAAGTGTTGTTATACTAACAGATTTTTTTATACTGGTAATTTATGCCTAGTGAAATCATACCAAGCCATTTAGCAAGTCTGATAACACTGTATGAGTTACACAGTATATGTTGGCATGCTATGCTACATAACGCAGTATGGAATCATATGAATACATAAAGTAAATTGACTAATTTTATGTTTTAAAGAGCATTTTTCTTTGAAAAATGGATGAAGGTATAGCATGCCAACATGTGCAATTTTTGTCTTTCCACTTAACTGTATGGGATACAGTTGACTTACTACAGTTTAATCATTATTATACTAGCTATGGTGCTTTTGTCTTTGGGGGGGGGTTCCACATTTTCTCGATGCTGACGTATTAGTGCCCCAAAAATTATCACGTGACAATTGTGTTATCGCAGTAATCAAACGCATCTCTATTATGACATTATATTCAGCATAAAAATCTTTTTTATCAATATTATAAGGGCATTTCAATTGAAAAGGTGAGTTAGAAATGAATTCTGCTGTTAAGCAACAAAGGCATTTCAGCAAGCACACAATGACGTCTCTGAGTTTCTACAGGGACCATTACAAAAATAAAAAAATACATCACTAACCCATTATGTTAATAGGTTGATGATCATAAACTTCTTCTGATGGAAGTATAACATCTGAAAAATCTAACTATAAACTACTCCTTTAAGCAAAAAATGTTGTCCTTTGCATTCTTTTTTAATTAAATCTTTTTTTCTTATTGCATACCTAGAAAAAAATCTTGTTGGCATGTTCTGGAAGCTGCAGATAAATTATTGAAGTCCAGATTTTAAACTGATAATTAGCAGATTGTACATCTGCTAGAAACAGGTTGTTTTCATTATCTTAAGTAGCTGGCAATAAAAGCAAATTGATGTTGCATTTTGTAATGCTTTGCCAAGGTCTACCAATCTCACACTGAAGATGTTTATTGCTGTTGCTCTGTCTCTTAAAAAAAACATGAAGTGTTTCTGCTAAAAATTCATCCAGCAACAAGGATCAGTTGGAGGTAATACAAGCTTCTGTTTCAGACAACTAAGCTTGAAAAAATCTTTCACTTATTAATTCGTAAAAATCCTGAATATGAGATACACTTTCAGCTTTCCTGGTGTAGTGAGATTAGGGGCTGGGGAAGTAAACTATGGCTTTATTTTGCAAGCATGTGACATTTACCACAAAGAGTAACTGGACGATACATCTGGTTCTGTTTCAGATACTGGAGTATCGAATACTAGATATGCTGTGAAGGTACTCAGAATAACTTGACATCTATATAGTGCAATGTCACTATTGCCAAAGTATCCCCAAGGTATGTATGCTGCAATAACCTAACAGCTTTGTACAGCACAACAGTTCTGGAGAGCAGTCATGAGACTACTCTAGACCAGGCCATGTGACAAGTAATTTAAAGCTTCCCTGCCATGGGAACAAATGGAACAATGCTGTTGTTAAACTTCCCAGTATAGAGCAATAAAGACTCCAAAAGAACAACTCAAGAAGGAACAGATATCACTTTCAAGCAAATGCAATAGTTTTACTTACACATATAAGCACAAAGTGAACATCATAGTAGTTACAGCAACTTTATTTAGGGTGGCTGACAACAGATAAATTGGAATCTACCAAGAGGCTAAACTGTGACTTCCAAATATTGGAATGCCAGAAGGGCAAGTAAGTAGAAGGCTGAAACATTAGATTAAACCAAATGCTTCAGCATTCAGGATACATATGCTTATGTGTGAGTCTATGTAGGTTGGAGTAAGAGGCAGAGCTTAGGAAAGAGATATACATGCAGATGTATGTGGGATAAGGTTCGGGAAGGGGATAGATGTTGTGTTATAGGTGTTTACCATATATTTGTAGTATGTGTGAGCATCTTGTTTAGTATGTTAATGAAAGGGTGTTTTGCAAAGTAATGTGTAGGGTTAGAGTTATGGGCAGGGGTAGTATTAGAGTTAGTACAGAAGTATGGGGGTAGTGGGGGGGGTGAAGAATGCAACTGGATAAATGCAAGGGAAACAAAGTATTGTAATATATAGTATAAGCATTCAATATCTAACAATAAGAAGCTAAAAGGGTAAGCAGAATATTGGGTGATGGTAGATATAGCAGATAAGGAAAGGTAGGGAAGATGAGGCTATAAATAGCAGGAAACAAGTACTACGAATGAAAGATGCTGGAATAAGAGAGTAAGCTGTTTTATAATTGTTTCAATGTAAAAGGGGCCAGATTTCAAATGTACTTGGATGTGGAGTAACACACTACACCGAGCTGTTATACCACTCCTGAGTTAGCAGTGGCCGAGCTGGAATTGCCTTGAGACAGGCTTGAGCTTGAGAGTAATCATGCCTCTGACTCGTGAATGGGCAAGGTAAACAGGGAGGAATGAGCCAAGCCAGTTATTAGTATTTTTTCCCTACTACCTTCAGATCAGACCTGCAAGCTGTGAGAGGTTTCTGTTAGGTCTGTTCTGTGTTAGTGTACAATTATATTGGCTGAACTTTCACTGGGGTCATTATCAATGAGGTGTTTTTTTCTTTTTTTTTTTTTTCGGCTAAACTTCAGGCAGTATTCACAGGATCTGACTGATCACTGTTAGGTATTGTCTGCAAAGAACAAATTATGGTTGGTTATGGAGCCAGTGAGGTGGTACATAGTGCTGGAAAGGCAACATTTTAAACAACTAGTCTCCCACTGAAATGTTTCACATTCTCAGTCCTTAGGAATACTGGGGACTAGCAGTCTGACTGGAGTTTAAGCTTTTAAAATCATTCTGTGTTGTGCAGCTTAAAAACAAAGGTATGGCATTTAGGTCCAAAGAACTCATTGTTCCACTGTATTCAGCATTCATCAGACCTATCACTGAGTACAATGCCCCATTTGGTATGTACTTAACCAGGCATATCCAACAATTGGAGCATCCACAGATGTTCCTCACTAAAATAATACAGGGTATAAGTGACATGTACTATGCAGACCATCTCAGGACCCTATCCCTGTAGTTTGGCTCCTACATACTGTTGAGCGGAGATCTCTGCCTGGCATACAAGGCATTGTCAGACCCCACTCTGATGGACCTCCTGCTTATCTGCAAACAAACAGCACCAGAATTACCTATTCTAAAGACTTAAACCATGCCTGTGATATAAATAGGCCTACTGGAGATACAAGTATGTAACACAGAAACTACCCCTTCTCTGGAATAGGAATCCCATCCATTTGAAGCAAAGCTCCTCCCTAACTCAATTCAAGTGTAACTTGGACAATTGGATAACAAACAGGGAAATCCATCCCTAGTTTGCCACCTATGTCCCTAATGGACACAGACATCCTGTAAATGGTTCATCTTCCAGGCCCCTGCTTACACTTATCAAGGGTACCAGAACTTTTCAGTGATTTGGGATACATGGCTAGGCTGAAAAAGACCTTTATGGTCGTTAGCCTACTACACACTTATGAATATATGAAAAGATCTGAACTATTTTTTATGGAGGAGTTTCTTGCCAGTTGGAGAAGCTTCTTGTTTGAAGAGCAAGTAGGATTGCCCAAAGATGGAGGACACTAGCCAGGCTTCATGAAGGGAGTGGACTAGCTCCATTTGTTGTTTTTTTGGTTTTTCATGTTTGCTTGAAGCATGTAAGAAAACATTATTTTTTTTTTATTTTTGGAGACAGGATAGACAACTACAGGTAAATAACATTTAAACAAAAGCCTGCAGTTTACTTTAATACTAGGGAAAGTCTGTATATTTGTTTAAATGCCAGACTCTAGACTTGAAAAGCATAGTTGTGTCTCTTAACTTCATTGCTCAGAAGTTCTGGACAAAGCCAGAAATAATGGGGTACTAAGGGCCAACATCAGGGACAAATTTTTAAATGTTGCTCATTCATATAAACATCTAGCAAAAGGCATTGCATCAACATGCATTTTCTAAATATTTTTTTATTTTATTTTTTATTTATTTAACATTTATTTACCAGGAAAGTCTGATTTGGAGCGAAGCCAATTTTCAGCAGAGGCCCCGGGAGGAAAACTCCAGATGCATGTCTTTGAAATGTGGGAGGAATCCGGAGCACCCAGATGGAAACCCACACAAATAAAAGCATGAAACTCTAATGCCTGGAATTATTGGCTGCAATAGTCAGTGATTTACCAGAAAATCAATTTCTTTTACAGTAGACAGGGCAAAAATACATGGCA
This sequence comes from Protopterus annectens, assembly GCF_019279795.1. Lineage (NCBI taxonomy): Eukaryota > Metazoa > Chordata > Ceratodontiformes > Protopteridae > Protopterus > Protopterus annectens. Next base: position 1,044,285,341 of record NC_056727.1, on the reverse strand, counting down.
AACTCATGAACATTGTACAAAATTCTGGACAGATGCTCATAATCTGTTGATCGAACATTGTACAAAATTCTGGACAGATGCTCATAATCTGTTGATCAGAGCTAAAAAAAGTGGACAAACTGCAGACAGACATCTGTTTTTAAATATAATATTTTTTATATTCTTTGCAATGTGCAAGAATTCTAGACAAATTGAAAACTAATGGAGGGGAAGGTAAATGCCAAAATTAGCTGACAGATTTTAAATATTGTTCTTGTAAGGCTAAAAAATGTGCTAGGATTTCAGCTGCTTGTATTATTATTATTATTATTATTATTATTATTATTATTATGTATTTTCTGAAATACATAATCTCTAATTCTCAGAAGTTCTCCAGTTAGGAGGTAACCTGTGTAGCTAATGTCAGCTGATGTAGAGAGGTGGGACACCTGTAGACTGAACTTGTATCCTTTGCTTGTCTTTACCAAAGTGGTAGCACAGCTTTCATCCTATATCTCCAGAATCAGGGTCAAATCCAGAAGTAATCATAGGAAAACAAAGGGGACTTTTAAAATATTAATACCGTTATCTTTAGAAGTGAACAGAAAAAGAAAATGCTTGCCTGCTTTTTTTGAAGTAAAATAATTCTATAATTTTAATTATTGTTATTTATAATTCTTCACTTTTTCTCAACAAATCCTCAGTTTTACGAGGATTGAGACAGTGGAAAACTCTGAGCCAAAATCAGGGATGTTTCAAAAAACTGGGACAGTTCGGATGTATAAACATGTGAACTGTTTTTTTAATGTAAATCAGGGTTGTGTCTTAAGCATTTAGTTGCAATAAAAGTAAAGCGGTGAACAATCTACAGGCTGAGCTCTCTGCATAGGTTTGAATCTTTTACCTGCATGATCAGGGTACAAAATCCAGATATAAACAAGGACACTTTTTAACAATATGATTACTATTAACTTAGGAAACAGACAACGAATGTGAATTAATATGTTTTAGTCTTTAAGTAAAAAAAGTGTACATAGATCTTCCCTCGGTAAAATGTACATACAGTTTTTTTTCTGAAGTAAAAGTGTACATATGTGCTTAATTTTTTTTTAAGTAAAAGTGTAAATAGATCCTCTTGGGGATTCGATAAACTCTGTGTAGGCTTCGTGCAGAGCCTACACAGAGTTTACACGTTAATATGACAGTGCATGGTGTGCATCAGCGCAACATGCATATTAATTAGGCGTGGCATGTCTAAGTTAGGTTTCATAGCTCACAGCAGTGTTGCTGGCATCGAAACCTTTTAGCAATTCTGTGTAAGGCAGAACATTTACAGTGTGCGGATTTACGTGGAATGCCACAATGATCACCGGGTTTACAAATAGCTGTCATTCTCTTAGTGCACCACATCTGCACAGAGGCCAACTTAATGAAAGGAAAAATAATCAGTAATAGGGACATATTTATCATAGACGTCACATAGGGATGTGTTAGAATGTAACAGTTTCAACTTCTTAGAGTGTGAAGTGTGGATATAGCCATAAAAATGGGGTGACAGAGGGCCAGAAATAGGGACAGATGTTTAATTTTGCACTTCTATACTTAAGGAGTAGAATATATAAGTTGTACATTAGCATGAAGTTTCTAAAAAGCATGAAGTTTGAAACATAAACGTCAATCATCAGTTTTTGGCTGTACTCTGCAATGACATCCCAATGATTTGTCAGGAAAAAAATGTTATAAGGAAAATATCACAAATATGAGACAAAAACTGGACATTATGCACAGATCAGGACAGTTCAGAGGTATGCATTCAAATGTGTGTAATACTGAGTCACATCAGTCCACAGATTATCCCAGTGATATGGCAGAAAGAAACATGATTGATAAGGAAAACATCTGCACATCCTGGGGATATCTGGACAGTTGAGATTTACGAATGTGAAGTATATGGTTCAAACACAGTACAGGACAGTGTACCTACAATGTAGATATTGTGATAGCCCATTCCTGGCATTCTGTACTGAAGCTGTATTAATGATCTGCAACAGGACATGGGACTGCCATGTAAAATGTTCACTTAGGTGAAGTCTGCATTGAATAAGGACACGCATATGAATTGCAGGAATGAAAACAGGGAAAGAGGGCAGGTGAAACTCTCTCATGTACAGCTGACAAGGGCATGTCAATGGAAAATGGTTTTAGCAGCAAATACCAATCACGTATCTATATAGTACAGTATGGCTGTACAGTGAAAATGTGTTGTCTATGACTGTCACACAAGGTGACATAGCAATGGGGAGGATGTGTGTGTGTGACATAAGCATCCGTTCATGAATAATGCAGAGGACATCTATCAGGGATATGATATATAATTGGGGTATGGTGCATATTGGGAACTGTGCAAACTAATATACTTGAATATGACAGTACTCTTAGCAGAGGTCTCCAGGAAGGTGGCCACAGGTGAAGGGTCATGGCAGACATTACAAGAGCCAAGCACTATCATGGACAATATCAGAATAATACCACCACAACTTCCATATCTCTGACATAACATAAGTGATGTGGAGCGATAAGCGATGAGCCTGCACACACACACACACACACACACACACACACACACACACACTTGACAACTATTATGATACATCCACACTCTATGAGGGTAACCATGCACATTGTCCCGGTACTTTAATATCTGCAGGAGATGTTAGGAAGGACACTGCTATACCTGTATGCGACAGTATGGGTAATGCAGGCCAGTTGCCTTGTGTGCATGGCATATATCTATACCACAATCCACAATGTCACAAATGATATACATGCCATTAATGGTCTCAAACGCTTATGTATGCAGTGTGTACATAAGTTGAATAGGTAGCACACATGAATCTGGTGTAAGAACTTGATTGGTGGTCCGCACCATTAGACAGCCATGTATATTCTACAGAAAGAATACCTAGGTATGGCCAATAAGCTGTGTGACAGCTCACTGTGACAAAGGTGGTACACTTCAGTTACACATCAATGGAAGATGTGTAGGGAGGTACATGAAGAAGGTGCATTGTGCACACTTATTGGTGTGATGAAGGCTGGGAACCATGACTTTATTATGGCCTCTGATGTGCATGTCCTTCACATACCCAGTACTTGTGTTACATTAAAGGGAGTTGTCAGCACTGTGACCACATGCTGGTTGATTTACTACTTACTCTCCACCCCAGAACACAGGTCACATACCTATTGGTCTGATTATAGGTTGTGATTTCAACATTATACTTGGATGGTGTGTCTGTTTCCTGATTCAACAAATCCCTCCATGTGTCTCATCAATGCAGGTGTTATCCTGGCTGTGGCAGCAGTCTTTGGAATGTGTTAATACTCTCTGTATTATATTAATATCACACAATAGAGATGAAGAGCGAAAAACCAAAACACAAAACCAAAGCTAAAGTTCACTCTAGAGAAGCCAAATAAGGGTCCAAGACCAGGAACAAACGATAAGTAGTCCAAAAGGGCTTTATTCAAACTCAGCCAAGCACACTTTAACGCTGTACATCAAAATTGCGTTTTTGAACATCTTCATCAGAAGCAAAATCACATATCATACCCAACAACCCCCTTATATAAGCAACATAATCAATCAATAAAAACATCAATCAAGCCATTTGAATAGAATAATTAAATAATTGAACAACAAATAGATTTTAACTCATAATATCTCATCATAAAAAGTATATATTAAAAAAAATGCTAGTTTTAATAAAAAATTTAAAATCCTTGATCTTCCTGTTTCAATAAATATTTAATAAACATTTATAAAAATACTTTTATATTAAACAATACCAGTCAGTCACTAAAAGTTAATTGTTACTTTATAGATTAAAATAAACTCATTAATATATCACCACCTACTGGAAAAAAATGGAATTGTATTAAACTAATTCATAGCTTTGCAGCCCTTAATTTAAGTACAGGGAGAAGGGAAACCATGTCATTAAGACCGGGATTCATATTAGCTTCTAATATGATCTGCCAGTAAAGTTCTCTGTATTCTAACTTGGTTTCCCACATACCACCTCTGACCTCTTCGGGAACCACTTCCAAAACAAAAAAATGGAAGGAGGCCTGTTGACAAATCTGTGTGTGGCGAAATAGGGCATTATTAGCATTACATTTTTTAATTTCATACAGATGTTCATATATTCTAGATTTGAGCTTTCTCTCTGTCTTTCCCACATAAAAGGAATGATAGAGATTACAGGTAGCAATATGCACCACTCCAGTAGTGTTGCAGTTGGAATATTTGTTACCTACAACCTGCCTATCTCTACTGTAATTATATTAATATCACAGTTTGAGTCAGTGATTGCCCACAAGCTGTAGTCCTTCAGGCAGCTGTTTGGACAAAGTATGTGTATGTCATCTGTGATGTCCATCACTTAACTAATGAGCAGGAATTTCAGGAAAGGGTCTAGTAGACACCCCTGATGTACCAACTTGATCACTGGAGCTGAGATACATGTCACATCACACATTTTGACATAGTGAGATGCCATGTATGTCATACAGTCGTCTACCCATTTAGTGATATAGCTGTTTATGGCCACATATGACATTGTTGATTGATTACCTCAGTGTGGTTTTGTGGCTAATGCCTTCCCTGTTAAAGTTTCACAAGATGATACTGTTGTCATCATGCATGCTCTCAGTGACCTTTTGAAGACATCTATCAGATGTAACAGACATGATGTAGCAGCAATGACTCAGACAGGTCTGTTGCACATACTTGGAATATTACTAGTGTACACGTAGAAGAAGTCCATGATGATACGTTGGTCTACCTGACAGTCAGGATGTCTCTATATATGCATGCATCATGTACTGTCCCCCCAACTCAGGTGGATGATTGTTGATGTACACCCTTGTATGGGAACACACGTCATGTGAAGAGTATGTTGATCTGTGTATGTAACCATATCAGGAAGGTGTATGTGCTGTGTCACACCATAGGTGATCTGTGATGTTGTCACAACACATTGATTCCATGTGCTATGCCTAGATGAAGGTAAGATGGTACAAACTGCCTACTGTGATCTGGCCTAGGATTTTGACACATTCGCACATGCATGTATCAGTGAGAAAACCCCAAAGCTGAGGATTAAACCTTATGTCAGTTGATGGGTAAACAATTGGCTCACTGAGAGAACACATCATGTGAAAGTTGGTGAATCAACCTGTACCACCAGAGCTGTCACCACTGGCAAACCCCAGGGATCTGTGCTTGGCCCTTCACAGTTTCAACTGTATTTCTTGATAGTTTACTATAAACTAAATGGCCTTTGACACACCAATTTTGCTGATTCTTGCATATTCCACTGATGGTGATAACATAGTACAGGAGTAGCTAACACACACAGCTGAATGGTGACAAAGGCACACAATCTACAAATAAATACAAAAATGTGTGGAATGTCTGTGTGGAAAGTGGAGTCACATGTTAATCCCAGTATTGGCAACAGCTATGCAGAAACTCAGTGATGCATGCACTGGGAACACATTTAGATAGCAATCTGAACGTTGACCAGCAAGTGTCAACACTGCTATTGGAAGCCTATGCTGTGCACATCATATTGAGATCTTAGGATTGTATGACAGCACTGTAGTCATACCTCATTACAGCACTAAACAGCATATGATGCTCTTTTTTACATGTACCTGACCAGACACATGTAGCAATTGGAGGGACTACAGGGCTTTTCCAGCAATATAATACAGGGCCTACACAACATGCCATGATGTATGTGAATAGATTTAAAACCATGTCACTGTAAACTTTATTGTATATGATGAGGTGGCTTCACCTTGGCCCCCAGACCAGTCATTGACCCTGCCCTGATGGGAGTACTGCATATCCAAAAATGGGATATAGCTGATGCCATCAGCAGTGTCTGCTGAGAAAAAGATAACAGTTCCCCGTATGCTGGTGTAAAATGTTCTCTGTAATGTCAAGCAACAATGCACATACACACACATGACAGTTGATTGCACTGAACTAGACTAGAACCCCTATCTATCTAAGCACACAGACAATAGAACACAGTACTTTAAACAAGCACCACAGCTGAAGTATGACTTGGAATGTGTCAGACAATACTTTACAGATGATGACATCAGCAGTGTCTGCTGAGGAAAACATAACCTTGTCCCACATGCTGGTGTAAAATGCTCTCCATAGTGTCAACCAACAGCTCACACACACACACACACACACACACACACACACACACACACACACACACACACACACACACACACACTAAGTTGACTGCAGTGAGAACAGAACCCTTACCTCTCTAAGGTACACAGACTACAGAACACAGTACTTAAAGCAAGCACCATTGCACAAGACTGATGTATATAGCAATGCAGGTGAACTTACAGTAGTTGACATCAGCAGGCCATGTGGGAGACAGCAGTTGGGAGGCCTGTATGAAATCGATGTGTAGGCATGAGCAAGTATCAAAATACTGCCATTGTGTGGCAATGGAGCAGTAACTGAGGGGTACACACTTTTGTTCTGCTTTACACACACACACACACACACACACACACACACACACACACACACACACACACACGCACACACACACACACACACACACACACACACACACACACACACACACACACACACACACACACACACACACCAAGTTGATTGCAGTGAGGACAGAATGCCTACTTATCTAAGTACATGGACTACAGAACACAGTAAGTAATGCAAGCACCATGGCAAAAGTCTGATTTTTACAGGAGTGCAGGTGAACTATAAGTAGATGACATCAGCAAGCCATGTGGGGGAATAACAGGTTGGGAGGCCTGCATAGGTATATAGCTTCACAGGATCATAAGTGGCTACAAGCCTACTAGCACCAGGATGTTTAGAAGCCTAGCTGTATAAAAACAGAAGTACCCTTCTTGAGCATAATTGGATGGTTGTTTTAAACAGAGTGTGTTTGTGAGCAGCACCAACTGGTCTTGTCCATTAGAGACATAGGTGCCAGCCCAGGGGTGCTTGAACAGTGACAATGAGAAGCAATGCTTCATGTGCAGTGGGAGCCTATTACAGAGGAATGGGAGCCATTGTGGGATATATATATATATATCTCCCCAGTGTGCTCTGTTTATGTCACAGGCTAACTTGAGAACCATGAGGCAAATTATTGTTGTCCCATTTGAATTGCAGATGTGCATCATTTCCAGAAAGGCAGGGTCTGGCACTGCTCTGCAGGGCAGCCATATGTCACCTCTCAGCAGCCTGCATGATCCCAAGTAGAGTAACAGGTATGTCCGTCTTTCTATGTATGTCAAGTTTGAAGGGCTGGGAGTGTCCCAGGCACAACCCTGTGTTCTCTCCAATTGCTGCAGACATCTGGTGAGGTACAGAGAGATGTGAGCATTGCACTCCATTATAGCTATGATAAGGGTAGAGTACAACAGAGCTATAACTATCCTGATCGTGGATGTGATGTCTATATATATGATGTGTGCAATGCATTTTGTGTGTGTGTCACCACTATGGGCACATAGTGATGAAAATGTAGATTGCTCTCAACATGTGTTCCCAAGTCTCTCAACAATGTGTCTGAGCTTAGGGAGTACTATGTATATCATAATTAGCAGGGTACTTCATTGACAAAGGTGACAAAGAGTCATTATATGCTTAAAGTTCAGTCTGTGAGTTTGTCACCAATCATCAGTCTGTGTCAGCCCCTACTATAATATGTTACCATCACTGGACGACTCTATATGAGTTTGTCCAGTTAACAGTCATCTGAAAACTTGCCAAACCACAGGGCATCTACTGTTGCCTGTGCTTCAGGGAAATATTTCCCAAACAGTTGAAGGCCCAACACAGATCCTTGTGGTATTCCATTGGTGAGTGGGCTATTGGTAGAGGTACAGTCCCAAACTTTCATAGTGTGTATTCTGTCTTAGAGCCAGTTGGATATACATCTAGTACTGTATAGCTTAATTCCCAGATGGGACATCTTCATTATGAGACATGAATGAGGGACAGCGTCAATGGCCTTGGATAACTCAACATAGGCAGTATGTCCTATTATTCCTCCTCCAGTTCTTTGGGGTCAGTATCCAGCAAGATGTTCACAAGGGTTAATAAGCAAGATCTACCCTTGACAAAACCAAAATGGGTTGGGTCAAGTCTGTTGAAGGTCACCTGTGTCCCTGTCGATATGGTCCATCCTGATTCCTGCACTGGCCATGCAGATAAGGCTTTTTAGGTGTATGGGTCAATAGCTGTAGCTCTGCATGTTACCAGACTGATGTGCTTTGCATAGCATACAGCATTTTATATTAAATTTTGTAGTGTGGTTGATATATGTGTAGAAAAAGTGTTGAGACCCCAGGGGTGAAGTGCTGGGCAGGTGTCATCACATGGATGTATTTTAATGATATAACATACACTTAGATAGGGCCCCCAGTCTGTAATTTTTCCACATGTCATGTCATGCCATACAGAGGAAATGGACAATAAACAGCAGGAATACAGCGTAATATATACATTTCCATAGTGAGGCAAGCAGCAGGTTTGTGAGATAGTTAGTAAAGTGCATACTCATGCAAGATACACATGTTTGTGCACTGCTAATCAGTGCACAAACTCAAGCTGCACTGCTAAATTCTGGCAGTTAGTATTGTGTCTACAAAACACACCTACTCTTTATCCAACTCTTGGCAGCATGTGTTAATGCAGTGATGCATTTTTGGGGGACCAGATGGTACTGGGTTCAAATATAGGTGTATGTCATACTTTAAAATACTTTTCATTACAGAGTATAATGCAATGACATGACTTGTTTATACCAGATATGTTGCAGTGTGTTGGCATACTGAGATGGTGATAAGCAGCATTGCACGGAGGTAACTGCATTGGTTTGCCTCTGTTCACTGTTAGTGCACGATGCACATCTCTGAATAAACATGGAGCCCAAAAAAGTGAAGGGATCAACTGCTTCTCTCCCATTGCTGAAGTTTGACAGTTAGTACTGAGTCTCTGGAATACACATGCTTCTTAACTGACTCTGTGGCAGCAGGTGTTAATGCAGTTAATGCAGTGATACATTTATGTTTGGGGCAAGATGGTAATGGGTTAGAATACAACAGCATGTAATACGTTTAACTACTTTTGTATCATTGTTACTGCACATTGGTGCATGATGAGCACCATTGTGCAATAATGTATTAAAGAAAAGAAATGGAGAAGATAGGACAGTGGTGAAGGGAGCAAGCAGGGAGGAAAAAAAAGGCAAAGTAATACAGGAATATGCAGGAGAGAGGTAGAGAAGAATCATAGCGATCCATTTCTTCAACAGTAAAAACTGATAATATATGCAGAGTATTAGCTGAATTTGGACTGTCACCTCCAGAGAGAGGGGTGACCACAACACAATCATGTTGTATAGCCAATTGGACTGAATCAAGTGTGTCAAGAAGACATGTGTGCGAAATTGTGCAAAATGGAGAGTTATGCATGGGACAATTTTTTGCCTGTTTTTTTTTTTTTTTTCAAGAGAGGAATGTTGGGGAAGGGACATAGTTATGTCTGGGTCTGCTAAGTTGGGTAGGTGAGGAAGATATTACAGACAGACAAGACAAACAAGACAAGAGACAGGGATGGTGATGGACACAAGAGGTCAGTGAACACCATGGATGGGGAGAGGGTGTGGACATCCATGACACATGGTTGTCAAGCTGGGTGACAGTGAAAATCAAGTCCTCAACCACAGGACTGTTATCACTGTCATCTCACTCCACAACTAGTTGGAGCTCTTGCTGTCTCCTTCTCCTCCTCCTGGTACTTTGTAAAATGAGAGAGAGAAGCCTCTCTGGCTTGTGGCACACAACCCTAAACACCATCCCTGGCAACTTGGTGCGGGTGATAAACTCACCACCTCTGCCACTGCTCCCAGAGTGAACCACTGGACTATGCTTTAGTGCAGGACTACCTAAGGGGGTCAGGTAATGCAGGGGCATCAGAGGTGGTGCTGTTAGATTGACTCCTAAATGTGCTGGCCAATGGTGCCGTAGCTGGTGGAATGGGGGCAGGCAGATCCAGTGGGGAAGGCCTACCTCACTGTCCTGTGAAGCATTTTGTGATGTCGTACAAATGGAAGACATGGACACATGTTGATGACAGGTAATAAAAATAAAACAAAAATGAAAAAATAAAAAAAAATAAATAAATAAAAAAGAGAGATAAGGGTTGGGCTGAGAAAAAAAAGTGATAAGATTAGTACCTTCATATGTGACATACAATGCATTCATACAATTATTTGACTCTATCTTAACTTTTACTTTTAAGACTACCAGCTCCTAACAGATGCACACTATACTGTAGATTGCAAGTACTCCTTTACATGTGCATATATTGCACATATGCATGTTCCAATTATACAGATTACATTTTACAGCAGGGCATGTGTGACACTGGTATAGTCATTTTACTTTAAACCTTTGAATTACACATAACTGAAGAATTAACATATTTTGTATAGTTGGGAAGTGTGGTATTTGAACCCACCACCTCTGACTGAAGTCTAATATTGTACTCTTGGCTTGTGCTACAGCCTAATGCATGCATACTTGCTTTTACAGTTGAGATATGCAGCTAAATTTGATACAACTGTATAAAATACCAAACAGCTATCTTTAACCTTTAATGCTACAATAATACAACTCTTTTGCTGCATACATACCACATGCCTCCCTCATTCTTGCCAATCTAGTGCCATGGGTCCTAACATTGACCTTTCTTTCTATGGCAGCTGTGTAAAAAACAGAACAGAGCAGAATAATATTAGGAATACCAATTTTGCCTATATTCAGCTTTTAAGTCTTACAAGTATTCTCTGCACCTGACATTTACATAGGTGTGGGATGTCTACAGTCCTAAATTTCCTGATCCAATGGTCAAATGTATCCCTCTTCCTCCTCTGGAGGTCATTGTAGTGATGCCTACATTGTGCACCAGTGCAGGGGACACCAGTGGCACTGGTTACAGCCCAGGCCAAACTATCACATGCCTTTGACTTATAGTGGGATCCAGAATAGTGCCCCTGTCAGTAGCCTGGCACTGTGGTGTTTCACTAGGTATCCAACAAAAATCTTAGACTCCTGGAAACCCCATCTCAGATCCTAAATCACACACCCTTCCCTTGAATGCCTGCCATATCTACTATGGATCAAGCGCAATGGAGAATGATGGTTTCCCACCAATTCCAATTATCACGTTTAATGAGAGTGCACACACTGTTTGAAAATGACACCCAATGCTTACCATCACCCAAATGTGGTGCCCAGCAGTGTGCACTCCTGAGCCCCATGTTTGCACGATCATAAGATGTGCACAACAGTGGCTGTTGTGTATGTGTGTTAGCAAATGTGTAGGCCATGCCAGTCCAGATAGCAGAAATATACTTACAGGAACATAGTACATAGTATACCCACAGTCACACATTTGATAATAAATGTGATAATACATAATGACAATTGGGACAAAAACAAATGTGTATGAATATGTTGTGTACAAACCCAGGACCATGTCTATGGCAGTCTTACACTTATACATGTTGCCACTGCTGAGCTTTGCACAAACCAGATAAACACAGCCAAACCTGCCATTCATTTTTCTGTTTCCCACAAACACACTGGCTCAAAAAAAAAAAAAGAGAACGAGAGAAAGGTTTCGAACCCAATATCACCTGGTCCCAAAAAGGAATGCAACAGTGCATTAACACATGCTGCCACAGAGTCAGTTAAGCAGCAAGTGTGTTTCATAGATAACTGGTAATAAGGTAGTAAGGTAATAACTGTCAGACTTTAGCAATGCGGCTCACTTTTGCGCACTGCTTACCTATGTGCAAACATGTTTATCTCACATCTGTATACATTTTAATAACTGTTGCTGAAACATGCTGCTTGCTGTACTATGGCAAACTATATATTATTAAGTATTACTGCTGTTTATTGTCCATTTCTTCTGTATGACATGACATTGCTTGTGGAAACATTACACAATGAAGGCCTTATCTTACACTTTGTCATATAAATACAGCCATGTGTTGCACGCCCAAGCACTGCAACCCTATTGTCTCAGTACTTGAGTTGACCCATGTTGTGTTTGTCAAGGATAGATCTTGCCTTCTAAATGTCATGAATTTCTTTGGTACTTACCACAAAGACCTAGAGGACAGATAATTAAGCCATTCAGTACTAGTTGGACAGTCAACTTGCTCACCAACAGGACACACAGTCTCAAAGTTGGGGACTGCACCCCTGCACTAACTGCTTACCAGTGGAATACCCCAAGGATCTGTGCTGGGCCCTGAACTGTGTGAAAACTACTTGACTGAAGAGCAAGCAATGGTAGATGGCCTTTGGTTTACCACATTTGCAGATGACTGTTAATTGGATGCACTCATATAGAGTTCCCCAGTGTTGCTAACATATTACAGAAGGGGCTGTCTGAGACAAAAGATTGGTGCCAAACTCATAGACTGAACCTTACAGCAAACAATGCAGTACCTCTGTTAATTATGATAAACATATCAGCCCTATCAGGTCCAACACAGTGTTGTGAGACTTGTGAACACATGTTCGTAGCAATCTACATTTTCATCACTATGTGTTCCTAGTGTTGAGACACACATTCTGCATTGCACACCTCATACATATGGACATCACATCTAACACCAGGGAGGTCATAGCTCTGTTGTACTCCACCCTTATCAGACCACTAATTGAGTACAAGGCTCCCTTTTGTCTGTACCTCAACAGTCAACTGCAGCAATTGGAGAAAAAATAGAGGTTTCTGACTGGAAGAATGCAGGTCTTCCAAACATCAAATACATGGAAAGACTAAAAGATCTGTCACTGTACTCAGTATTCTGCAAGCAGCTGAGAGGTGACCTATACCTGACCTACAAAGAAGTCTCAGACCCTGCCCTACTGAAAATGCTGGACATGTGCAAATCAAATGGGACAAGAATAACTTGCCCCAGGGTTCTCAACCTAGCCTGTAACATATACAGAACATGTTGGGGAGACAGATATATCCCCCAGCAACTCACAATCCTCAGTAATACTTTCCCACTGTGTGTGGAGCAATGTTCCTCAGTGATCCTGTTCAAGCGCAACCTTCACTACTGGTTGGGTGATTGTAAAGTCACATCTGGGGTTGCACCTATGCACCTCATAGACACGACCTGTTGTTACTCCTCACTAAATCACTCTGCTAACAAAAACCATATACATATGATTAATAAGGTTACTTGTGTTTTTACACAGCTAGGCTTCTATTGCCTCATGTATAGTGATAACCATGTACTCCTAAAACTTACAAATACAATATGTGAGAGATGCAAGTATAAAATGAATCTAGAATACATGCTCTCGCTGTCAGGTAACAACAAATCAGATATCAAACAGTTTGTCATCATGCACACTTCACCTCCTCAACAAACCAAGTGCACAACATATGAATCCACATACGCAGGAGTACTCATTAGAAGCTTACCAAAAGAACAGAGACCTTGCAAATGCAAACCTCCTGCATATATTACAATCCCAACAGAATCCACTACACATAAAAACAAACATATTAGTGTCTCGCCTATTAAGCCTTTAAGGCAAAACACCTCAAATCTAATATCTTGGTCATAGGAACATCCATATTGAGACACACAGATGTTCCCCTCACCAGGTTGTACAAGGTGAAAGTCACTGTCAGCAGGTGGCAGGATCTGCAAAGTCACACACACACTCAAGTCCCTCGAAAACATGCACTGTTACACCTCTGTCATACTCCATGTTGGAGTAAATGACTTGAGACATACCTAAATGGACTATATAAAGAGATATATGACTAAGCTCTCAGATTATGTGCCCCAGACAGGAATGCCCACAACCCTAAGCAGCATTCTACTTTCACTCAGGATGATGCCTCAATACAAACAAAAGAATTATGTACTTCAACAATTGGCTTAGCTACTGGTGTCAATCCATGAGGTATCCAGTATTTGTCAGCCTGGGATGATATAGTTGACAGACCATGTGGCTTTGCCAGGGATGGTCTTCATCTGTCACCACTTGCCTTTCAGTTACTGGCCAAGGTATTTGCCTCTTGCATAGTGCCTTTTTAAGGCAATGTCATAAGAACAAAATTTCTGACTTAAAAATATTCTCAAAAGACAAACTGAAGGTTATGCTGCTTAATGCTGGGAGTTTAAACCAGAAACTGTACTCAATGGAGGCACTTCTTACTTGGGAAGATGTTGATGTTTGTGCAGCCACAGAGACATGGTTTAGGGCCACAGAGAGTACTCCATCCATGAAAGGCTCTAATGCCTTCCACATGATCAGGCTACAATATGAAGATGACAGAACCAAAGGAGGAGGTGTATCCATCTTCCTAAAAGACAAATACACCTCAAGACTGGTTAAGCAGTATGACTCCCAAGAGTTACTACAAGTCCAATAGGAAAGACCCCCGTCCATGTCATTGTTAGCTACATGTCCACCACCATGAACCATGAAAACCACACAGTGCCTTCTTGGACCTAAATGAGTCACTTATAATACAGCCAAACACTCTAGGCATAGTTAACTTTAATTCATTATATCTGAATGACACCTCCAGGTGCATCTGCAGTTACCTCCTAATGATGCCTCTATGCATCAAATATGGCTTGTTCATATTTGCATCAATAATTCCAAAACCATGCTATGTGCAAAGTTTTTAAAGAGTTCATCATAAAGCTTACACAATGCCAAACTCAGCTGCATTAATATTTCACCTCAGTCTAGTGCAGGTAAAGAGATATTTACTGCTGTTTCTATTATATTAATTTATATGGATATAATTTTCACAGTTTTTTAAATATCTCAACAATCAAGTAATACAGACAGAACACCTTAGCCTCATATGAAAGCTCTCCGCTAGATGAATAAAATGCTGCTGACAGTATGTGTGTAACTTGAGTAGTTGATGAGATAGTATAAGTTGTTTATAAAATATTACAAATGTAATAGTTGCTGGGCAGGATTCACGAAGACTGCGTGTAAGAGATACAAGGCTTACACGGAGGCTGCTGTTAAACGGTGTGACGTCAGCATGTCATGCATATGCATGAGGGCATGCTGAATCACACCTAAGGCTAACACGGTCCGTGGAAGACAGTAGGGGGCATGTCCGTAGGCAGAGCCCTGCAAGCGGACACGCCCCCAAAAGAGTAAAAGTGCCCAAAGTAAACCCCCACGACAGAGTACATGGAAATGTGAATAAACACAACACAACACATGCCCCCACAGACTACGAACATAAAATCATATAAATGAACATGTTGTATATTTCTTTTAAACTGTAAAGATGTTTGCCCGTGAGTGTGCTTGTTTGCGTGGGCGTGCCCGTAGCTCAGCCACAGTTAGCAGTAAGTGGAAAAGCATATAAGAACTAACTAGGCAAAGTAAGCCAAAAAGCAATAGCGTAGCAGTAGAGACGTCAGCTGAAGAGCACGCAGTCATGGTTCGAACCCCGACAACATCAATTTTTATTTTTAGTGAAATAAGCACGAAAAAAGTCCCTGACACATATGTACACATATAAAATTATATTTTATGTAAAATGTAATGAAATAGGCCATTTATTGTGAAGAAATGTGAGATAAAATAATAACAAATGCCAGATGTGCCCATAGCTGAGCTATAGTTTAACAAGTTGAGTGCATCTGCCCGTAGGTGAGCAGTGGTTTAACAGGTGCAAAATGAGTGCCCGTAGGTGAGCAATGGTTCAACAGGTGCAAAATGAGTGCCCGTAGGTGAGCCATGTTTTAACACGTTGAAACTGTGTGCCCCTAGCTGAGCTGAGCGTAATATGCGTGCTGACAGCCAAATGAAGAGTAAATCAGCGTACACCATTTGCGCGGAGCTGCGCACTGCGCCAACAAGCTAACCGACGGGCAATGTTGAGCAAGCTGTAACAAAACTGCCTTTACACAGACACACCCCCTAGCCTGTCTAGACAGTCATAAAATATAAAAAACAGTGGCCAGGTTTGAACCCCGGATACTACGCACCATAGTCAAGGAACTGAACCACTAAGCCATGACAGCTGTATTTAGAAATGCAGTAATAGCAAATATATAGGAATGAATAGAAAGAGGAGCATGACAAAGCAGGTTTTGTGAAGCTGATACAATTCCAAAATGGATAATCACAGATAAGTGCGGGAAAAACAGCATATATAAGCCCCATAGGCGGGAATACAAAGCATAACCGATTGTAGAACTAACTTGCAGCTAGAATGACAGGAGTAGGTGAGGGTAGTTGCTTCCGAGCACAGAGGTGGGGCATTGAGGAGTCCAGATATATGGTCTGGCTCCTTGTCCACAATCATGAGGCCCAACTCATGCAGGGCCAGGTCCTGTGGGGAGCATATAGGGCTGAGGTGTGGGACCGATTGGCACATGATCTCACCAGTGCCACAGGGATTCCAAGGACTGGTGAGCAGGTCCGTCACCACCATGCGGACCTGAAGAGACGTAAGCAGGACCAACTGAACCTTTGGATCCAGGAGGCCCGGTAAATGCCCAACGCCCCACTACTGAGTAAGTTACATTTAATTATGTATGTAAGAAATTAACCTAGCTGATATTATGGAGATGTGTATTCCAATATTACTTTATTTATATTACAGCTGCGGGTGTCCATTCTGTGAACCGCAGAGCCTATGGCGATAGGCTGGTGCGATTGCGCCACCAGGCAGGTCAGTAATCCTCTCCCTGTAACTGTAAAGAAATATAAAAGTATGACAGTTAGCAAAAGAGTGCAGTGTAGTCACTAAGTAATAAAATGTGCAAGTAACAGTGTAAGAGTGTTTGCAAGTATTGCTTGATTACAAAAGTGTGTTGCAGTCTGTAATCCAAACAGAAAAATGAAAATGTCCGAAATAAAGTCTGAAATAAAGATGCCCCACCTGTAATATAATAGTACACAACCTGCAGCAGGCTGAAAAGTACAGCTGCAGAAGATGAGAAAATCACATGTGTGAAATATATCCCTGTTGAAATACTGAAACATGACAGAAGTGAGACTGTTGGAAAGGATTTTAATAACTACAGGTAAAACATGTCAATAAAGCCTAGAAGTAAGTACCATCCTGAATTGTAAAATTAATACAAGTGAGAGAGTGTGAGAAAGAGTTATGAATCCACCAATAAAGTAGTAATAACCCCTGAATAAAGTATACTGCAGTCAGTACAGAATGAAATGAATGTGACAAGCAGAACCGAACTGCGAAATGTGTTCAAAATGTTGCTGCAGCTGGAATGTGTATCCCAAAATCTGGATATGTTGCTCTCAGTCTGCAATATGCAGATAGTATGATTGTCTGAAATACCAAACATCCACAGTTGTCTATAGCTATATAAAGCAAATGTAGCAGGATGATGTAGCTGAACAAAGCCAGATATGAACGTGTATGAATAACAATAAAATGTATATTGATGTAGCAGTAACAGTCCTATCACTAACTTGAAGTAGTTATCACATAGGAAACTGTAGGTAGAACAGTAATGTGTATATATCTGCAGCTATTAGAAATGTACAGCATATGTACTGGTATTTGAAGGTGTTAATTATATTTTCTTCACCCTACCCTATAACCACATATAATCCATTCCACGTGAAATTGGTATGTGCAATCACAATTAACACCCCTGGACATTTGTCCTGTTGGGTCATACATATTTGCATGTACGTTGATGCATCTGCCCTGTTCATACATCCAAACCTGATGGCCTGTTGCCAACAGTCAACCCTGCATGTTGTTGGACTGTGTGTTGCTGTTCAAATTATGCATGTGTTATGCTCGCTGTTCAATGGTGTGAATATCTGGATGTTTGGTTAATGGGAATACTAATGAATGCTGTTACAACGAATTGTGAATGGTATTGTATGTTACTAACCCAAACTGTCATGACATAATGCAAAACATAGGACGGGAGAGAAGGTGGGTTCCAGTGGACCCACCTCTCCCACCTCAGCTGGCGAGTGCACCTGGCAGTAGTGCCCAGTCTGGACCCTCCTCCGGTGGCCCTGTGCCACCTTTGGGTGGTAGCGCTGCAGGGGATGGGGCTCGTCCCCCCTCTGCAAGTGTGGCTGGAGGAGAACCACCACTCACCCTCCATAGCGTCTGGACTGTGGTGCGTAGGGAGATCCAGGAATCTGTTCTTGGGCCCCTACGCCAGCTTGAGGCACAGGTGGCACAACTTACGGGTGTGCCTGTTGCCCGGCCTACACAGCCCCCAGCACAGCCCCATCCTGGGCAGTGAAGGAACAGTGGCAACTGCTCATGGGTGGGGATATCAGTTCCACTGTTGCCATCTGTGGGCTCATGGGCTCTGGATATCCAAACATCCGTCCCCGTCAATTGTGTAACCCCCCCCACACATGTCATACACTGCCCCTGTATGCATCTTGTTTGTCTTGTCTGTTGACCTACCCAACCTACCTCCCCAGCTATACCGACTTCCTTTACCTGACATACCACTCTCACCTGAAAAAAAAAAAAAAGGGCACTCTGTACCCACAAAAAAATTACGACCCATACATAGCTGACAATTCCGCACACATGTCTGCTGGACATGGAAACTATCAATTACAACTGGCTGTACAACAAGTATTATTGTTGTCCTGACACCTCTCTCAGGGGTGGAAGGTTTCAAATGTCACACCAAATTACAAACATATGCACAGCTGTTGCTGATGAAGAAATGGGCAGCTATGGGCCTTACCTGCATCCCTCCTGCAAAAACCAAGCTTGTTTCCCTACTGTCTTACCCTCTTTGTGACCCCTTTTTCACCACTTTCCTGTCTCCCCATTTTCATTTCTTTCAAAGAAAATAGCACGGGTGTGCGCCAGAGTAAGCACTGTTAAGCGGTTGTAAGCGGGTGTGCGCAGAGCTGAACGCCAGTGCGCATGCGGGAGCTCCGTGCAAACCAGTGCTAACCCGGTTACAACTGCTTAAAAGTGCCTTAGTCACTCTGATTGACAGGTCCTGTCGTCAGTTCAAAAACAAAATAAAATCCTACTGTCAGTCCCGAACCCAGGACCTTGGAAACAGTAGTCTGCATGACTTACCACTAAGCCATGACTGTTATATAAGAACATTGTGCTACAATAAATATATCATGTAATAGTAGGAATGAATGTAAAGGGAATATAGGATGTGTAGTACACAAAGCATGTCATGTATATTTACTGTCAAATCTAGTGGATTTCTATAATAGTAGTGTGTGAACAGAAACAGCCATGCTAGTTGGTAGCTAGTAGGTAATAATGTCAGTTATTATACATATATAAATATATGTATATATATATATATATATATATATATATATATATATATATATATATATATATATATATATATATATATATATATATATATATATATAGTTGTAGGTGTCAGTGTACATACACACTTAGTACAGGAAACAGGAGAGATGAATGGAGAAATGTGAATCTACAACACAGCCTGAATATGAGAGAGATACTAACCTTTACACTCACAGAACAGTGTCCACAGCATACCAGCATGGTCCTCGCCCTTATAATCTGAAAGGGCAACACCTATCTCACATACCCTTTTATAGCACTGTCCTGAAATCACAGTGAGAACTGCAATCAGTACACAACTGGCTGCATGCAATTAGCAAATGCTGGCTTACAATTGATGCAGAGGCCATCACATGGACATATGCAGATACCTACAAAAGCATCCTGTACACCCACTCCACACATGCAATACTTTCATTGCACCATCTGGAGGCAGAGAGAGAGAGAGAGAGAGAGAGAGAAAAAGAAAGAAAAAAAGAAAATAAAAACACAAACAAAAACCACACGTAAGACAAACTAAGTTGAAGCTGTCATCAGTGTCAGTATCAAGCTGGGCTAGCAGCAGCAGGAAGCTATACTAATGGTAACGCAACCAGCTGCGACAAACACAGGTAATGTAAAGTAACAAGTTAATAGTCTACATACTGTGAACCCTCCATATGTGTTATTGGTCTGTATCTATATGTATGTCTATGTGATAAGTTGTGTGCACATAGTTTTACCCAAAGGGGATGACTATACATTACATGTCATTCAGTGTTAGGCCATGATTCTGGCACCAGGTGTCCGTTTCAGTGAGGCCTGTCTGTAGGATGTGTGTGTCAGCTGGTGTAATGACTATGGCGCTTAGTTCGCAGTCATCTGGGAACTTTGTCATCCACAACCCACCCATGTTTGCTTTCACATCTGAGAAGTAAATGCCAAACAAGAGGGGTCCTAGGACAGAGCCCTGTGGGTTACCACATGTGACTGGCTTTGAGTCTGACATGGCTCCCATAATTTTGACTTTATGGATTCTGTTGTTCAACCAGTTTGCAACCCATCATGTGACATATGTATTAACATTTAAGCTGATGAGCTTGTCTATGATGCCTGAGTGGAGTACTGTGTTGAAGGCCTTAGGCAAGTCCACGTAGGCTGTATGGACTGCTTTGCCCTCATCAATGGCTGTAGTGACTGTTTTGAAAAGGTCAACCAGGTTCAAAAGGCAGGATCAGCCCTTCACAAAGGCAAACTGGGTGGGATCAAGTGTCTGCAGGTACCCAATATCGCTGTATATGAGTCCCATAATGAATCTTTCCATAGCTTTGCAGACCAGGCTGGTTAAGCTTATGGGACGGTAGTTCCCAGGGTCAGTAGAGGTGCCTCCTTTGTGGAGTGGGACCACTGTTGCTGTATGCCAGTGTTCAGGTACATATCCCGTAGTAAGGCCAAGGTTAAATATCAGTTTTATATGCGGTTGTATCTGCTCTTGGAGTTCACGTAGCACACATCCAGGGATACCATCAGGTCACATTGATGCTGTGTGTTCTGCTTTGCTGAGGGCGGCCCTTACCTGGACATCTGAGATGATAGGGAGGTTACATTCAGCTAAGATAAGTATTTCTAAGTTTGGGGGAGAGGGAGGGGGGACATTTGCACTGAACCTGTCTGCCAGAATGTTGCCAATATCTGTGGGTTCAGTGAATTTTATGTAGGTGTGTACTAACTCAGAGCATATCTGAGGCTTTTGGTCCATGTGTCTAACAAAACTGAAGAAGGCCTTGTGGTTATCTATAGTGTCCTTGGCCATTTCCCTCTCAGAGTTGGCCTTGGATGTTGTTATGAGAGAATTTAGATTATTACTAGTGTCGACCACAGATGCCTTCCCTTTATGTGAATCTGCTCTGTCCTGCAGTAGCCTCCTTCTATCGTTATACAATTTGTCTTTGGCTGGGGTCCACCAGACAGGATGCTTAACCTTTGTGCATACGGTCTGGGTTAGAATTGTGTGTGCATGTTCCATGCATTCTTTGGGATGTCCGTGGGAAGCATTTGCAAAGGGGTCAGCATTGTGGGTTGTGGCTTCCATTGGCCCAGTAGGCTGCATGGATACCATCTCAGTCCTAACAAGTGAAAATCTGTCTATTCACATATATATCAAAGTAGTCTACTGTGCTGGTGGTGGTGGTGGGATATGTATATCCAGGCCGATTATTTTGTGTCCAGATCACACTAGTGGATGACGTTCCACATACAGTACCTTGTTATGAACCCCCAGAGTGAGGTGGTGCATTGGACATGTCTCAGTGTGCTGACCGATGGGGCTTGGTACTATGTTGTATGGAATGTGGCAGGTATTGTTGCACAGGTGTTGGCTGAGCACTGATATCTGGCCATGTACATGTGTATCCACCAAGAGACACACACGTGCTACATATGGGAGTAGTAGTATATCATTACAGTTGAGTATCATGTATAGTATGTGTGCCATATTTTGCTGACATAGTTTGCTGATATCCTGTTTGTGTTCTCTTTCAGGGACTTGGCGCATCAGCAAAATCCTGCCT
This sequence comes from Protopterus annectens, assembly GCF_019279795.1. Lineage (NCBI taxonomy): Eukaryota > Metazoa > Chordata > Ceratodontiformes > Protopteridae > Protopterus > Protopterus annectens. The sequence continues at coordinate 1,044,263,330 of NC_056727.1, read as the reverse complement.
ACCCTGCTGCAGAAGATGAAGAGATACACCAGAGCCTGGTGCGGGATTATGACATACTGTTTTCCTGCACCAGCCAGAATCAGCAGGAGAGGGATGCACTGTGGCAAGACCTTGTCCATAGGGTAAATGACATTGGCACGCATAATAGGACACATGAGCAGGTACGACATCACTCCAGTGATTTAATCAGAAATGTCCGTCAGCGTGCGTCGGATATCCACAGGCAACAGGTCGCCACAGGAGGTGGGGTGGCCACACATCCCCCCCTCACCAGACTGGAGGGGCTACTCCTAAGTGTTGTGCCTCCAGCCCAAGAACATCAACAGCAACACACCTGCATTATGATGGAGGCTGGATCCACACAGCAACACGACATGGAGCGTGCAGGTAATATGCCATATGTACACTTGACTGTTCTGTACACTGTTAGTTTATGCATGTGTAAGGTGTGTCCTTGGTATGTAGCTGTAAACATAGTATGTAATTGTGCAGGTGTGATATTGCCAATACCAGCAGCTGACATGTGAAAGGCAACTGGTGTACTACTGAACTGTATCATACACAGTATCAATGGCACAGTTGTGCCCACTGACATTAATCCCCTCATTTCTGCAGGTCCCTCCGGTGTTACAGCAAGGCAGCCCATCCATGCTGGTGAGTGTGTTTTAGCAATACCTATAATAGTCCTGATAGTGCTAGTAATAATAGTGTAACTCAGTAGTGCTCTGTGTGTATACTTCATGGTGTGCATGTGTGCATGTGTGCGTGTGTCCACGTGTGCATGTGTGCATGTGTGCATATGTGCCTGTGTCCACGTCTGCATGTGTGCATGTGTGCATGTGTGCCTGTGTTCATGCGTGCATGTGTGCATGTGTGCCTGTGTCCACATGTGCATGTGTGCATGTGTGCATGTGTGCCTGTGTCCACGTGTGCATGTGTGCATGTGTGCATGTGTCCACGTGTGCATGTGTGCATGTGTGCATGTGTCCACGTGTGCATGTGTGCATGTGTGCATCACTGGTAACATTGTGTAGACATTGTAAACTGTGTTTCCTGTCTTCCTCCCACAGGTTCTGGTGCTGCTCTGGTGTCCTGCAGCAGGGAACCTGAATCTGGTGCCACAGGTACTGATAATGATGATATCTGTGTAATGGCACAGGAAGGTGTGTCAGGGTCCGTCATTGGTCAGCCAATTGACAGTACACAGCTGTCAACCCCATAATTGCGCACAGTCATCCTGCCAGTACATCCTATGTCACCAATGTCCCTAGGTGATGGACAGGATACAGTGGGCATTAACCAGGGTAATGTGGTATCTGTGGCACATGCCTCCCCACACAGCAGCCATGGGCAGGGTCCTGGGATGGTACCACACAGACAGTTGCCCATGGGTTCTCGTGGGAGCATCCGTGGGTGTACTGCCTCTGGCAGACGTGCCCAAAGAGGTCTGTCAACCTCAGCTATGTTTCGGGCTGTTATGCAGGCACAGTCACGTATGGAAAGGTACACCAGAAAGGGTCTGAGGGAGCTGAGAGCATGTCGCACATCCATGACTGACAGTATGCGTGACATCGTGGATGCTATCCATAATTTCACCGATGTCATAGACAGGCATTGTGGGGACATATTACAGCAGTTCCACAACCACATGTCCATGAGCCAGGGCAATGGTGGACGGTTGCGGCGTCGACGTGGCCGTATGCCAGAAAAAGCAGCAGCTGGCAGTCGGCATGGATGACAACAGGCCCATGGATGCCCCCATAGTGCCAGCAGCAGCCCCAGCAATGCTGGGTCTGTGCTGTCATCAGATCGCCCCAGGAGACCACGTGCACGTGGCTCTGGACAGTCCCAACAGGGACCTGTGTCCAGTCAACAAACTCCTGCTTCTGATGACAGTACCCAGTCTGGCTTAGTACCTGATATGATCCGTAGCACCCCTGCCAGGCACAGGTACCGTGTCCATGGCCACAGACACTGATCTGTATGACCTGCCAGGTGCAGTCTGTGGCTGTCCACAAACTCCAGTATATGGCAGCCATGAGGTGGAACTGTGCGCATGCATACATACATGCGAAATGTTAACACCTAGGGCTACCACATACATGCACACACTGCACCAACAGTGTCCCACCCTATACTGCTGTCCCTCACCAACACACATACACATACATGTCAATTGGTGGTATCAGTGGCAGACTCAGGCATACCTAGTTAACACCCTGTGCATATGATGAAACTGTGCTACCTCCTGCAATCTCCAACATCAGTGCAGGAACAGGTTAACATGTTGCTGATGCACAAGGTGACTACATAGAAGTGTATTACTAGTATCATGTTGGTAACAGTGCAGTGTGCTGATATGATTGTGTGTATATCCCAGCATGCCTGATGCAGTGACTGTATGACTGTCCTGAATTGTTATCTACACCCATAGTAAGTACCATAGTGTAACAGCTGCACATTATTGCATACCGGTGGTAAGGATGTCAACAGATAGCCACATACATAGGTAGCACAGGGGAGAAGATAATGCAAGTAGTGATACGCAATGATGGACATGTACACTAATGGTGGCATGTTGCCCACAACGACTATGCAATGTGGATGTTTGTGCATGTTGATATGTGTGCAGTACCAATTTAATTTAAATTAAATTAAATATTAAATAATATCAATTCTACCATGGACATCTGAGCTGTGCATTCCTGGGTACATGTTGATAGTGCCTGCATATTTGCACTGTTACCTACTGGAAGTGGTACCCCTTCTTTGTTGTACAATGGACTACTTCCAGCCCTGCTTACTGTAGCTTTGTTTGCATGAATGTTTGCTTGAGGTTCCCTGGAACACTGATTCCACCTGCAATGCAGATTTACAGAGCTTCTGTAGATTCCTAGTGACATCTGCATAGCGCACTATACGTATGTCAATTTTCCACCTGACAGAACATCACTGTTGGTCCTGTTCGCATGTACGTTGCCTGTGACACATTGCATATGACTTACCTGGCATTTACCCACGTGTGCAGTCATATATGCCAGCGCTATGAAATCAGTAGCAGTACACCCACACATACTCACCTTCAGTATGTTGTTCCCCATTGGCCCTATGTGTTGGTAATCACCATGGCAATCACGCTACTATGGTAGCATGTGCAAATGTAACCTGTGAATCACCTCTATGGTCCAGTTGTGGTTTATGTGTGTCATGTGGCAATGTCACAGCTGCCACATGTATGCAGTCAACCCTCTCCCGTGGCCAGGAACGTACAACACATGTGTGAGATGCAAGCACATAGCCAATCTGGGGACTGAGCACTCTGAACCCAATACTGCCATACCCTGTCAGGTGGCATGACATACTACAGTGACTACAATACCAGTCTGACATAGAACCGCACTGACAGCAATCCGAACACACTGGGGCATACTTGGAGCCTCAGAATAGTATCCTGCCTGATCTTAACACACCTCCGCAGCTGGCACACAGGCATACGTTAAGTCGGAACAGAGCACATGCCACACATGGCACACACATCCGGTGTGCCACACACTCACAGCCTGTAGGGCTACACAACACACTTGCTACAGATGTGTCAGGTACCTCTCTTGGCCGCTGCAGTGGGGTCCCGCTCAACAGGCTGTACATGGTGAAGGTCACAGTGATATGCCCGTGGGGCACTATGGTCCACCACAAAACACATGCATACAGGTCAGTCAGAGGCATGGACACATATGACTCAGTCATTGTCCATGCCACTATGGATGACCTGAGATGTACCTCCCTGGACTACATGATAGGGAACATAGAAGGGCTCTCTCAGCATGTGCACGGGCCAGTATGAGCCTGACCTTGGTTGCCATCATACCCTCACCAGGTATGCTACCACAATATGTAGGAAGGGTGTTCTATGTCTACATTCTGCTCAATCTCCAATGTCATTCATATGGTATCCAATGGCTGTCAGTGTGTGCTTACATGCTAGGGAAGCCACCATGATTTGAGAGGGGCAGCTTGCACGTGACACCCATGGGCCATTGTATATTGGCGAAGCCCCTTGATACACACATAGTGCCTTTTGCTGCAGGACACAGATTACATAGCCACCTCTGGGGGTATCACACGGGATAGGACACTAACAGTAATGCTACACAACACCAGCAGTGTACACCGCAAGATGCATGCACTGGACACTGTCCTCAGCACGGTAAACTGCAATATCTGTGCAGTAACAGATTCCTGATTCACGGCTCACAGGTGCAACCTATTACTGCCAGGTTATACCTCATACCATGCCTGTCATCCCCTACACATGTAACACATGTGAACAGGGGGGTGGTATCTCCAGGCACCACAGATACACACACCTCCAGGTTGTTGGCACAGCACAAAGCATCAGGGCCTATCCATGAGCAGATAACAGTGTGTTGGACTGTCTTCTGGTTCATAGCCTGGCACACACAACCCTGCCATACACAGGAAACCCACCTGTCCTCCCTAACAACACTTGGAATATGACAGTCTCTAGATATGTCTTTATATGGCTGGACTGCATCCAGCCGAACATTGTGTGTGAGCATTACTGTAGCTACAACACACTAGCTGAAAGGTTCCCAGCATGTAGTCACTGAATTGCAGTGGAACAACATGTTACCACTCCCACAACAGGTGGGAACATGCAGCACCTGTTCATCGACTACATGTAGACTATATGGCCCAGACCAGATGTGTATCCCCACTGTTAGGATGATACCATATACAACTCACACTGTATATACACATACCGCATGCGGCCCCTGCACAGTAAGACACAGTCATAATGTTATGCATTGCAAATACCATTTATCCACTTGAGGCACGTGTCAGACATGGTAACTATTGAAGGTCACAGGTATATATGTGTATGTGTCACACACATACATCATGTGTGCATTGCCATTGCTGGTTTAAGCAATGTCATGCATTGTTATGAACAACAACCCACACATGGTCATTTTGTGTGACACAACCACACATGGCAGTTGTGGGTTTCCAAAACATACCTATCTGTGCTCTGACAGTGGTATTAGACCCAGTAGCAGAGCGCACTATTGGCATTACTGGGCAATTAGCCCTGTTTGGCTGTACTGATAGTGTGGTAACATCCCCTGTGTTTACTGGGGGAATATGCAGCATCTGGTGTATTGTAGTAGTTGCCAAAAGGCACTGTTCTTTCATACTTGCAACTACACACACACGCACACACACACACATGCAGGATTTATACCTCTAACTAACTATGTTATGACACGTGAGAGAGACGCATTAGCGAAATGCACTATTCGGATTATTAGGAGGTTCCTCTTCTCTGGCTGTACTTATAGGGTGCTGACATCATCAGTGTTTGGAAAGGGTAATGTGCATCATGTAGTGTGTTCTCCTGATTGTCAAAAAGGCACATGTTTTTCATATAGAATTGCACACACACAAACACCCCTCATCCAAATACACACGCTTGGCATTTGCAGGATTCAAACTCCTACCTAACTATGTTATGATACTTGGGAAGAATGCATTAGCAGAGTGTGCTATCCAGATTATTAGGAGGTTTCCCTTCTCCAGCTATACTTATAGGGTGCTGACATCATCAGTGTTTATACAGGGAAATGTGCATCCTGTAGAATGTTTTCCCATTTGCCAAAAGGGACATTTCCCTCACACAGACTTGAACACACACTAACCCCCCTCCACACACACTGGGCATTTGGAGGATTTAAACCCCTACCTAACTATATTATGACACTTGAGACGGACGCATTAGCAGAGAGCGCTATTCGCATTATTGGGAGGTTTTTCTTCTCCTGCTGTACTTATAGGGTGCTGACATCATCAGTGTTTAGAAAGGGGAATGTGCATCCTGTAGAGTGTTTCCCAGTTGCCAAAAGGGAAATTTTCCTCACACAGACTTGCACACACACTAACCCCCCTCCACACACACTGGGCATTTGCAGGATTCAAACCCCTACCTAACTATGTTAAGACACTCAACACAGACGCATTAGCAGAGCGCGCTATTCGCATTTTTGCAAGGTTTTTTTCTCCTGCTGTACTTATAGGGTGCTGACATCATCAGTGTTTAGAAAGGGGAATGTGCATCCTGTAGAGTGTTTTCCCAGTTGCCAAAAGGGACATTTCCCTCACACAGACTTGCACACACAACAACCCCGCTCACTCACACACACACAGAGCATTTGCATGGTTCAAACTCCTACCTAACTATATTATGACACTTGAGGGAGACGCATTAGCAGAGCGCGCTATCCGAATTCCTGGGTATCTGTTCTGCACCTGCAGTATTTATAGGGTGCTGACATCTTTATTTCTACAGAGGTATGTACATCTAGTACTACCTGTCAGGTGGGGTTAGCATATATATGCATTTGCAGCCACCTAATTCAGGGTCAGATATGCACATCGCACTGGCAGGTTATGTTCTATACTATGCTTCGTGACAACAGGACTTGTAACACACAACACAACCAGTCCAGAACACCCCTCCCACATCCAGGATGCACACTTTGCTTCCCTGGGAACAGTGCCGGGATATGCAGGTGTTCACATACACCATTCCAGTTGTTAACGTCAGGTACAGGCATATTGTGTGTGGGAACTACTCAGGCCTCTACAACATTACCCTACAGCCACTACAATTTGTGGGTCCATGTGCTATGGCAGAACCACTCACCACAGCCACATGGGGGAATACATATTGCACCTGTCCATCTGCAACATGGGTACTCACTGTTCCACACCAGAGGTAGACCACCATTGTTGATATCTGACCATACCCACCTTTCCCTGGACATCCATATCCCATCCCCACCCCCAGGCAAGGTTGTCACTGCAAACAAACTGTATTTATCACAAGCAGACTCTACACTTGTGAAGACTGGGGTGGAAGACTTCAAAGGACCCATGCTGGGGGACTATACTGGCCACTCTGCATAATCCTTGACAATTGCATTCTATGAGCATGTGTAAGGTTTACATTGATCATGCTATCCCACATATACCCATGACTGCTCCACAACAGGACACCTGTCAGGTGTACACCTGCCATATATGAGCTGTCCAACAGACAGAGTGAGCTAATACATTGCAGAGCTGTAGCCCACGGAGGGAGGACATCTCTGAACAATACTGGCACGACACTTCAATCCCACATAATCATCACGACACAGTGTTGACAGTGAAGTTGTCCAGGCAATGCAGATATGGCTCCCCTCAGTCTGTTATTGATGCCCACTTACTGTTAGAGGTCCTCAGCAACCCTCTTCCAGCACACACCAACAACATGGATGTGGCTTAGCACATTCAAACCCTGGGATCTCCACTGTGTCCCTGCTTGACAGAGGCACAGCACATTAGCCTCACACGATGCCTTATGTGACCTACTTTACAGTGGCACAGTAGCCTACTGTACTGGGGATGCAGACGCCAAGCACACTCTGGCTAAGCTTTACTTCCCTAGGGCAAACAGCCTAGTATTGACTTCTACACTAATATGTTTAATTGTCAGATGCACAATATTTGTTGCTGATAGACTGTTTGCAGGTCTTTATTGCCATAGCATTCCCTGTTTCTATGAACAACTTGTGTATCTGTGGAAGATATTTGAATATGAGGGGGATCCACTATATCACTTATGTCTCTGTAGTCATTTAACTGTGTGCACTGGGCAGAGTGCTGTGATGTGGTTGGTTCCTGGAATGACACGTACAAATAACAGATATGTGTGGCCAACTGCTAAACGGAGATATGGCCTAAGTGTGTGAGCATGCCCAGTTCAGCCTTTCCATGGCATGTTGTCTGACATATGTCTCATTTATCAAAGTGTGCGAGCATGCCCAGTGTGAGCTTTCCATATGTTGAACTCTGCAGTCCACCACATATTTGGATGAGTGTGAACTTCAACAATATCTCACGTTTATGGTTGTGTGTTGGGTGTCATGTTGTGTACTTACTGGCCAACTGCTTTGTGTCTGAACACAACAGGGATTATACTGTGCCTGCAGGGTTTGCATGGGTTACTTTGCATACAGTTGTCAACATCCTTTCATACTGACCTAACAATGTAGTACCATATAGTGTACTGGTTCAGTACTTTCACTGTGGTGGACAGTATCCTGGGCTTTAGTCCTATCACTGCTTTAAATCTTCATATTGAGCACAACAGACTGTTTAGGGGCCAGTTGTGCACATATGACCATATTGCATTATGTTCAGATATGGACTACTTAAACCAGGCTTGTCCAACATTGGTAGTGTATTCCACAACATAGGTGGACATTGGCAAACACTAGCGATGTGCCCTAGGCCATTTCTAATGCTAGTCAGAGAGTGTGTTTGTCCTTCAACACACATTGTAACTGGAGTTTGCCATGACATATGTCATGGTTAGTATACTGTGCCTCCATCTACATGTGACATGACAGTAATACCCAGGGTAAACATACCATCCCCCATCCACTCATCAAGATTCCTCTTGAGGAGAGTCGATGGGTGACTCTCTGGCTAACCTGTACTGGGAGTTTACTCAGGTGTGGGGGTGGCTTCTGTGTTATGGATCATTCAGTACAGCTTGTCCTATGTATGTCAGTGCTGGGGTTCAGGTCTCTCATGTGCATAGCTCACTGCCCTTCAGATTGTACAAGGTGCAGCACGTTCATTGATTCCAGATTGGACATGGCTTTATACATCAGGCACAGCTTGCCTCTGGGTGGGCAGTATGGCAGTGTGTGGAGCTGCAGTTTGTTTAATCAGGCAACACATGGCATATGTTCAAGCTCTTTGCTACTCCTGGCGAGGTACTGTTGGGGACTTTACAGTTGATGGAGGTGTCTGCTGCGGTACATCCCACAGGGGCTATTGTAGTCAATGGTAATGCTGATGAAGGATGACTGCAGAGCCACAATGACCTCCTCTTATCTAGATCTGACAACCTTCATGATTAGGTGGGTATATGGTATGTTTCTGTGAACACTACAGACATATGTTTGTCCAATGCAGGATATCTATCACCTTGTGTCCCCAGGTCTCTCATTACATGTTAGGTATGTAATGGGTTAACACCTATGTGGTAATTGGTGGTCACTTACTGTATATCCACGGGGGTTGACTATACACTTTTCTGCAATTAGCATGCTGACATGGCTATGGCACCAGTTGTCTGTTTCTATGTGGCCCTTTTGTGGGATGCTTGTGTCAACTGGGGGTCAGATATGGTGGGCAGTTTGTAGTCCTCTGCATACATGTTCAGTCACAGTCCTTCCATGTTGGCCTGTACCTATGGGACATATATACAAAACGAGGGAGGTCCCAGGACCAAGCCTTGTGGGATGCCACTTATATCTGGTTTGTAGTCTGACATGGCTGCAACATGTCTGACCATGTCAGTTCTGTCCTTGGTCTGCTTTGCAACCCCTCTACTGACATAGGGGTTTATATTTAAGCTGGTGAACATATCTATACTGAACATGTAGGGTATTGTATGGAAGCATTTGCAAGGTCCAGCTATGCTGTGTGGACCACATTGCCCTCATCAATGACCTTAATGACTGTTTCAGATGGGTCAAACATGTTGTTTTGGGGCAGGATCTGCACTTAAGACAGCCACACTGGGTAGGGACCGGTGTCAGTAGGTCCCTGATATATTTATGTCTGCGGTACATGCTGATCCTTCCCATAGCTGTGCAGACCAAGCTTGTCAGGATTCTGGGGTGGTAGTTTGCAGTATCCATTCAGGCAACACCTTTGTTGAGAAGGACCACTGTTGTTGTACACTGCTCTTTGGGTACATATCATGTGGTAAGGCTGACATTGAGCAGTAGTGTGATTTGGCATTCCATTCTTCTTGGAGTCCATGTTGGACTCAGCCCAGGACACCATCTCATACCATTGCTGCTGTGTGTTTTGCTTTGTAGATGCTGGCTGTTACCTCTGCATCTGCAATGTCAGGGGGCCAGCAGTCTGCTGGGATATATATTTTGAATTCTGGGGAGGGGGGGTTTGCACTGCACCTGTCAGGTTGTATGTTGGCAATATGTGTGTGTGTTTGGTATGTTGTTTGTAATATTTGTGTGATTCAGAGCATATCTGTGAATTCCCAACACGGTTCCTACCAACAGTTGAATAAGCCTTGGGATTATCCTTAGTGTCCTGTACAATTTGTATCTTCATAGGTTCATAGGTTCATACTAGGCTATCCACCCTAGGGCATTTGTAAGCCTAGCCAGAGTGTGTGTGTCTTTCACCGCTCCTTGCTATGTGAATATTATGGCCATTTATGATTTACTTTACTGTGCCTCTGTCTGGACGTGACACAGTGAAGACCCCCAGTGTACATCTACGATCATCCATCCTCTTGGCAATATTCCTGTTGAGGTGTGTCAGTGAGGGGCTCTGCTTAACATGGACTGGTATCCTGTTCCAGGGTGTGGGGAGCCTCTGGGTTATGTATCTGTCCCACCAGCACATCCTATTTCATTATGTGTTGAGGTTGACATCTGTCTCTCTCACAGCTCCAATGGCTTTGGTTTTTCTGGGGTGGAGCATGTCCATTACTCCTGTGTTGGACATGGCCTTGTACAACAGACATACAATGCTTCTGTGTAGGCAGTATGTGACTGCATTCAGCTGGGGTGTCTACAGCCAGGCAGCATATGACATATATTTGAGACCCTTTATCCTCTTGGTGAGCTACCTTTGAGGTCTTTCTAACCGCTGCAGGTGTCAGGTAAGGTACATCCCAAATGAGGCATTGTACTAGATTATGGGTCTGATAAGAGAACAGTACAGGGGCACAATGACCTCTGTTGACATAGATGTGAATCCTTTCATGATACGGTGTCCAATATAGACAGTCTTGCTAGCCACATTGGCAATGTGAGTGTCACATAACAGGTTACTGTCCACTTGTGTCCCTAGGTCCCTGATTACTCCTTGCATACATAATGGTTTACCACCTATGTGGTAATTTGTGAGTACCTTGTTTGGTATTTGGTGGGACATTCATACTGTCCATTATCTTCAGGACGTCTGTGTGGGGTTCCTGTGTGTGAGAGTGTGGTCTGTAGCCTGCTACAGACTGTACAGCAGTTTTGACTACAGTTAGGTGCACATGGGTGGTCTCCAATGCTTCGTGCAATGTCAGTTACCTGGCTGTATGGGTGTCTGTGCTGCATATGGATACTCCCCCTCCTTTTATGTTTTGGTCCAGGTTTTGGGGCCATAACGCATGATATGAGGTATAACCTGGTAGTGCTTGTGTGCTGTCAGTAGGCTTGCAGCAGGTTTCTGTCACTGCACAGACATCGATGTTCTCCATACTGGGGAGGGCCTCAGGAGCATGCATATTGCGGTTTACACATCTGGCATTGGTCAGCATTACCCTTATGTTTCTTAACACTTATGTTTTCTAGGGTGGTGGGTTAGTCTTTTCAGCCTTGCCTACGTACGGCTCTATGGAGGTGGCAAAAGCCTTATCCAATATCCAGATGCCCAGGGGTAACAGGTGCAAGCCTTCCCTGGAACAGCAGCATGGCTTGTCATGCATGACATCTCAAGCAGACAGACATTAGATCCTCTTGGACTGACAGCTGTAATTGTGCCACCTGTTAAAGCTCATCATTCTGTGTTTGTACTGTGGCATCATTCATGGTGAGGGTAGGATGCTGCAAATGGCCAGCGTCATACCGGCTTGGAGTACATACTCAGAGAGCTCATCCATGTCTCTTTTCATGTAGTCCAGGGAGGTACATCTCAGGTCATTCACACCAGCATGGACAATGACTGGATCATATTTCTACTTGCTTTGGGGTGACGTGTACTTGTGTTATGTGGCGTATTGTAGCAGCCTACAGGCAGCTTACTGTACCCTTTCCCTTGTTCAGTCTGGTGAGTGGGATAGCAGTGTGTCTGCCTATAGAGTCACCTATTACAACTGTATCAGGCATGTTGTTTCTCCTTCTGGCCTGTGAATGTTTGGCACACCAGCTTTGTGTACTATGTGTTGCATGTGCTATGTTTGGAGGTTGTGGTTACTTGGGGGTCTGCTTTGGAGGCCTCTGTTGGTGTGGTGTGTTTGTAATTAGGGCCTCTGGGAATGTTTATCTGTGTTTATGTGTTTGGTTTACAGTTGTGATAGGTCTATGTGGGACTGGGTTTGTGGTGTGTGTGGTTACCTTCTCCTCCTGACTAGTTTTGACAGTACTGAGTTGAGGGAGCTCAGCCTCCGGTTTGGTTAAATGGTTGCATCTCTCACATATATTTGTATTTATTGGGGGGTGTTGAGGGTTGTCTGTGTACTTGGGGCAGGTGTAACATTGCCTCAGGATTCACAGATTCTACTTGTTGTAGCTGGCCTTAGTGGATTGTATGTGTGGACATATTTTATTGCCATACTACTGATCAGTGATTACTTCCCTTTTTATGTTTGCTCTATCATGTAGTAGCTTCCTCATTCTCTTGCATGGGTTTGGTAATGGCTGGAATCCAGCATGCCAGATGCCTGCGTGTATGGCATTGTGTCTTGTTGTTATTTGTGATTGCATAATCCAAGCATTCCTGGCTGTGTTCATGGAATGCCTGTATAACAGGTTCTGCAGTGTGTCCCATATTTTGCACCTGCACAGGGCCTTTACTGGATTCCACATCAGTTTGGAGGGGTTCAACTTATGCTTTACACATGTTTTTCACTGTGGTTTTCTGGCCAGGGACTGTGGTCAGGATGTGTATATCCGGTGTGATTACTCTATGGTCTGGTCTTACCAGTGAGGGATACACTTCTCTTCTTGCCATCCAGTACACATGTTGCTGATTATCACATCCAGTATGCTTACCCCTCTTGTGGGAGTGGTACGTTGTTCCTGGGCATTTTGGTTTATGGATTCTAGGAACTTTTCTCCTACAGTGTTGGTGCTAGTATAATGCTGCCAGTGTATGTCTGGGTATTTTCAGTCAACCCATATAATGTGGTTTGGGGGGCTTGATATATTCATGTATTCCAACATAGGCCAGGTGCAGTTCCTGGTGATAGGATAGTAGTCTGTAGCAGGCTATATACTGGGACGCTGTTTTAGCCACTACTACTTGACCATGGCTAGTCCATGCTGCTTCTTGTTGTGGTACCAACATGGGGGGGTGGTTATCCTTGACAATTATTGCTAGTTACCCTCCTTTTGTAGCTTGTTCCATGTTTTGAGGCTATACAGCACAGTATGAGGTGTAACCTGGTAGTGTTAGGGTGCTGTTGTGAGCCTTGACCCAGTTTTCTGTTACAGGACAGATATCAACATTCTCCATACTGGGTGCATTTACACTGCATGCATCTTGCTGTTTAGACTTCTGGCATTGGGTAGCATTACATGTAGGTTCTTATCCCTTGTGGTACCTATGGAGGTGGGTTTGTGTTTTGAGCCTTACCTATTCTGGGCACGCTGTGGGTACTGACAGCCTTTGCCAGTATCCATGAGGCCTGGACTGATAGGTGCACGCCACCCCTAGCAGGTGGTGCATCATGTCATGCTCAGCATGTCATCCCAGGCTGGCACACATTGGCTCCCCTTTGACTAGCTGCATTACTTCAGCCAATTATTGCAATTGATCATCCCATCGTCATATTGTGGCTTCATGCTTGGTGAGGGTGGATGTTAGTCAGGGTCCTCAAGTGTGCATATAGTACATGGTATTACATTACTTAACACATGGCATTCATGCCTCAGGTGGTGCTGCAGGGCTGCCTCTGTTGGATGCACATATTACACTCCCTGTACATGTTTGAGAGCAGGTTATGTCATTTTAGGCATCCATGTTATTATATGAGTGAGTCAGAGAGGGTATCATTCCCAGGGTTCCTACTGAGCCAGTGTATGTGCTATGCGTTGCCTCTTTGCCAAGGCCAGGGCATACTGGGCATGCCTCCTTCTGCCTACTGGGGCAGGCTCAGGTTGTTCCTCCTCTGAGTCACGCTCTGCCTGTGATGGCCTTGGCAATGGTGGGGGGCTGTTTGGCCCGGCCCTGTGCTGGTCCTGCTGCAGCTGTTTTCACAAGATCATATTATGTAGCATAGCACATACCATGACAATTTGGGTACATGTAGTTGGTGAGTACTGCAAGGCTCCAACAGATGTGTCCAGACACCGGAACCGTGACTTGAGCAGCCCAAACACACGCTCTATTACATTATGTGTTTGTGTGTGTGCCTCATTATGGCATTCCTGTTCAGGTGTGTGTGCGTTTCTGATGGGTGTCATCAGCCACGGCTCCAGTGCATAACCTGCATCCCCCACTAGGTGTCCGTGTTGGATGTCCCTATTGGCAAATGGCTGGTACAGCTGCGTCAAATGCCATATATGGGAATCATGGTAGCTCCCAGGGCAGCCAGCACACACATTCATTATTATGCCCTGGGCATCACACACGACCTGGCTGTTGATGGAGGGGAAGCCCTTGCGGTTAATGTAGGCCCTACCCCGCTCAGCGGCTGGTGCTTTGATGCGTATGTGCGTGCAGTCTATTGCACCCACTACCTCAGGGTATTCCGCTATTTGCTGGAAGAGATGCATATAGCTGGCCAATACCTCACGGGCATTGGGGAAAGATACATGATCACCGACATGTGCTGACATGGCATCCAGGAACTGGTGCAGTACCCTGGAGGCTGATGCCTGTGATATCCCCATCATATCACCAGTTGGTCTCTGGAAGATACCTGTTGCTAGTATTCTTAGGCCAACACATACCTTGATTTCCACTGGGATGGGTTCCCCTCTGTTGGTTCTGTGTGTGAGGCGTGGCCTGCACAGCTCGACAATTTGCTGCAGGAGGTCTCTGTCCACTCTATAGCGCTCTACTATCTCCAGCTCATGTAACCCATGGTAGGTGACCCTGGGCCTGTACAATCTTCTCCGTCTCCTCACTGTGTGCATTGTCACCACCCTCAGCAAGTCGCCTATGTCTCCTTATGACAGCTATGGCAGCCCCTAGCATTTCTGCTCCGAGTTCAGCTTTTTCAGTTTTCACTTCTTAATAGATTACTCCTGTCTTGCACTGTCTCTTGAGAGATACATCCTGCACTGCTGTTTGCAGAGTTTTAAGTGCTTGGCTGAGCTACTATTCTGCCTTTGTAATTGCCTGTTTCTAATTGTTTTCACCTGCTAGCTCCAGCAGTATTCCCTGCTAGCTTCCTACTAATTCTGTTGCTTCCTTTTTCCTTTCTGTTTCCTCAGGGGGGAGCAACGTGCATACCAGCAAAAACACACTCACAGTGGCTTACACGCGTGCACACATGCTTACACGGTTCAGAATCTGCTTATTCGGGTTAAAACACGCGCACACCAGTGCAAACAGTGTTACAACTCTGCCAACAGGCTCCCACATGCTCAGTCTGCCCTACACGCGTGCACACTAGCGTAAACAGTGTTACAACTCTGCCAACAGGCTCCCACATGCTCAGTCTGCTCTACACGCGTGCACACTAGCGTAAACAGTGTTACAACTCTGCCAACAGGCTCCCACATGCTCAGTCTGCCCTACACGCATGCACACTAGCGCAAACAGTCTTCAAAGTCTACCAACACGCTCCCACATGCTCAGTCTGCCTTACACACACGCACACTGTCCTACCCGCGCCTCATGGTGTGCACACGTGTGCATGCACGCCCAGCAAGAAACTTTGGTGTAAATAACAGTGTACACCTTCCATTTCTTGACTTTCCCATGCTTATCTTGTGGCACTCCTCTTTCCATGATCTGTGTCTGACATCTGTCATGTAACACTGACCTCCAATGAACTGCATTTGTTTCTCCCATTCCCCCTGTGATGTCACCTATCTCCTACTCTAGTCTTCCCCCTTATGTATCTCTTACACTACTCAGAATGTGCTCATTTGCTATGTGACAGTGGGATTCAGTATCATAACACTCATTTACATCAGTTTGCCTACTAATGCTTAGTTACATGTCTTAGACTCAGCTTCCCCCCTTAGCAACCACTAAACGGTGGCCATGTTGTTTTTGGTCTGCTGGTCCCTGCATTGTAAATCCATATATTGCATAAAACCCACATTTGTGGGTTTATATCCTTCATTTTTATGTTTTATACAGCACAGCCCGTTTGCGTGGGGCTGCGCTGCATTTAAACATATTTTTTTTTTTTCATATTTGCATCGGGGTACCTTGCTAATGGCCACATATTTGGCCATTGGCATGCTGCCTGTCACATATGCACCCTTTATTTGGAGCTGACATGGCTCCATTGTGATTTTTGCAGAAACGTACTCAGTTGTCAACTGAGTACATTTCTGCAGCTAAAACAGCTCTTACATGGGCTGCTTTCTGTTTCGTGGATCGCTACTCTACCTCATTTGCATGCCTTTCAGCTGCAAGTGAGGTATTTAGCATATCCACGCCCAGTCCGTATAAGAGACGTTTTAGCTGGTCTCTTACACGGAGTTTTGGGCTGTTCCTGGATCGCGAGGCTTGCATGGAGTCTTACACGTCTCTTACACTCCGTGCAAGCCTTCCTGAATCCTGCCCACTGTGTTTACTGTGACTTATAAAATTTGGTTTAAGATCTATAACGTAAAAAATACTACCACTATAAAAATCGATTTTGCTGAAGAGTTTGCCATTTATACTTCTTTCATAACTCCTATGGTTCCAGAGATATGAACATTTGTTTGAAATGTGAGGACATAATTTGATTCTGTCACAAGACTTAGGCTCTCCCCATTGTAAGCTGCAGTGCAAACTTCCTGAGCTCCATTGGAGTGAATGAGTTAACTATCAACTGGCATACATATACAAGCTCAAACATGCTCGCCTTAGGATTCCTGCACTTTGTAAACACTAATGGTCTAGAACCATACCTCTCAACTGTCCCGATTTTTGTAGAATGTTCAGATTTTTGGCTCATACTTTTGGCCTGTTCCTCATAAAATTTGAGGTTTTATGGCAAATCACTGGGATGATCTGAAAATTGAAGTGACTAAATAATGACATTTATTTGAGCTTTAGACTTCAGATCCTTCAGAAAATGTATGTTAAAACAAACCCTGTTATTCCAGCAACTTTATAAGTTTATAAGAGCAGCATTTTAAATATGTCCCTATTTTTGGGCCTTTGTCCCTCCCCCCCCAATTTTCTTGGGCTTTGCCCAGATTTCTTGCTCTAAGATGTTGAGAGGTATGTCTGGAAAGTTAGTCCACACCCCCAGAAGGGGCTCAAATGGCCTTGATCTAGTACTCACCAATATTAGAGATCGCTGCACCACCCCATGTGTGAGACCCTCCCTGGTAGGATCTATATTAAAAAAATGAAATGACAAAAGAGCAAATGCTCTTTCGTCGACATGTAAAAGCCAAAATCACAAAAAAGCTAAGTTACGGAACAACAATTTTTTCCCAGGGAAAAATATTGCTGGACCGTTCTCAGGACTTTGCTGTTTCCTCCACTGTGGTGCGATCTCGGAGATGGTATATTTAAGTAGGGGGGGGGTGGGCGTGAAGCCCACCACTTTATTTTGTCTTTATAATTTATTTTTTTGGAATAATGATTTTTTTTTTACCTGGGAAAAAAAATCACTGTTCAGTAACTTCGCTCCTTTGTCGTTTGGGTTTTACATGTCGATGAAAGAGTGTAAATAGTTTCAAATCTTCTGCTGCCATTGACAGTAAAGATCCCTGTATGGAGCAGTACACTATAAACACCTTTACATGTGTGTAGATGTATCTGTTCGAGAACAGATCAAAACTTGCTCAAGAAAAAACATGAAACCCTGGTGGACATCTAGCATAAGCAGATTATACAACAAGTGAAAGAAACTGATGTCCAGGAATAAGAGAGAACAGTCTCAGCAAAAGAACACCCCCCATAGCTTGAACAAGCTAATTAGGCATGTTGCAAAGTCCTCTAAAGCTAATTATAAAACTAAATTAGCATCCATAGCTAAGGGTAATCACAAGGGATTCTTAAGCTATATTTGTAATGTAAAAGGGAAGACCCGATTTTGCACCAAATTCAGAGTGGATGGTACCACTCACACTAAACCTGAGAACATAGCCAACCTGCTAGCAGACAAATTTGGCAAAAATGTCACCCCTGTCTCCACCAATCATCCCCCCTAAGCATACCTGTCAACAGTTCTCTACCTATTATCTCTAAAGAACAGGTCATAACCACCCTCATCAAGGCCAAAAACACAGCCTCTATGGGATTAGACAACATCCCAGGCTGCTTACTAAACAGTCTAAAGCAATAGTTAGCAGAACCACTGGGTACACTCTTCAACTACAGTCTAAGTTCTGGCTTTGTCCCAGCAGAGTGGAAAACAGCAACCATAATCCCATTGCACAGAAGGGGACTCTCAACCAACCCAGGGAACTATACACCCATAAGTGTGACCAGCCTTGTCTGTAAGGCCATGGAGAGAATCATCTTTGACCTTATCAACAAGCATATTGGTGACCTTCAGACTCTTCAGTCAACCCAGTTTGCCTTTGTTAAGGGCAGATCATGCCTGTTAAACTTAGTGGAATTCTTTGAGAGTGTCACCAAAGCCCTGGGATGAAGGCAAATTAGTACATATTGACTATCTTGACTTGGCCAAGGGCTTTGGCACAATTCCCCACTCAGGCATCATTGCAGAACTCACCCAGCTGAGGATTAACCCATATATCATTAGATGGGTAGCCAACTGGCTCACCAACAGAACACATACAGCCATAGGTGTCCACCTGTATCAGCAGTCTTGTTACCAGTAGTGTCCCACAAGGGTCTGTGCTGGGCTCCCTACTTTTTGGAATGTATTTCTCAGAAAATCAGGTGAAAATAGATGGCCTATGGCTCTCCAAGTTTGCTGAAGACTGCAAACTGGTTGCAATCACTGAATCGTCAAACAATGTCAACATACAAGAAAATGGGCTTACATACATAAATGACTGTTGCCAAAGCCACAGATTTAAAGCTAACCTCAAAAATGCACTATTATTCCTTTGGGCAAAAGAGAAGTTCATGCAAACTACACTTTTAATAATATACTCCCTATGTACCAACCTAATGTCGAGTGATTTGCAAGTTGATAACAACCTCAGCTTTAATCATCATGCATCCACAGTGGTAAGTAAGGCATTTTACATTACACACCTGATAAGTAAGGGCATAGCATCCAAGGCTAAGGATGTTATAACTCCACTGTACTTGTCCCTTATCAGACCAATAGTAGAGTACAATGCAACATTTTGCATGTATTTCACCAGATACCTGCAGTAGCTGGAGAGACCTCGGAGGTTTCTCACTAAAAAACTCCAGGGACTTCCAACACATTACCGACATAGACAGACTGAAGGCCATGCCACTGTACTCGGTATCATATATACTGCCGAGAGGTGACTTGTGGGTAGCCTACAGAGCAGTCTCAATCCCTGCCTTAATGGAAATGCAGCACCTCCACAAATCAAATGGGACAAGACTCACTCTCTCAAGAGAGCTTAACCTAGCCTGTGACATCAACATGACATGCTTGAGAGACAGATATGTCTCCCAGAGATTCCCACTCTTATGGAATAAATTGCCAATTTATGGGAAAATGAGCTCCTCAGTGAACCCATTTAAGCATAACTTGGACAACTGGATGTGAAATCGTAAATTTACCCCAGGGGTTTCACCTATGTCATTCGTAGGCAACCAGTGCTGATTATGGATTTGCAAATATAGACTACATATCTTGGTCTATACAATGGTACAACTTGGGTAGCATGGAAAAGGCCCTAGATCCATTAGCTAGTAACCTCCTATGAACCTAGGGCTATTATGGCAGTAGCCTCATATTAACCTATGAAGCTATGAACCTATGCAAGCCTGCCAACATCATGTTTCACACATGTGCTGCTGATGTCATGTACTTTGAGTTCAGCTGCATTCTTGCAAAAGTCAGACATGTTATGTGGTGATTGCATAAAATACTGTGGTCTGTGTACTTAGGTAGGGTTCTATTCTCACTGCAGTCAACTATGTGTGTATGTGTGTGTGCTCTTGATTGACATTACAGAGAGCCTTTTATCACAGCATGCGGGACACTATTATTACCATATTCCCAACAGATACTGCTGATGTCATCAGCTTTATCAGATTTTTGGATATGTAGTACTCCCACCATGGCAAGGTCAGAAACTGGCCTGGGGGCCAGGCAGAAGTCACTTCATCCTATACAAAAAAGTTTACAGTGACATGGCTTTTAATCTATCCACATACATCATGGCATGATTTGTAAGCCCAGTGTTATCTTGCTGAGAAAGCCCTGTCATCTGTCCAACTGCTGCATGTGTCTGTTGAGGTACATGCAAAACAGCATTATACTGTGTTCCTGTTCAGATGAGGTTTGACTACAGTGCTGTCATACAATTCTAGGATCTGAATAAGATGGCGTAACTTATGATGTGCACCATACATTTGTCCTGGAAAATTATTACAGAGACAAGTTACAAAGTAATGATAAACATTGCAATTTCTGAATTTATAACCCTTACAAGAGCATTCACTATAAAGTTGTGAAATTTTGGTGCTGTCACCTGTCACCTGTCTAACTTTCCAAGGCCAATATAAGTCAAAGGTACAATGACCAGTTCAGCAACACAAATGCAGATATACTAAGCACTAAGTTAGCTATGCACTCTGAGCATCAGGCACAGCTTTTGTATCCCTGAATACAAAACATAGAAAACAGGGATATGGCACAGTTATTACTTGCACAGGGTGTTGTGTGGGAGCTGCAGGAAGCCTAGGCTGACACAAAAGGTATGTGAGTGTGTGCGAGTAAGAAGGATAAGTAGGCAGACATTGGGATAAAACAACAAATGACCAGTGAGACAAAATGAGTAACTGTTGTGTGTGTGTAGGGGTCTTCCAGGTTAAATTGGTGTGTGTGTCTGCATGAACACAGCCGAGCTCTGTGCTAGCTGTACATCTTGGTCTGTCAGACAGGTGTGAGCTGTGCATTGTAGAGGTGGCAGTTCATCATTGTCATTGCCAACCATGAGGACTGGCTCTTCCAGGAGTTGCACTGGAGCCCCCACACCCAAGGTCAGATGGTGTGTTGCTACTTCAGTGTCAGTGATGTCTGCTGGATAAGCTCCCTTCATGTGGATGCCCAGGATCATGACCCCATGGCCTGCCACATCTGGGTATGGACAGCACACTCACTGATGGAGCAGCGGAATAACTGCCACTATGGGAGGATGATTGGGCATGCCCATGTTGGCTGACAGCAGATGGTGTGGCTGACCTATGCAAACAAGGATGCAGTTCTACTCCCAACAGATGTTCCATCACAGACACTGCTAGTTCCATGACAGACACCCCTTGTTCCATGACAGACACCCCTCATTCCAATGTGGCATTCATCCAATCCAGTGAATTGGCAACACAGTGGAGACAGTCACTCATGTCAGACTATGCCACATACAGAGCCCTAAGCATTTGTCTGTAGCACCTATGGGAATATGCTTATACCTCCATGATGGCCTTAAACATAAGTTGAATGGCACAGAAAGAGACACTTGCACTAGGTGGAAGAGGGACAGCAGGCCTCCCCTGAGAACCCATGTTAATCCTCCTGTGTGGCACCTCACCCGAACTTTGGCTACAACCAGACTCACTAGGCACTGAAGCTGCAGTAGCCACACTTCCTTGATCAATGTCCTCACCCACCACCTGCCAATATCTGTGAGCTCAGTGGACTGGGTAGGCATAGGCCTACTGGCTGTGTCCGATTGAAATGCAGGGAATGGCTGTGTCAAACTCTGTGTCAGATTCAACCTCTGTACCCCTTGACTATGCCTCAGTTTGGCCACCATCATAATCAGAGTCTGCTGATACAATGACATCAGCTGGCACAGGGCCCACACTCCCACTGTCATGATCACCTGTGACAAAAAGCAAGAAACACAGGAATACATTAATAACTGCCATGCTAACAAAATAATAGTGCTGACACTATCACAGACAGAACAGCAATACACACAACAGGCCTGCAATCAAAATCACACACTACAATATTTCTTTAAATTGCTCAGCAGTACTGACATAAAAATATTCGGTTTACCATCTTTAGAAGACATACTGCGGTGTAGTCCAGACAGTCCTGGAAGAAGTCAAGCAAAAGGTAAGGGCAACATTATCACAATTAACAGTAACACAGGGGGTAATATATTTACTCCTTTATATGTGCATTAACTCTACTTTCAACAAGAATGTGGCTGACAACTCCATCCTAAGCTTATAACTGTAGCAATCTTCAACTACCCCCCCCCAAAAAAAAAGACAAGTAACACAGAATGAACTTATTCATTTCAATTGTTTTACTATACAACAGTATTTAACTGTTCAGATAACAAAGTCTACCTGCAAGCTCCTCCTGGGGCTTGCTTGCTGTATAAGAAGGTGTTGTGCCCACATCCAGGGCATGCTGTACTGCACTCTTCTGGGAGCTGTTTGGATTTCTGATATTGAAGTACAAGAATATAATCCTCTGCAAGTATGACCGGTGCAAGGCAAAAAACATACATAACAAGAAAAAAAGTAGCCAGCACCAAACATCAGTGTAAAGAACAGCACAATTAAGCCGTAAAGTTTACCACATAAAATTTATTAAATAAATAAATCCCAGACCAGTTTCAGCCCAAAGGCTTTCATCAGTGGGAAAAATATTTGTGACATAAGCAGTTCACCACACATATTTATTAGGTTAGCCCTCCAATAAGAGTTCTTCCCTTGGTTAAACATTATAAATACAAAAACATATCATAAATTTATAAATGATCATTCAAACCAAGCGAAAACAGAGCACCCAGTTTGATGATCCAATACTTCTCTTTCTTGTTTATAGTAGAATACCATCCCTGTTTGTTGGATCTGTCACCACGGACCTTGTCAATTATGATGAACTGAAATCTGGAAGAATTGTGGTGTAGACAATGGGCAGGATTCATGAAACCTCTGTGTAAGAGTTAGCAAGTCTTACACTGAGGCTGCAGTTAAACGGTGTGATGTCAGCATGCCATGCATATTCATGAGGGCATGCTGAATCACACCCTAGGCTAACACGGTCCATGTAGGAAAGTAGGGGGCGTGTCCGCATGGCGAGTCCTGCAAAGGGACACGCCGCCAAAAGAATCACAGTCCCGAAAGGAAACACCCACAAGCGAGTCCGCGGAAATGTCAATAAGCACAACAGCACACATGCCCCCACAGACTATAAACCCAACTGTACTGTAAAACGTAAAAATCAACAGTTTAATTTTTTTTTTATAATTTAAAAAATGTTTGCCCGTAATTGCGCTCATTTGCGCGGGTGTGCCCTTCGCTCAGCCACAGTTAGCACTCTTTGGAAAAGCATATAAGATCTAAATATGTAAATTAAGCCAAATAGCAATAGCGTAGTGGTAGAGACGTTGGCCAAAGAGGAGGTAGTCACGGTTCGAGCCCCAACAACATCATTTTCTATTTTTAGTGAAATAAGCACGAAACAATCCCCTGACATATATGTATATGTATATATATATATCTATATATATATCTATATATATATATATATATATATATATATATATATATATATATATATATATATATATATATCAATATATATATATATATATATATATATATATATATATATATATATATATATATATAAAACTATAATTTAAGTAAAATGTAATGAAATGGGCCATGTATTTTTGAAGAAATCTGACACAATAAAAAAAAAAAGTTTATAAGTGCCCATAGCTGAGCAGCACTCTAACAAGCTGAGTATGATTGCCCACAGGTGAGCAGTGGTTTAACAGGTATAATATGAGTGGCCGGAGTTCAGCAGTGCTTTAACACACTGAAACTGTGTGCCCGTAGTTGAGCAACATTTCTCATAGCGTAATATGCGTGCTCATAGCCAAATAATGCATCAACCAGCATAACCCATTTGCGCAGAGCTGCGCAGCGTGCCAACCGGCTTACCGGTGGGCAAAGTTGAGCAACCTGTATCAAAGCCGCCTTTACACAGACACACCTCCTAGCCTGTCTAGACAGTAGTAAATTTAAAAAAAAGCAATGCCCAGGCTCAAACCCAGGATACTGTGCATTATAGTCAAAGTACTGAACCACTAAGCCATGACAGCTGTACTGAAAAATGCAGTATTAGCATATATATATATAGGAATGAATGGAAATAGAAGCATGACAAAGCAGGTTTTTTTAACCTGATACAATTCCAAAATGGCCAATCACAGATAAGTGTGGGAAAAACGGCATATATAAGCCCCATAGGTGGGAATACACAGCATAACTGATTGTGGAACCTATTTGCAGTCAGGATGGCAGGTGTAGGAGAGGGCAGTCGCTTCCGAGCACAGAGGCGGGGTGTTGAGGAGTCCAAATATATGGTTTGGCTCCTAGTCCACGATCATGAGGCTCAACTCATGCAGGGCCAGGTTCTTTGGGGAGTGTACAAGGCAGAGGCGTGGAACCGATTGGTACATGATCTCACCAGTGCCACAGGAATGCCAAGGACTGGTGAACAGGTCCGTCACCACCATGCGGACCTGAAGAGATGAAAGCAGGACCAACTGGACCGTTGGATCCAGGAGGCCCGGCAAATGCCCAACGCCCCACTACTGAGTAAGTATCCATGTAATTACGTATGTAAGAAATTATCCTAGCTGATATTATGGAGATGTATGTTCCAATATTACTTCATTTATATTACAGCTGCAGGTGTGCGTTCCGCGAATCGACGAGCCTATGGTGATAGGCTGGAGCGGTTTCGCCACCAGGTAGGTTAGTAATTATTGTTCTGTAATTGTTATACAATAAAAGTGAGGCAGCTTGTAAAAGAGTTCAGTGTAGTTACATATTAATAAAGTTCAAATAACACTAGAAGAAAGATTCTGCTAGTACTGTATGATTAGATAAGTGATGCAGCCTGTAATCCAGAAATAAAAATTAAACAAGTCTGAAATAAAGATTTTCCACCTGTATTGTAATATCAGATAACCTGCTGCAGCCTGAAAATTAGTGGTAAACAAGCTAAAGACAATAGACATGTGTGAAATACATCCCCTTTTAAAATCTGCCATATGAAACAAGTGAGTCTGTTGGAAAGGATTGTTGTAACCAAGTAAGACATGTTAATAATGCCTAGAATTAAGTACCAGCTTGAATTGTAAAAATAAAACAAGTGAGAGTGTGAGAAAGAGGTATGAATCAACCAAGAAAGCTGTTATAACTCTTGAATAAAGTATACTGCAGTCAGTACATAATGAAATGAATGAGACAGCCACAACCAAACAGTGAAATGTTTGTAATAAAGTACTGAAGCTGGAATGTGTCTGTCCCACAATTTGGATATGTTGCTGTACCCTTGCAATATGGAGATAGTATGGTTGTATGAAATAATGAACATCCACAGTTGTCTAGAGCCATATAAATCAAATGTAGCAGGATGCTGTACCTGATCACAGCCAGATATGAACGTGTATGAATAAAAATGCAATGTAAATTAATGTAGCAGTAACAGTCCCATCACCAACATTCCTAAGGTTACATATAGGAAACTGTACTAAGACCTGTAGGGTATATATATTTGCAGCTACTAGAGATGTACAGCATATGTGTAGGTAGTTGCAGTTGTTAATGAAATATTTCTTCACCCTACCCTATATTCACAAATAATGCCATTCCACAACAAACTGGGTATATGTGTTCACAATTAATTCCTATGGACATTTGTCCTGTTGGTTCAAACATATTTGCACGTACGTTGATGCATGTGCCCTGTTCACATATCCAAACCTGATGGCCTGTTGCCATCAATCAACCCTGCATGCTGTTAGATTGTGTACTGTTGTTCAAAATATGCATGTGTTATGCTTGCTGTTCAATGTTTGGAATTCATGGGTGTTTGGTTAATGGGAATACTGATGCATGCTGTTACAACTAATTTTGAATGGAATTGTTTGTTACTAACCCAAAATGTCATAAACTATTGCTAAACATAGGACAACAGGGAAGGCGGGTTCCAGCGGACCCACCTCTCCCACCTCAGCTGGCGAGTGCACCTGGCACTAGTGCCCAGGCCGGAACCTCCTCCGGTGGCCCTGTGCCACCTTCGGGTGGAAGCGCTGCAGGGGATGGGGCTTGTCCCCCTCTGCAAGCGTGGCCAGAGGAGACCGTCCACTCACCCTCCAAAGTGTCTGGTCTGTGGTGCATAGCGAGATCAGGCATTCTGTGCTTGAACCCCTACGCCAGCTTGAGGCATGGGTGGTGCAACTCACAGGTGTGCCTGCTGCCCGTCCTACACAGCCCCCAGCACAGCCCCGTCCTGGGCAGTGAAGGCACAGTGGCAACTGCCCATGGGTGGGGATCTCAGTTCCACTGTTGCCATCTGTGGGCTCATGGGCACGCGATATCCAAACATCCATCCCCGTCAATTGTGTCCCCCCCCCACGTGTCATACTCCACCCCTGTATGCATCTTGTTTGTCTTGTCTGTTAACCTCCCCTACCTACCTCCCAAAATATACCTACTTCCTGTACCTCACATTCCACTCTCACCTGAAAAAAAAATTAAAAAAGGGCACTCTGTTCCCGCAAAAAAATTACGCCCCATACATAGCTGCCCATTTTGCAGACATGTCTGCTGGACATGTGAACTGGTAATTACAATTGGCTGTACAACATATTTTGTTGTCCTTACCCCTCTCTCAGGGGTGAAAGGTTTCAAATTTCACACCAAATTACACACGTATGCACAGCTGTTGCTGATAAAGAAATGGGCAGCTATGGGCCTTTCCTACATCCTTCCTGCAAATCCCGAGCTTGTTTTCCTACTTTCCTACCCTCTTTGTGCCCCCTTTTTCACCACTTTCCAATCTCCCCATTTTCTTTTCTTTCAAAGAAATTAGCGCGGGTGTGCGCGAGAGTAAGCACCTTTAAGCAGTAATAAGCGGGTGTGCGCTTGTGCGCGCTTAGCTAAGCGTGTGTGTGCGAAGCTAAGCGGCACTGCGCATGCGTGAGCACCGTGCAAACCAGCGCTAACCCACTTACAACTGATTAAAAGTGCCTTAGTCACTCTGAATGACAAGGCCTGTAGTCTGCTCAGCAGCAAAATAAAATTCCTCTCTCAGTCTCGAGCCCAGGACCTTGGAAACACTAGTCTGCATGACTTACCACTAAGCCATGACTGATATACAAGAACTTTCTGCTGAAAGCAATGTATCATGAAATAGTAGGACTGAATGTAAAGGGAATATAGGAAGGCTATTACACAAAGCTATTCTTGTATCTTTACTGGCAATTCTTGTGGATTTGTATAACATTTGTGTGAGAAGAGAAACAGCCATGCTAGTAGGTAGCTAGTAGGTAATAATGTGACAGTAGCACCTTGCGAACCACACACACTATCAGAGCGGGATAAACACTGCCATATTTAAATAGGTAAGAGGCCAGACCTCGCCACTGTGACTGATTTACAGGGATGTCCCTGATTTGAAAACAAATGTTAACTGTGCCCCACTGACTCCCTGTGAAATGTACTAACAGTAGGCAGAAAGGTGTGGAATCCCACATAATGGTAACTGTCAATTACTTAAAGTATGCACTACTTGCATGTCAGAAATGGTGTAGTAATACATATGCTCAAAATACCCCACAGTCACAACTGCAGAATATCTGAAATATATCACGGGTGTATCCCACTGATATGTACCATTCCCTGAGGCTGATAAAAGATACACCTGAGAGTATCTGAGGCCTGCAAGTGCCACAAACTCACAGGCATATCATTCTGTCTGCTGTCACACACTCTGTGAATAGCTGTAGAATAGCTTCCACAAGCACACCCTCATGTAGGAGTACAACCCAGACATATCAAAGGATGTAGCCAACTAATAAAATAAGGACAGTATAGCAGTTTACAAGCGCTGCATGTGCCTGCTATCCATAACTGTTAGTACAAAGTACAAGGCCCCACTACTGCTCAGCAGCAAAATAACATACCCTTGTAGGCGTCAAGCCCCACACCTTGGCCAGACCAGACTGCATGCAGTACCACCAAACCACACCAAACATATAAGGAATTGCTGCTGAAAGAAATATAGCAAGCATTACAAGGAGTGAATGTAAATGGAAAATAGGAAAGCCATAGCAACACATTCCAGTAAAGACACCTAGCAGGCCTTCAAGGAGTGAATGTAAAGGCCAAATAGTGAAGCCATAGCAACACATTGCAAGAGCCACTGGTGTATACCAGTTAATCCACAAGTCCCACAGGAAAGCACATACTCCCATTTAAACAGTATTAGTATTATTAGGTGTCAGTTAACATACACACTGAGAAGAATGAACTGGAGGAAGCAATAGTCAGGTTTCAGTACAACATGCATTTCAGTGCCTACAACACAACCTTAAATATGAGAGACATACCAACCTTTACACTCAAAGAACAGTGTCCACAGCATACCAGCATGGGCCCCACCCTGAAAATCTGAAAGGGATACGCCTACCTAACCTAACATTTTATAGCACTGTCCTGAAATCACAGTGAGAACTGCAATTACCACACAGCAGGCTGCATGCAATTAGTAAATGCTGGCTAACAATTGGTGCAGAGGCCATCACATGCACATGTGCAGATACCTACAAAAGCAGCCTGTACTCCCAGTCCACACATGCAATAGTTTCATTGCAACAACCGGAGGGAGAGAGAGAGAGAGAGAGAGACACACACAGAGACACAGAGAGAGGCACAAAAAAAAAATAAATAAATAAAAAACATCAAGCTAACCAGCAGCAGGCAACCAAGCAGCAAGCCATCACAAACAGCAGTGAGAAACAAAGGTAATGTAAACTAATAATCTAATAATCTGCATACTGTGAACCCTCCATATGTGTTAGCAGTCTGTATCTAAATATATATGAAGATGTGCATAGGGCAGGGGACATACTGCAACTGTTAGTGAAGGCTGTACATACATATGTATTTGAAGGTTGCTATGTGCACATATCAATGTAGGTTGCAGTGCAACATACAATGTAGGTTGTACAGTAATGGAAGTTTTGCAGTATGTTAGTGTGTGTATTCGTATGTGTAAATAAAAAAAAATATATATATTATATGTATATTTATATATGTGTATATATATATATATATATATATATATATATATATATATATAATATGCATATATGTGTACATAGATAGAGAGGGATGTATAAATAGACATATATAGATAGATAGAATATGTATATACATATATATGTAATAGACACATACATATATAGATATATATAGATACATACACATATACAGACAGATATGAATGTCTACATATATGTATATATATGAATCTCTCTCTCTCTCTCTCTCTATATATATATATATATATATATATATATATATATATATATATATATATATATATACTGAGAGAGGCACATGTGTGCAGATGTATTGCAACAGGTGCCTGGTGACAAAGGCATGGACTGAACACCAGTGTGGATACTGGAGTACCATACCCCATTCCAAAACACTTGCACCACTAACCACCACATAGGTGGTTGCCTGCCTACTACTGGATGTGTCAGGAGGGAACATGGGATACAAGTGTACAATAGCCTACCCTTTGATATTCACAGTGGTACACTAGTCTTGTAATTCCTGTACATGGTACGTGTCAGCACAAATGGTGTGTCAGCTAGGGAAATGTAGGTCACTGTATCCCTCTACACCTCACAATGTCCTACACGGTATGTACCTCCCATGGCAACTACAGAAAGGGAGAAGGACACAGTCATACCTAACAAATAGTGATAATGCCCTCAAACACATTACCTATGCAGAGTGACTGAAAAAAACACAGATAGAGTGCCTTTCATACTACCTACAGAGAGGTTACCACTGCTGGATATACATAGTTAAGTCACACCCATAACAGTTGTCCAACAACCATGGTAACACCTCACAATATCCCCAGCCTAAATGACCTATGTCTGTCATCCTTGACACCGCAGTAAAGAGCACATGGTGGAGGTACAGGTTCCTACCCACAAATAAGCCATACCCTGGAGTAAACCACCCAGCATTAAGAAGCAAGGCTCCTCATTAGTAGATGTCAGACATACCCCTGTTGAATGTTATGCAGATAGGTAATATGCCATATGAGTCACCCTGTGTAACTGTTTGACAGGAGCAGGTACAATCACATTACATGTGTCCCAAGGGGCAGGGTAGCATAACAGTATGCTGCTGTAGGCCCAGGGCCAATAGCATACTACCTACCTATGACACAATGCACACACACATGTACTCATTGCAATACCAACTATGTGAGGTGGAATGAGTGTGCCACTGACTGTGTGCAAGGTCTGTAACGGTGTGATTGCTCAGCATGACTTTGAGTCTGTCATGGTAGTGTGTGTCCTTGGTGTGAGGCCAGAGAAAGATGTGTCAGGTATTGGGATACAAACATACTACATTGCCATATGTTGTGCTGTGGTTCCCTGTATGTGACTGCAGTGTAGGTAGGGGTATGGCCACAAAGACTAGGGTGCATTACCATTGAAATATTTACTGTGCATTGCATGCATTGCATGGGTTGACAATGTTCCCCATCCATTACCTTGATACAAACCCCCAGTGTCAGGTTGTGCATTGGACCTCAAACAGTGTGCCAACTGCTGGTGTATAGTAGTTTGTTGTATGGAGTGTGCCAGGCACTGTCACACAGTTGTTGGCTGAGCACTATGTGGTCATTTACATGTGTATCCCCCAATAGACAGACAGATGCTATATATAGCAGTTCAGTGATATCACTACAGTAGAGTATTTTGTGTGCCATATCACTTGCTCACATATTTTTCTTTTCCTTACAGGGCGATGGTGCACCAGCGCAACCCCAAGTACTCTGCTGCAGAGGAAGAGGAGATACACTAGAACCTGGTGTGGGATTTTGCCACACTCTTTTCCTGCACCAGCCAGAACCAGCAGGAGAGGGCTGCACTGTGGCAAGACCTTGTCCGTCGGGTAAATGACATAGGCATGCATAATCGGACATATGAGCAGGTATGCCATCACTGTAGTGATTTAATTAGAAATGTCCATCAGCATGTGTCTGATATCCACAGGCAACAGCTTGCCACAGGTGGTGGGGCAGCTATACACTCCCCCCCTCACCAGACTGGAGGGGCTCCTCCTAAGTGTTGTGGCTCCAGCCCAACAACAACAACATCCGCAGACATGTGTAATGATGGAGGCTGGAGCCTCAAAGCATGTGGACATGGAGCGTGCAGGTAACATGCCATATCTATAGTTGACTGTTCTCTACACTGGTAGTTTATGCATGTGTGAGATGTGTACTGTGTTTGTAGCTGTTATCCTGGAAATTATTGTGCAAGAGTGATATTCTCAATATCAGCAGTAGACCTGTGAAAGCCAACTGTTGTACTACTGAACTGTATCATACTCACAGTATCAATGGCACAGTTGTGCACACTGACAATAAATGTCTTATTTGTGCAGGTCCCTCTGGTGTAACAGCAAGGCAGCCAATCCATGCTGGTGAGTGTGTAATAACAATACTTTTAATACTAATGATAATAATAGTAATAATACCCTCAAACAGTATTGCTATGTGTTTGATTGCAGGTGTGTTTGTGTCTGTGTGTTTGTATCTCATGTACTGAGGAGTGTGTGCATGTGCCCATGTGTGCATGTGCCCATGTGTGCAAGTGTGCATGTGTGCATGTGTGCATGTTCCCATGTGCCCATGTGTGCATGTGTGCATGTGTGCATGTGTCCATGTGCCCATGTGTGCATGTGTGCATGTGTGCATGTGTGCATGTGTGCATGTGCCCATGTGTGCATGTGTGCATGTGTGCATGTGTGCATGTGCCCATGTGCCCATGTGTGCATGTGTGCATGTGTGCATGTGCCCATGTGTGCATGTGTGCATGTGTGCATGTGTGCATGTGTGCATGTGTGCATGTGCCCATGTGTGCATGTGCCCATGTGTGCATGTGTGCATGTGTGCATGTGTCCATGTGTGCATGTGTGCATGTGCCCATGTGTGCATGTGCCCATGTGTGCATGTGCACATGTGTGCATGTGCGCATGTGTGCATGTGTGCATGTGTGCATGTGTGCATGTGCCCGTGTGCATCTGTGGTAACATTGTGTACACTTTGTAAACTGTGTTTCCTGTCTTCCTCTCACAGGTTCTGGTGTTGCTCTGGTGGTGTGCAGCAGGGAACCTGAATCCACTGCTGGGGATAGTGATAATGATGATACACGTGTAATGGTACAGGGAGGTGTGACAGAGTCTGTTGTTGGCCAGCCAATCGACAGTACACAGCAGTCAACCCCATCAATGTGCACAGTCATCCTACCAATACATCCATTGTCACCAATGTCCTTAGGTGATGGACAGCATACAGTGGGCATTGACCAGGGTAATGTGGTATCAGTGGCACATACATCCCCTCACAGCAGCCATGGCGAGAGTCCTGACATAGTACCACACAGGCAGATGTCCAGGGATTCTCGTGGGAGCATCCATGGTCGTACTGCCCCTGTCAGACGTGCGCACAGAGGTCTTTCAACCTCAGCTATGTTCCGGGCTGTAATGCAGGCACAGGCACGTATGGAACGGTACACCAGACGGGGTCTGAGGGAGCTGAGAGCACATCGCACTGCTATGAATGACACTATGTGTGACATTGCGGCTGCCATCCATAATTTCACCGAGGTCATTGACAGATGTTGGGGGGACACATTAGATCTGTTCCACAACTACATATCCATGAGCCAGGGCAATGCAGGATGGTTGAGGCGTCGACATAGACATATGCCAGCAACATCAGCAGCTGGCAATCGTTGCGGATGACAACAAACCCGCAGCCCCTCCCATAGTGCCAGTACCAGCCCCAGCAATGCTGGGTCTGTGCTGTCATCAGACCACCCTAGGAGACCATGTGCACGTGGCTCTGGACAGTCCCAGCAGGGACATGTCTCCAGTCATCAACCAACTGCTTCTGATGACAGTACCCAGTCTGGTTTAGTACCTGATACTGTCCGTAGCACCCCTGCCAGGCACAGGTACCATGTCCGTGGCCAGAGACAGTGATCTGTATGACCTGGCAGGTACAGACTGTGGCTGTCCACAAACACCCGTATATGGCAGCCACGAGGTGGAACTGTGTGCATGCATACACACATGCATAATGCTAACACCTAGGGCTAACACATACACGCACACACCGCATCAACATTGCCCCATCTTGTACTGTTGTCCCTCACTAACACACACATATATAAATGTCGATTGGTTGTATCAGTGGCAGACTCAGGCATACCAAGTACACACCCTGTGCATATGATGAAACTGTGCCACCTCCTGCAATCTGTAACATTGATGCAGGAACAGGTTAACATGGTGCTGATGCACAGGGTGACTACATAGAAGTATAGTAATATTATCATGTTGTCAACAGTACAGTGTAATGATATCATTGTGGGTATATCCCAGCATGCCTGAAGCATTAACAGTATGATTGTCATTGTATTGTTTTGTACACCACTATTAATTACCATAGTGTAATGTCTGCACATCTTTGCATTCTGATGGTAAGGCTGTAAACAAAAGGCCACCTACATATGTAGCACAGGGGATAAGAAAATGGTAGTAATGATACTCAATGCCAGACATGTACACCGCAAGATGCATGCAGTCCAAACTCTACTCTGCATGGAGAATGTTGATATCTGTGCAGTAATAGACAACAGGTTCAAGACTCCCAAGAGCACCTTAGCACTACCAGGTTACACCTCATACCATGCTTGACAGCCCCAAAACACGGAACTAACTATGACAGGAGGGTGAGTCTCATTAAATAGCAAGGATACTGTGGTGGCAGGACAGGTAGCTTACATCCTTCTAAGTTGGGAACTGCTGATTGAGGGCTCAGTGTCTGTTATTCTAAATGTGTATTAGTTCTGGTTTAAGCACTTGGGCTTCAGACCAGTTATTTTACATTAAGAAGGTTCATGGGCTGCACTCTTGTGGGAGGAGAGGCTAGACTCTGCCCGTCTAAGCTGGGAATTTCTGGCTAAAGGCATATAGTGCCTGCATATTTGAACTGTTTCTTACTGAAATTGGTACACCTTGTTTGCTGTAGCATAGACTAGATCCAGGCTTGCTGAATGTAGCTTTGTTTGTATGCTTGTTTGCTTGTTATTTCCCTGAAATGCTAATTCCACCTAAAACATGGCTTTTCAGTGCTTTTGTGGATCCCTAGTGACATCTGCATTGCTTACTGTACTTATTTCCTTGTTTCACTTGAAAGAAAGTTACTGTTTGTCATTTTTTGCATTTAAGTTACCTGTAAAACATTGCATTTAAGTTACCTGGCACTTGCTCACTAAAGCAATTATATACGCCAGCACTAACAAATTAAAAGCACTACACCCTCAGAAACTCCCCTTGAGTACCTTGTTTCCCATTGGCCCTTTTTGTTGTCAATTATAAAGGAATTCCCAATACTATTCTAGCATGTCCAAAGGTCAGTTGTGAATCTCCTCTCCAGTCCAGCTGGTGAATCTGGGAATCTTGAGGCAATGTTACAACTGCCTCATGTACACAGACAACCCTCTCCTCCCCCCAACAAATTCCAACACATGTGAGAGATGCAACCATATAGCCAAACTGGAGGCTAAGCTCTCTCAACTCAGTACTGGTGAAACCTGTCAGGAGGAGAAGGAAACCACAGTCACTAGAATTCCAGTCTCACATAGACATACCACGACAGCAAACCAAACACATAAACACGCAAAAACATACTCAGAGGCTCTAAATAAGAATCTGCCTAAGCAGCAGAGACCTCCAAAGCAGACACCCAAGCAACCGCTACCCCAGAACAGAACACATGCAACACATAGCTCACAAAGCCAGTGTGCCAAATAGTCACAGCCCTTAAGGCTAAACAACACACCTGATACACTTGTAATAGGTGACTCTATCGTCAGGCACACTGACGTCCCGCTCACCAGGCTGAAGAAGGAGAAGACCACGGTGAGATGCCTGTCGGGCGCTATGATCCGCCACATAACACAAGCACTCAGGTCACTCCAAGGCAAGTACAAATATGACTTAGTCATTGTCCATGCCAGTGTGAATGACCTGAGACGTACCTCCCTGGACTACATGATAAGAGACATAGAGGAGCTCTCTGAGCATGTGGCCCAGGCTGGTATGACCCTGACCTTGAGTAGCATCTTACCCTCACCAAGAATGATGCCACAATATGAAGACAAGATGATCAATTTCAACAATTGGCTTAAGTTTCGGTGTCATTCAAAGGGGATCCAATGCCTGTTAGCGTGGGATGACATGCTCGACAAGCCACGATGCTTTGCTAGGGACGGCTTGCACCTGTCACCCCTGGGCTTTCGGATATTGGCAAAGGCTCTTGCTACCCCCATAGTGCCTTTTTTAGGCAAGGCTCAAAAGACAAAACCACCTCCATATGTATCACAAGAGATAAGAAACTAATAGTAATGCTACTCAACACCAGCAGTGTAAACCTCAAGATGCATGCACTGAAAACTGTCCTTAGCATGGAGAACATCAGTATCTGTGCAGTAACAGAATCCTTGTTCAAGGCTCCTGAGAGCACCCCAGCACTGCCAGGTTATATCTCATACCATGCTTGTCGGCCCTAAAACTTGCACCAAACCAGAATAGGAGGGGGAGTATCAATATTCGTCAAAGATACACACACCTCCAGGTTGGTGGCACAGCACAAAGCGTCAGAGACTATCCATGTACAACTAACAGTGGGTAAAACTGCCTCCAAGTTAATAGCCTGCCACACACCACCCTCCCAAACCCAGGAACCCCACTTGGCCTTCCTGAGAACACTGGAAATATGAAGGTCTCTCCAAACACCATTATATTGGTGAACTTCAACTACCCAAACATAGACTAGGAGCATTACTCTAGCTCCAACACCCTAGCTCAAAGGCTCCTAGTATTTATATACTCAAATGCTATGGAACAACTTGTTACCACTCCCACAAGAGGGGGAAACATACAGGACCTGATCATCACCAACATGGGGACTCTATGCTCCAGACCAGAAGTGTACCCCTCACTGGTAAGATCAGACCATAAACTAATCTCACTGGATATTCACATCCTGACCCCACACCCTGCCCACAAAACCACAGTGTAAAACGTCTCTACAGCAGATTCCACACCCCTCAAAACCGAGGTGGAATCCTTCAAAGCCCCCGGGCCTGTGGAAAATACGGCCCAGACCACAGAATCCTTTATAAACGCATTCTATGAACACTTTCAGGAATGCATGGATCATGCAATCCCAAATAAAAACAAGACCCAATCCTCCAAAGGCAGACGTCCTGTCTGGTGGACCACAGCCATAAACAAACTATACAATAGAAGGAGGAAGCTACTATATGATAGAGCAAAATCCCAAAAAGGGGAGGCATCTCTGATCAGTGTTAGCAAAATACTACGGGCACTCATAAAATCGTCTAAGGCCAGCTTCGAGAGAAGAATTGCACAGGACACTAAGGATAATCACAAGGCTTTCATTAGTTATGTTAGGAACCTGGGTGGGAATTCCCAGATATGCTCAGATTTAGTCCAACATGACAAAAAACTACACCGAACCGACAGACATTGCCAACATTCTAGCTGACAGGTTCAGCGCAAACTTCTCCCCCCCTCCCCACCAGAAGGGCAAATATCTATCCCAGCAGAGTACTGCCCCCTGACATCTCAGATGCTCAGGTAAGAGCTGCCCTCTCCAAAGCAAATAACACAGCATCAATGGGACCAGACGGTGTCCCGGGCTGCGTCCTACATGAACTCCAAGATAAGCTAAACCCAAGCATAAAACTACTGTTCAATCTTAGCCTTACCACAGGATATGTACCCAAAGGGTGGCGTACAGCAACAGTGGTCCCTCTACACAAAGGTGGTGCCTCAACGGATCCTGTAAACTATCGCCCCATAAGCCTGACTAGCTTGGTCTGCAAAGCTATGGAAAGGATCATCATGGACCTCATACATAAAGATATTGGAGACCTACAGACACTGGATCCTACCCAGTTTGGCTTTAAGGGCAGATCCTGCCTCTTAAACCTGGTTGATTTCTTTGAAACAGTCACCAAGGCCATTGATGAGGGGAAGGTGGTCCACACAGCCTACCTGCACCTCGCAAAAGCCTTCGATACAATACCCCACTCGGGCATTATAGATAAGCTCACCAGCTTAAATATAAGCCCCTATGCCACTAGATGGGTTGCAAACTGGCTCAAGGACAGAACCCACATGGTTAGAATTGCTGGAGCCATGTCAGACTCCAAACCAGTTACAAGTGGCATCCCACAAGGCTCAGTCCTGGGACCTCTCTTGTTCGGTATATATTTCTCAGAGGAACAGGCCAACACGGAAGGACTGTGGCTGACCAAGTTCGCAGATGACTGCAAACTGGGTGCTATAATCGACTCTCCAGCTGACACAACCATCCTCCAAAAGGGCCTCATAGAAACAGACAACTGGTGCCAGAGCCATGGCCTCAAGCTAAATGCCACAAAGTGCATAGTCATCCGCTTTGGCAAAAACAAAGTGGCCACAAATGACCACATAGGTGGTAATCCATTAAGTATGGAAGATGTAATTAGGGACATGGGGACCGAAGTTGATAGCAATCTCTCATTTGACAACCACGTGGCCAAAGTGGTTAGAAAAACATTTTATATAGCCCACCTAATCATGACAGGATTCCCATCTAGATCAGGGGAGGTCATCTTGCCTCTTTACTCATCCCTCATCAGGCCCATAATTGAGTACAATGCCCCTTTTGGGATGTACCTTACCAGACACCTGCAGCAACTGGAAAGACCACAAAAGTACCTCACCAAGAGGATCAAAGGGCTCAAACAGATGCCATGTGCTGCCCGGTTAAGAAAACTCCATACTCAGTGGCATACCGCCTGCTCAGAGGCAATCTGTGCCAGATGTATAATGCCATGTCCAACCCGGAAGTAATGGACATGCTGCACCTCAGAAAATCCAAATCCCATCGAGCTACGTGCTCGAGAGACTTGAACCTCAGCACTGACATAAATGGGACATGCTGGAGGGACAGATTCATAACCCAGAGGCTCCCTTCACTCTGGAATGAAATCCCAGTCCAGGTTAGGCAGAGTCCCTCATTGACTCTCTTCAAGAGGAATCTTGATGAGTGGATGGGGGATCGTAGGTTTACCCTGTGTATCACTTCTGTGTCAGTGTTAGACAGAGGCACAGCATACTAACCTCAGAAAAGGGCATAACAACATTAATTTAAAATGGGTGGCGAAAGCCAAACACACTCTGGCTTGGCTTATAAATGCCTAGGGCAGATAGCCTAGTATGAACCTATGAACCTATGAACCTATACCCACACCCCCAGGTTGTTGCCACAGTGTGATGCATCACAGACTATCCACATGCAACTAACAGTGGGTTAAACTGACTTCCAGATCATAGCCTGCTACAGACCACCCTCCTAAACCCAGGTAACCCACTTGGCCCACTTAAGAATACAGGAATATCTGCAGGTGTCTCCAAACAACAATATATTGGGCAGCTTCATTTACCCACACATAGATTGGGAGCATTACTGTAGCTCCAACACCCTAGGTGAAATGTTCCTAGAATCCATACACTCAAATGCTATGGAACAACTTGTTACCACTCCCACAAGAGGGGAAACCATGCTGCACCTGATCATCACCAACATGTGGACTATATTCTCCAGACCAGAAGTGTATCCCTCACTGGAAAGATGACACCATAGACTACTCTCACTGTATATTCACATACCAACTGCAGCCCCTGCACAGAAAACCACAGTCAAAAAGTTGTGTAATGCAAATTCCAAGTATTCACATGAGGCAGGCTTCACACATGGAAATTATTTAAGGTCACAGGTGCATATGTCTATGTGGCACACACATACCTCATGCATGCATTGACATTACTGATATAATCTATGTCATACAATATTAAGAGCAACACCCAACACACATGGACAAACTGTGTGACAAAAACACACATGGCATTTGAAGGATTCAAACCCCTATCTAACTATGTTGTGACACTTGAGAGAGACGCATTAGCGGAGCGTGCTATTCGCATTACTGGGAGGTTTGTTTTCTCCTGTTATAGGTATAGGGTGCTGACATCATCAGTGTTTAGAAAGAGGAATGTGCATCATGTAGTGTGTTCTTCTAGTTGCCAAAAGGGACATTTTTTTCACACACGCTAGCCTCCCTTACCCAAACTTACCAGGATTCAAACCCCTACTTAATTATGTTATGACACTTGAGAGATACGCATTAGTGGAGTGTGCTATTCACATTACTGGAAGGTTTTCCTTCTCCTGCTATACTTATAAGGTGCTGACATCATCAGTGTTTAGAAAGAGGAATGTACATCATGTAGTGTTATCTTCTAATTGCCAGAAGGGACAGTTCTTTCAAACAGAATTGCACACACACTAATCCCCCCTCCTCCATCACACACACCA
This sequence comes from Protopterus annectens, assembly GCF_019279795.1. Taxonomy (NCBI): domain Eukaryota; kingdom Metazoa; phylum Chordata; order Ceratodontiformes; family Protopteridae; genus Protopterus; species Protopterus annectens. The sequence goes on along the minus strand of NC_056727.1, from coordinate 1,044,223,648 downwards.
TGCATTTGCAGGATTCAAACCCCTACCTAACTACATTATGACACTTGAGTGAGACGCATTAGCTAACCGCACTATTCGAATAACTGGGTATCTTGTTTTCTCCTGCAGTATTTATAGGGTGCTGACATCATTATTTATAAAGAGGTATGTACATCTATTACTATCTGTCAGTAAGGGGGATAGCATATATATGCATTAACAGCCGCCTATTTCAGGGTCACATATGCACATCAGCACTGCCAGGTTATGTTTTATACCATGCTTCGTGACCACAGGACCTGTAATACACAACACAACCAGTTCAGACCACCCCTCCCATATCCAGGAACCACACTTTGCTTCCCTGGGAACAGTGTAGGATATGAAGGTGTTCACATACACCATTACAGTGGTTAACTTCAGGTACAGGTATATTGAGTGGGGGAACTACTCAGGCCTCAACAACATCACCCTACAGCCACTACAATTTGTGAATCCATGTGCTATGGCAGGACCAATCACCATAGCCACAAGGGGGAATACATATTGGACCTGACCATCTGCAACATGGGGACTCTATGTTCCACACCAGAGGTAGACCACCATTGTTAATATCTGACCATAACCAACTTTCCCTGGACATCCATATCCCATCCCCACCCCCAGGCAAGGAAGTCACTGCAAACAAAGTATTTATCAAAAGCAGACTTTGCACTTGTGAAGACTGGGGTGGAAGACTTCAAAGGACCCATGCTAGGGGATTATACAGGACACTCTGCATAATCCTTGACAATTGCATTCTATGAGCATCTGGAAGGTTTGCATTGTTCATGCTATCCCAAATAAACCCAAGACTCCTCCACAACAGGAGACCTGTCTGGTGTACACCAGCCATATATAAGTTGTACAACAGAAGGAGGGAGCTAATACATTACAGAGCAATATCCCACAGAGGGAGGACGTCTCTGAACAGTATTGGCACGACACTTCAATCCCTCAAAATCATCACTTCAAAGTGTTGACAGTGAAATTGTCCAGACACTGCAGATAAGGCTCCCCTCAGTCTGTAATTGACACCCAATTACTGTTATAAGTCCTCGCCAACCCTCTTCCAGCAAACACCAGCCACATGGATGTGACATTGCAAATTCAACCCCTGCGATCTCCACTGTGTCCCTGCTTGATGGAGGCACAGCACACTAGCCTTAAACGGTGCCTCCTGTGACCTACTTTACAGAGGCACAGTAGACTACTGTACTGGGGAGGCAGATGCCAAACACACTCTAGCTAAGCTTGTATTCCCTAGGGCAAACAGCCTAGTATTGACCTCTACACACATATGTTTAATTTTCAGATGCACAATATTTGTTGCTGATAAACTGTTTGCAGTTCTTTATTGCCATAGCTTTCCCTGTTTCTATGAACAACTTGTGTATCTGTGGAAGATGTTTGAATATGAGAGGGATCCACTATTTAACTTATGTCTCTGTTGTCATTTAACTGTGTGCACTGGGCAGATTGCTGTATTGTGGGAGGTTCCTGGATTAACACATACAAATGCCAAATATGTGTGGCCAACTGCTAAACTGAGACATGGCCTAAGTGTGTGAAAATGCCCAGTTCAGGCTGTCCATGGCTTGTTGCCTGACATATGTCTCATTTATCAAAGTGTGCGAGCATGCCCATTGTGAGCTTTCCATATGTTGAAATCTGCAGTCCACCACATTTGTGGTTGTGTGTGAACTTCAACAATATTTCACATTTTTAGTTATGTGTTGGGAGTCATGTTGTGTACTTACTGCCCAACTGCTTTGTGTCTGAACCCAACAGGGATTATACTGTGCCTGCAGGGTTTCCATGGGATAGTTTGCACACAGTTGTCAACATCCTTTCATACTGACCAAACACTGTAATATTGTACAGTGTACTGGTTCAGTACTTTCACTGTGGTGGACAGTATCCTGGGTTTCAGTCCTATCACTGCTTTAAATATTCATAGTGAGCACACCAGACTGGTTAAGGACCAGTTGTGCACATATGACCATGTTGCATTTTGTTCAGATATGGAATACTTAAACCAGGCTTGTCCAACATTGGTAGTGTATTCCGCAACTTGGGTGGACATTGACAAACACTAGCTATGTGCCCTAGGCCATTTCTAATGCTAGTCAGAGAGTGTGTTTGTCCTTCAACACACATTGTAACTGGAGTTTGCCATGACATATTTCAAGGTTAGTATACTGTGCCTCTGTCTACCCGTGACATAACAGTGATACCCAGGGTAAACCTACCATCTCCCATCCACTCATCAAGATTCCTCTTGAGGAGAGTCAATGAGGGACTCTCTGGCTAACCTGTACTGGGAGTTTACTCAAGAGTGGAGGGAGCTTCTGGGTTATGGATCAATCACTACAGCATGTCCTATTTATGTCAGTGCTGGGTTTCAGGTCTCTCATGTGCATAGCTCACTGTCATTCAGATTTTACAAGGTGCAGCATGTTCATTGATTCCAACTTGGACATGGCTTTATACATCAGGCACAGATTGTCTCTGGGAAGGCAGTATGGCACTGTGTGGAGCTGCAGTTTGTTTAATCAGGCAACACATGGCATCTGTTAGAGCTCTTTGATCTTCCTGGTGAGGTACTTTTGGGGTCTTTCCATTTGCTGGAGGTGTCTGCTGAGGTACATCCCACAGGGGCCATTGTACTCAATTGTGAGGCTTATGAAGGATGACTGAAGAGGCACAATGACCTCCCCTGATCTAGATGTGACTACCTTCATGACTAGGTGGGTATATGGTATGTTTCTGTAACCACTACAGCCACATGGTTGCCAAATGCAAGATATCTATCAACTTGTGTCCCCAGGTCTCTTATTACTTCTAAAGTACTTAATGGGTTAACACCTATGTGGTAATTGGTGGGCACTTACTGTTTATCCACAGGGGATGACTATACACTTTTCTGCATTTAGCTTGATGACATGGCTCTGGCACCAGTTGTCTGTTTCTATGTGGCCCTTTTGTAGGATGCTTGTGTCAGCTGGAGGGTCAGATATGGTGCCCAGTTTGTAGTCATCTGCATACTTGTTCAGACACAGTCCTTCCATGTTGGCCTGTACCTATGGGAAATATATATCAAACAAGGGAGGCCCCAGGACCGAGCCTTGTGGGATGCCAGTTGTAGCTGGTTTGTAGTCTGACATTGCTGCAGCATTTCTGACCATATCAGTTCTGTCCTTGAGCTGGTTTGCAACCCATTTACTGACATAGCGGGTTATATTTAAGCTTGTGAGCTTATCTATAATGAACACGTGGGGTATTGTATGGAAGGCTTTTGCAAGGTCCAGATAGGCTGTGTGGACCATATTCCCCTCATCAATGGCCTTGATGACTGTTTCAGATGAGTCAAACATGTTTAAGGGGCAGGATCTGCCCTTAAGAAAGCCACACTGGGTAGGGTCCAGTGCCTGTAGGTCCCCAATATCTTTATTTCTGAGGTCCATGATGATCCTTTCCATAGCTTTGCAGACCAAGCTTGTCAGGATTCTGGGGGTGATAGTTTGCAGTATCCATTCAGGCACCACCTTTGTGGAGAGGGACTACTGTTGCTGTACACTGCTCTTTAGGTACATATCCTGTGGTAAGGCTGAAATTGAGCAGTAGTGTTATTTGGCGTTCCATTCTTCTTGGAGTTCATGTTGGATGCAGCCCAGGACACCATCTCGTACCATTGATGCTGTGTGTTTTGCTTTGAAGATGCTGGCTGTTACCTCAGCATCTGCAATGTCAGGGGGCCAGCACTCTGCTGGGATAGATATTTGGCATTTTTTGGGGGGGGGGAGTTTGCACTGAACCTGTCAGGTTGGATGTTGGCAATGTGTGTGGATTTGGTGTATTGTTTGTAATATTTGAGTAATTCAGAGCATATCTGTGAATTCCCACAAGGTTCCTACCATCAGTTAAGAAAGCCTTGTGATTATCCTTAGTGTCCTGTACAATTTGTATCTTCATAGGTTCATAGGTTCATACTAGGCTATCTGCCCTAGGGCATTTATAAGCCTAGCCAGAGTGTGTGTGGCTTTCGCCACCCCTTGCTATGTGAATATTATGCCCATTTAGGGTTTACTTTACTGTGCCTCTGTCTAGACGTGACACAGTGATGACCCCCAGTGTAAATCTATGATCTCCCATCCACTCGTCAAGATTTCTCTTGAAGAGAGTCAGTGAGGGGATCTGCCTAACATGGACTGGGATTCTGTTCCAGTGTGTAGGGAGCCTCTGGGTTATGAATCTGTCCCTCAAGCACATCCTATTTATTTATGTGTTGAGGTTGAAATTTCTCACTCTCGCGGCTCTGATAGATTTGGATTTTCTGAGGTGGAGCATGTCCATTAATTCTGGATTGGACATGGCCTTGTACATTGGGCATACATTGCCTCTGAGTAGGCAGTATGTGACTGCATACAGCTGCGGTTTCTTCAGCCGGGCAGCATATGACAAATGTTTGAGACCCTTTATCCTCTTGGTGAGGTACTTTTGGGGTCTTTCTAACTGCTGCAGGTGTCGGGTAAGGTACATCCCAAATGGGGCATTGTACTCAATTATGGGCCTGATAAGAGAAGAGTATGGGGGCACAATGACCTCTCTTGATTTAGATGTGAATCCTTTCATGATAAGGTGGCCAATATAGAAGGTCTTCCTAGCCACCTTGGCAATGTGAGTGTCACATGAGAGGTTACTGTCCACTTGTGTCCCTAGGTCCCTGATTACTTCTTCCATGCGTAAGAGATTACCACCTATGTGGTAATTTGTGAGTACCTTGTTTGGTATTTGGAGAGACATTCATACTCTCCAGTGTCTTCAGGAAGGCGGAGTGGGGTTCCTGGGTTTGAGAGGGTGGTCTGTAGCATGCTACAAACTGTACAGCAGTTTTGCCTATGGTTAGTTGCACATGGATGGTCTCCAATGCTTTGTGCATTGTCAGTAACCTGGAGGTGGATGTCTTTGATGAATATGGATACTCCCCCTCCTTTTGTGGTTTGGTCCAGGTTTTGGGTCCGAAAAGCATGATATGAGGTATAACCTGGTAGTGCTGGGGTGCTCTCAGGAGCCTTGATGCAGGTTTCCATCACTGCACAGACATCGATGTTCTCCATACTGGGGAGGGACTCGTGAGCGTGCATCTTGAGGTTTAGACTTCTGGCGTTGAGCAGCATTACCCTTATGTTTTTTCCACTTATGTTTTCTAGGGAGGTGGGTTTGTCTTTTCAGCCTTGCCTACAAAAGGCACTATGGAGGTGGCAAGAGCCTTAGCCAATATCCAGAAGCCCAGGGGTGACAGGTGCAAGCCATCCCTGGCAAAGCAGCATGGCTTGTCAAGCATGTCATTCCAAGCAGACAGACATTGAATCCCCTTGGAATGACACCAGTAATTGAGCCAATTGTTAAAGCTGATCATTCTGTGTTTGTACTGTGGCATCATTCTTGGTGAGGGTAGGATGCTGCTCAGGGTCAGGGTCATACCAGCCTGGGCTACATAATCGGAGAGCTCCTCTATGTCTCTTTTCATGTAGTCCAGGGAGGTACGTCTCAGGTCATTCACACCAGCATGGACAATGACTGAGTCATATTTGTACTTGCTTTGGAGTGACCTGCGTGCTTGTGTTATGTGGCGGATTGTAGCGGCCTACAGGCAGCTTACTGTAACCTTTTCCTTGTTCAGTCTGGTGAGCGGGACATCAGTGTGTCTGACTATGGAGTCACTTATTACAAGTGTATCAGGCATGTTGTTTGTCCTTAAGGGCTGTGACTGTTTGGCACACTGACTTTGTGAACTATGTGTTGCATGTGCTATGTTTTGAGGTAGTGGTTGCTTGGGTGTCTGCTTTGGAGGCCTCTTTTGGTTTGGTGGATTTTTAATTAGATCCTCCGGGAATGTTTTTGTGTGTTTATGTCTTTGGTTTGCAGTTGTGATAGGTCTATGTGAGACTGGGTTTGTGGTGTGTGTGGTTACCTTCTCCTCCTGACTAGTTTTGCCAGTACTGAGTTGAGAGAGCTCGGCCTCTAGTTTGGATAAATGGTTGCATCTCTCACATATATTTGTATTTCTTGGGGGGAGGAGGGGGTTGTCTGTGTACATGGGGCAGGTGTAACATTGCCTCAAGTTTCACAGATTCAACATGTTGTAGCTGGCCTTAGTGGATTTTATGTGTGGCCATATTTTTTTGCCATAATACTGATCAAGGATTACTTCCCTTTTTGGGATTTGCTCTATCATGTAGTAGCTTCCTCCTTCTCTTGCATGGTTTGGTAATGGCTGGGGTCCACCAGGTCAGATGCCTGCGTGTATTTAATTGGGTCTTGGTTTTATTTGGGATTGCATATTCCATGCATTCCTGACAGTGTTCATAAAATGCATTTATAAAGGGTTCTGAGGTGTGGCCCATATTTTCCACAGGCACAGGGCCTTTAATGGTTTCCACATCAGTTTGGAGGAGTGCAAAATTTGCTTTACACATGTTTTTCACTGTGGTTTTCTGCCCAGGGACTGGGGTCAGGATGTGAATATCCAGTGTGATTACTCTATGGTCTGATCTTACCAGTGAGGGATACACTTCTCATCTGGCCATAGAGTACCCATGTTGTTGATTATCACATCCAGTATGCTTACCCCTCTTGTGGGAGTGGTAAGTTGTTCCTGAGCATTTTGGTTTATGAATTCTAGGAACCTTTGGCCTAGGGTGTTGGAGCTAGAATAATGCTACCAGTCTATGTTTGAGTATTTTCAGTCGCCCAATATAATGTTGTTTGGAGAGCTTGATATTTTCATGTGTTCCGACGTAGGCCAAGTGCAGTTCCTGGCATTAGGAGGGTAGTCTGTAGCAGGCTACAAACTGGGAGGCAGTTTTAGCCACTGTTACTTGCCCGTGGATAGTCCATGCTGCTTCTTGTTTTGGTACCAACATGGGGGTGTGGTTATCCTTGACAATTATTGCTAGTCACCCTCCTTTTGTAGTTTGTTCCATGTTTTGGGGCTGTAAAGCACGGTATGAGGTGTAACCTGGCAGTGTTAGGGTGCTCTTGTGAGCCTTGACCCAGGTTTCTGTTACAGAACAGATATCAACATTCTCCATGCTGAGGAGAGTTTAGACTGCATGCATCTTGCAGTTTAGACTCCTGGCATTGGGTAGCATTATGTCTAGGTTCTTATCCCTTGTGATACCTATGGAGGTGGGTTTGTGTTTTGAGCCTTACCTATTCAAGGCAGTGATAGGTGCATGCCATCCCTAGCAGGTGGAGCATCGTGTCTTGCTCAGCATGTCATCCCAGGCTGGCACGCATTGGATCCCCTTTGACTAACAGCAATACTTAAGACAATTATTGTAATTGATCATCTCGTCTTCATATTGTGGCATCATGCTTGGTGAGGGTAGGATGTTAGTCAGGGTCATCAAGTTTGCATATACCACATGGTGTTACATTGCTTAACACATGGCAATCATGCCTCAGGTGGTGCTGCAGGGGTGTCTATGTTGGGTGCACATACTACACTCCCTGTACATATTTGACAGCAGGTTGTGTCAACTTAGGCATCCCTTTTACTATATGTGTGAGTCAGAGAGAGGTATCATTTCCAGGGTTCCTACTGAGCCAGTGTATGTGCTATGCGTTGCCGCTTTGCCAAGGCCAAGGCATACTGGGCACACCTCCTTCTGCCTACTGGGGCAGGCTCAGGTTGTTCCTCCTCCGAGTCATGCTCTGCCTGTGATTGGCTTGGCAATGGTGGGGGGCTGTTTGGCCCAGCCCTATGCTGGTCCTGTTGCAGCTGTTTTCGCAGAATCATATTATGTAGCATAGCACATACCATGACAATTTGGGTACATGTAGTTGGTGAGTACTGCAAGACTCCACCAGATGTGTCCAGGCACCGGAAACATGACTTGAGCAGCCCAAACACACGCTCGATTACATTTCGTGTTTGTGCGTGTGCCTCATTATGACGTTCTTGTTCAGGTGTGTGTGCATTTCTGATGGGTGTCATCAGCCATGGCTCCAGTGCATAGCCAGCATCCCCCACTAAGTTACCATGTGGGATGTCCCCATTGGCAAATGTCTGGTACAGCTGCGTCAAATGCCAGATATGGGAATCATGGTAGCTTCCAGGGCAGCCAGCACACACATTCATTATTATGCCCTGTGCATCACATACAACCTGGCAGTTGATGGAGAGGAAGCCCTTGTGGTTAATGTAGGCCCTACCCCACTCACCAGCTGGTGCTTTGATGCGTATATGCATGCAGTCTATTGCACCCAGTACCTCAGGGTATTCCGCTATTTGCTGGAAGAGACGCATATTGCTGGCCAATACCTCACGGGAATTGGGGAAATATACATGATCACTGACATGTGCTGACATGGCATCCAGGAACTGGTGCAGTACCCTGGATGCTGATGCCTGTGATAGCCCCATCATATCACCAGTTGGTCTCTGGAAGGTACCCGCTGCTAGTATTCTTAGGCCAACACATACCTTGGTTTCCACTGGGATGGGTTCCCCTCTGTTGGTTCTGTGTGTGAGGCATTGCCTGCACAGCTCAACAATTTGCTGTAGGAGGTCTCTGTCCACTCTATAGCGCTCCACTATCTCCAGCTCATGTAACCCCTGGTAGGTGACCCTGGGCCTGTACACTCTTCTCCGTCTCCTCACTGTGGGTTGTCCAGCAGCATTTGCATAGTCACCACCCTCAGCAAGTTGCATATGTCTCCTTATAACAGCTATGGAAGCACCTAGCATTTTTGGTCTGAGTGAAGCCTTTTCAGTTTTCACTTCTAATAGCTTACTCCTCTGTTGCAGTGCCTCTTGAGAGAAACATTCTGCACTGTTGTTTGCAGAGTTTTAAGTGCTGGGCTGGGCTACTGTTCTGCCTGTGTAATTGCCTGCTTCTGATTGTTTTCACCTGCTAGCTCTGCCAGTAATCCCTGCTAGCTTCCTACTATTTCTCATGCTTCCTTTTTCCTTTTTGTTTCCTCAGGGGGGAGCGAAGCGCATACCAGCGAAAACACGCTCACAGCAGCTAACACGCGCCACACATGCTTAGACGGACTAGAATCTGCTTATTCAGGTTAAAACATGTGCGCACCAGTGCAAACAAGCTTACAGGTGTTTAAACAGGCTCCTACATGCGTATTCTGCCTTAAACGCACGCACTCATGCTTACACGCGCGCACTCTATCTTACTCGTGCCTACCAACGCGCACACGCGCGCATGCACGCCCTGCAAGAAACATTGGTGTTATCCATAGTGTACATCTTCCATTTCTTGGCTTTCCCATGCCTATTTGTTGACACTCCTCTTTTCATGATGTGTGACTGATATCTTTCACATGCCACTGTGCTCCAATGAGCTGCATTTCTTTCATACATTCCCCCCTGTGATGTCACCTATCTCTTACTCTGTTACTCCCCCTTATCCTACTCCTACACTGCACGGAATGTGCTCATTTCCTATGTGACAGTGCGATTCACTATCCTACCACTTATTTACATGGGATTGCCTACTAATGCTTAGTTACATGTCTTATACTCAGCTTCCCCCCTTAGCAACCCCTAATCAGTGGCCATGTTGTTTTCAGCCTGCTATTCCCTTACATTGTACATTCATGCTTTGCATAAAACCCACGTTTGTGGGTTTAATATTTTTATTTTTCTGTTTTTTTATAGCGCAGCCCATTTGCGCGGTGCTGCGCTACGTTTAAACATCGGCGATCGCCGAAAAAAAAAAATGTATTTTATTTTTGCATCAGGGTACGTTGCCAGTGGCCACATATTTGGCCATTGGCATGCTGCCTGGGACATTTGCAACCTTTATTTGGAGATGACAAGGCTCCATTGTGTTATTTGCAGAACGGTACTCAGTTATCAACTGAGTACATTTCTGCAGATAACACGGCTCTTACACGGGCAGGTTTCTGCTTCCTGGATCGTGAATTTACCTCATTTGCATGCCTTCCGGCTGCAAGTGAGGTAATTAGCATATCCACGCCCTGTCCGTGTAAGAGACGTTTTAGGTGCTCTCTTACACGCACATACAGGCTGTTCCTGGATCGCGATGGCTGCATGGAGTCTTAAACTACTCTTAGACTCCGTGCAAGCCATCGTGAATCCTGAAAGACATAATTCAGTTTACTGATTATATCCAGTGAGTGTGGAAAATAATTACAGCCTGCTTGGAGTGTAAGGAATTTTACTAAACAAAGAACATGTGCGGATTCGTGCACGTGAGTTAATGATTCATCTGTGGGACTGGTAATTACAAGTATCATAATCTTATTCCTTAGAGCTGGGTAACCTCTTCCACAATATTCTGTGTCTTTGGCAAATCTGAATTTCTGTGCAAACATAACTCATTGTGTGGTCTAGTTATTTGATATGGGGCCTGTCTGTGGTATTTTCTCACAAAAGTTTTTTTATTGCACTCAATCGTATATTAATATATTCCTAGGTTATACTGATCTGGCCTTTGTCTTTTTTATTTTATTTTATTTTTGTTTGTTCAAACTACTTTGTGTGCTTTGTACTATTTATGATTTAATTGACCTCACCTACATACCCGTATTGTTTGTTTCTGAGTTTTTACCAATGGTGTACGCAAAAAAAAAAAAATCTGCTTTAGGCCAGCTTGGTATTGCATGCTTTTATGATCTGAAATGACTTCTATCACGTGTTTTGCAAAGTTCAAGTGCATCGTTTAAAGCCATATGCTGAGATTGCAGTGTATATTATTTCACTAATTTCTTGTTGAGTTACTGTCCCATTTTAGAAGGTACTTGTCTCACTACCTCTTCCATCATCATTATTTGGTTTGGTGTGACATTCATCCTTAGGATTCAACTCTTAAATCCTCCACTATGGTTTAACTGTATATCTATTCCTGATATCATTACTCATCTGCCTTCTTTATTAAATCTTCAGCAGACATGTAAAGGGGTGAGTAAATGTTGATTAAATGCTGTCCTCTAAAATCTGTATAATTGCTAAGAAGATGAGGTAAAAGTATATCATACTGGCAAAGTGAAAGTTTTGCTGCATTTAAAAGACTGATGAAGCCATTTAATTTAAACACAATTGTTTTATCATACTGGTACAATATAAAGCAGTGTGTACATTAGCTGTGCGTGGGCTGAAGGGTGTGTAAGTGTCTGTATCATCTGCAGCACAAGAAGAAAACACATATGTGAGCCTTCTTCATTGAGTCAGCTAATGCATGGCATGTCCCTGCTTAGTCTTCAGTGAAGATCAATGCCCGTGATATCATTTGTCATTTTTTAATATCTGTGTATACACCCATTAGATGATTATTAATTTCCTTCAAACTGTTGTCTGTAGACACTTACAGCCATTTTGTATTTATAGCTGTTAAAAGGGACATACATTTTATGCCTGTAGGTTCTTGAAATTCAATAGGACTTTGTCAGACTATGCAAAATTGTAACCTGTAATAAAGGATTGTAAAACATACTATAATTACATTCATAAGGTAAACTGTAAAATAAACTATTAACCTCCCATGGCCATACCTCTCAACCTCTTAGTGCACAAAATCTAAACAAAACCTGACAGAATGGAGGGACAAATGCTTAAAAATAGAGACAGATTTTAAATATGGCTCCTATAAACTTAGAAAGTTGCTAGAATAACAGGTTTTGTCTTCACGTGCATTTTCCTGAAGGATATGAAATCTGAAACACAAATGCATGTCATAGGTTCATAGGTTAGTACTAAGCTAACTGCCCTTGCGAGCCATTTTAAGCCTAGCCAATTATCCCTTGTGAGACTCAAACCCTGCATGTTGTGTTTGTAAGGCAAACACCTTAACCATTAGGCCACCCTCCCAACCCTGTAGTGACTTCAATCCTCAAATCATCCCAGTCATTTGCCAGAAAATCACAAATTTTATGAGGAACAGATCAAAAATATGAAGCAAAAATCTAGACTTTCTGCACAATTCTGTACAGTTGAGAGGTATGCCCATGGCAATGTTGCTGTTTATCAGAATATCATAAAAAGTATTGCTACTTTTCTCTTTCACAAATTAATCTCTAAGGATGGCCTTGATTTGGCCCAAACAAATCACTGTTAGGCCATGGATTTCAGTACCATTATTCTAGCTTTACCCATTCCCATTTTACACTTTGTTCGATCTTCCTTTACCCAAATACAACTGCCAAATATTCTTACTGTTGTCTTTCTCCCTCTTACAAAGAGAAGTTCTACATGGTAGTTACCATAGAAGACTGTTTTACAAGCAGCAGATCACTAAACCATGTATTATCACCTACAGTTATCTGCTGTATCAAATATGCCCCCCCCCAATCCATGCCATCTTAATCTTGCATATGTTTGTAGAAGAAGAATGCCTTAATACCTACATACCTCTATAAGGGAATCACTGTCTAAAAAGTCCTGAAAACAACTAACATTGGCACATGTACGTAATATACACCTGTTTAGGACAAATTATTAATATGTCTCTACATGAAATAATTTACTACACATATTATGGACTTAGCTGTTACATGCTAAAAAGATAAGCAAAATAGCTGAATGCACAGACAAGTCTGTATCAACTTGTATCAATTAGTGCAATTTGAAACATGTTTAAAAGTAAAAGGAACTTAAGTACATGCACATTCAGTAATCTCACATGGTAAATATCAGACAATTTATTTATTGACATTTGATTACCAGGAAAGTCCGACTGGTTAGGTGCCTATTTTCAGCACAGGCCCTAGGAGAAAATTAGACATAATGTGAAAATATCAGTTAAGAATAGATGCAACTTATATGACAAAGCTTTAATATTTAAAGGCATTTAGTCAGTTTTCAATGAAATTAAAGGTAAATTAATATACTACAAACAGGAATTTTAATATGAAATGAGAGAAAAAATGGGTTATGGCATATTTTGAGATAGAGAGTCAAAGTAGAGAAGTATAACATGGCTTTAGCTCAGGGACATGGTGATGAAGAATAGCATTCATAAAATCAAAAGTAGATACAGAAACAACAGCAATAACAGTCATTAAAAACTTGCAATGCCTTTTGGCAAATTAATCATACTAGCCAATGACAGTGACTTTGTCAATATTATGCTCAATTTGCCACCATACAATGGTGAGCTAACTCTCTGTAGAGCAATAAAAACACAACAAAAGAATGATCAAGAACATTTAATAAAATGGTTTATTGTTATGTCCATAGGTAATAAAGATTTCAGCAGAACAAGCCAGATGCAGTTTCTGATTTTGTAGTGTGACTTAAACACTGAGCTAAAGCTAGCCTTTGATGAAACAATCAGTAAATGTACTAGCTGAACAGCAAGAAAAAACAGTTTTAATAATATTCATTATTAGGTGACAAATGAGAGACTGAAATGAACTAGATGTTTATCTCATTTATTTTCATGTGTGTCAAATGATAACTAGATGAATGTAAACAACCATACCCTTGTGTCTTTCGTATAAATCACAGACTCAGAACTACCATTCCACTTTACCACAACATCCAAGTAGTTATCATTATGTGATGGATTATCACATACAAAATGTAACTAAAAAATAAATTAAAAAATCAGTGCTATTATTTCGACTTATCAAAAACTCAAAAAAAAGTGTTAGTATACCTGATCATATAACAAACAGAGCATTTGTGTCTTTGAAATTAGAGAAAGCTTAGTTCTTGGACATATGTTATTTTACTTTTGCATCACTAATACCTAACAGCATTGCAAACCACTGATTATTTAGCTCATTATTTTCATTTTGCTCATGTTCTAACTAATTACAAAATGTTATTCAGTGAAAATGATGTAAAGATGATTCTATCCCCAGACTTTGAAGAATTACATATGTGCCTACAGCAGTCTATCAGTATACCTCAACATTGGCTACTAATTTTCATGGCCAATTTTTTTCTGAAAAAGTAAATATCCACATTAAAACAAAAGAAGTGCAGGTCATTAGAGGTGGCATTGACTAAAGAACTGCCCATGGAATATGTCACAGATATGTGTCGTACAGGAGGCCAGCTGGAGAGTAAATTAAGATCTCACCAACACACTCACCAAATTGTTTCAGCAATAAAAATAATACTATTGTTAACATGTCATTTCAGATAAATACGTCACTCATATGTGCAGCTTCACTACAGCTCATGAAGTTCTTACTGAGTCCAGATCATGCTACTGAAGATGAACTCTTTAGTTGCTGTTTTCCATAGCAAATCACCTCTGCCTCAGTTTCTCAGCATGCACTATCATCAGTTCCTTTGTATTTGGGGGTTTCCTATTCTTTGTAGGATCATGGAGATTGTGTATATATATATATATATATATATATTGGGGTTATGTGGAGGAGCTTGCACCCATGCAAAATAAATGGTGATTATTTTTTTTTCATCAGTTTGATTTTTCCAATCAGGTGAGCATGGCAAGTTGTGACATTATTGACTTGCAACTTGGGAATACATAGGTAAAGCTACAAATGATTCTAGACTGACACTTATCTAACTTCTTCTGCTACCCGCACTACTCTTCCAATTAATTCTGCTCACTAGTCGGCAACAATGATTGCATATATTGTAGATTACATACAGCACTGGCTATTAAGCTTCAGGATAAGCCTCAGTCATTTAAAACAGCACTACTGGTAAATTTATGCATAGTCTATTACCAGAGTCGTTGGTAGGATTGTTGTGGTGGCAGTACTGTGAATTTTGCTCCAGGATTTGTTCTCCAGTACTTTTTATAGCTATATGCTTAAAGCTGCATTCCAGAGCCTTTCTGTTTACTTTGCTACTGTTTTCCCCTGTTCTCTGAGTCTGCCACGCTCCTCACTGAGACATTAAACTAAAACTTCCTGAAATTATAACCATACAACTAGAATTTGAATATTTTTTCTCCGAACCCCACACTTTTCTCTTTTTGTTGTTATTTTAAAAGGTTGTGTCTCTGGCTTCCACCCTTATTGTAATCTGACTTCCAAAGTCCCTCCATCCCCTCCTTCATTGTTATTGTCTGCTGTGTAACCTATTTAACCACTTTCCCATCCATTGTTTTCAATTTATCCATAATATTATGTGCCCACCTAGCAAACTAGTAATGCACTTGAGTAAACTTTCCTTAATACTATCTTAATATCTACTCAGCATTGTAATTGTGGAATTTAATAGAATATACTTGTATTCCATCTATCTGTATTTTGAATGTTTCTGATCTTAGACTATGTATTGTTTGTTCTATTTAATTGTGGAGCTTTTCTCCCCGGGTCTCTGCTGAAAAGGGATATGTATCCAGTCAGACTAACCCGGTAAACAAATGTAAAATAAAAATAAAATAAATAAATAAATAAATAAATAATACACATTGTTTGCTGCTCATTTTATGAGAGTTTCTATCTGCTTGGCACCCTTGCCTCACTCTTAAAGGGTCCTGAATTAATCCTGCTCTATCCTTGGCACATAAGAGATTTAATTTATTGTTTTACACTTCAATTAACTGTTAAAAGTGCTACTGCTTTATTTGTTGATTTTTGCCTTTAAATCATTCTAAAAGTCTCTAGCACTAAAATGTCCTTGTCAAAGTAATTTATTTTGGTTGTTTTGCTGTAGTGTTACACTGAAAAGCAATCATTTTGGTATTATTACAGAGGTTAGCAGTGTCCTGTACAGACTCAAATGCCCAGAAAGTAAAGTTTATTTTTATAATTTCCATTAGAATTGAAAATGGTAACTTAGTGTGGATAAAATAAAGCCATTGTGCAGACACAAGCTTAGAGTGGCTAGTTTGCACATTAAACAGCACTATAATTAAGTCTTAGTACAATCCAACATAGTCTAGTGCCAAACCCAGAGACCAGCCAAGAAGACCTTTGTATAACTCAGTCCACAACATACAGTAGCCTAGACAAATACAGGTCTGGGCAACATGGATATGCAGTTTCCAAATGACTCCATATCCAGCTAGATTGCCATTCTGAGGAAATGTAGCAATTGCCTCATATTCATAGACAACCATTTAATCCTTAAAGAAATAAACACAGTATGCGAGAATTGTACATACACAATTTCAGTCAAGGAAAAAATCCGATATATACATAAGTTTGTCAAGAAAACACACACTATGTTCACCACACACAGTATCCACCACACACAAATACAACCTGTGCTAAGGCACTAAAAGGCAATCTTTCCTAATCTCAAAGACCTCCTAAGCCTAGAAATGGCAATGTCTGTCCTCAGTAATCTGTAAAGCACTCACCAAGAGTAACACCAAACATCACACATATCCCTACATGCAGTGAAGCCCCAAGAGCAAAGCCCATAAGGCAAGCCAACAAATTACCCAGGACTTCTGCCATAGGAGACTTCACTGTATGACATGCAATGATCCACTTGCCAGACTGAACAAAGAGAAGAAAACTGTTAGTTGCTTATCTGCATCCAGTATTTGCCAAGTTATGCATACACTTAAGTCTCTACGCTACAGGTACCAGTATGATATGAAGAGAGACATTGGCAGACTCTCTGAATATGTGTCTCAGGTGGCTATCTGGCATGCATTGAGCAGCATTCTGCCCAGTGGCGGCTGGTGACTTCAAATCACAGGGGGGCTGCAGGAGACGCTGAATGGGCGGGGTCAAAGGGAAGGGGTGTGGTCAACCATAAAGGGGAGGAGCTATGCACAACACCACAAAAAAACTAACTTTAATTAAATACGCTGCCCTGGGTGGCAAACCATCATTATGAAAGTCCAATCAAGACAAAAATAAGTGTAGAAGAATAAAAATATTTCAATGCATTGGCTGCATGACAGCTTACTTAATATCTAGATGGAAACAAAAGGTTGTGAGGCATGAAAAAATAAATTACTTTTTAAATACATTACTGGAATGCCAGTCAAAATCAAGTATAAGAAAACCAGAAGCACTCAACTCAAACCACTTCTCCTTGCACTGCAGTTCTAATTATAATATATTCAGCTTTATTAAAGTACCAAGCAACATGCTGAAAGTAGAAATCTATGTGATGCCCCCACTTGTAAAAATGTTTCTTATCCAAAAAGACCTGCTGCCTGACAACTTGTTTCATGGGGAAAACATGATAAAAGTAAAAATGAAAAGCAAACAAGAAACAAGCTCAAGATACATTGCTTAAAGGATTACTGTACAGGTTATGGACCACACATGATTGGCATTCTGTTTAGTTTACGGGTAAAGCCTGTAGAGATGACTGGAAGTCTCCAACAAGTGTAATGAGCTTTTTAAAATAATGGAATCCTGTCCTTTAATACCCAAGGCTTATACATTATCTAGTCAAGTATTCTCTGCATGGCAACAACAGAAAGGCTTTCAATGTTGGCAATTCTTTAACAGTATGCTTATTAAAGCTTACTTGCATCTTACGATGTCAGACAAGCTTACCTTATGGTCATTAAAGCATTGCTACTTAAACACAGAGCAACAGGCACTTTGAGTAATAAGCATAAATCAACAGTACAAAAATATGACAGAAACCAGACCATTCTGCAAAATCAAGGACAGATGAAAAGCCACTGTAGTACTTATGCAGTGTGTCCTCCCCATCCAAGGTAGATACAACTACTCCTTGCCTTGCTTGGACACATCCAGAGTCACTACATGGGGAGTGGGGTGCAACAAGCATGTCACAATTTGAAATCTCTCTGGCTGACTGTGATGGCCCTGACACATTTGTCATACCTCTCAACTTCAAGAGCAAGAAATCTGGACAAAGCCATACACAGAAGTGGGACAAAGGCACAACAATAAGGACAATTTTTAAATATTGCTCTAATAAACTTAGAAAGATAATAGAATAGGTCTTGCATTAGTATGAATTTTCTGAAGGGTATAAAATCTGAAACTCAAATGTCTGTCATTTTCTAACTTCAGTCTTTAGTGATTTGTCACTAATTTGCCAAAAACACAATTTTATGAAAAATGGACCAAAAATGTGATGCAAAAATATAAAATAGACACACAATACAGCTTCTACCTGTCAAAGAAGGGACACTTTAATATTAGTACTGCTACCTTGAGCAGCTGACAAAATAAAAGAATCTACATGCATTTCAAGTAATCTATAACTTTGATTATTACAGTTATTTCTTAATTGTAAACCCTCCATGTTTTCTTCCAAAATTGCTATTTTATGGAGGGATTATTAGGGGAAGAGCAACATTTTGAGCCAAAAATTGGGGACAGTTGAGAGGTTGGCTATGCCTAATTCTATAAAGCAATTTATTTGCATGTACCTCTCAACCTGTTAATGCAGTAAATCTGAACAAGGCCAAATATATTGGGGGCACATATAAACAGTACTAAAATTGCTCTTGTATAAATTGAGACAGTTGATAGAACGGCTCTTACTTTAACATGCATTTTTATGAAGGTTATGAAGTCTGAAACTTATTATTTAGTGACTTCTGGCAAATCATTTAGGAATTAAAACTACAAATTTTATGAACAACAAACCAAAAATAAGAAGCAAAAATCTATTCATTCTTTGAAAATCTGGACAGTTGGGAGGTATAGTTCAGCTGGGCCTGTCTGAGTTTGCTGCCCTTCCCCTGACAAAATAATGGTTGAACTGGAGCCTCTGCAGCCATTCCAATTAACCATTACTTGGCTATTTCACTCCATTTACCATAAACACTAATGTGCATACTGCTTTACTTCAATGATTGGACTTCATTTGAAAGTTTTATTTTGTATTTTACAGCACAAACATTAAGTCATCTGTTAAACAAAGCAATGCAGTCTCACAATGAAAACTTAGCATTAAAACTTCTCTGCCCTTGAAACTCACATTCATTGAAACAGCATTGAAACCCACATTCAAAGAAAATACATTTTGCCAGTGGCAGATAAAGATTAATTTTGGGCTGTTTTCGAATCATAGGCCCCTTGCATATGAAACATACATGTGCTCTTTGATACACCTTCCTCATTGTACTAAAATTATATTCCTTGTACAATACAGTACACTTGTTAGAGGGTGTTTTAAATTTGTTTTGAACATTTTTCCAGTAAGCAATGAAACAAAACATATGCACCCATAATGGCAAAACTGCCCAGTTGAGAACATTTATCATAAAAAGTCTACTCAGACTTCCACAGTCCACCATTATTAGTAAATATACACAATTCTACAGTCCACCATTATTAGTAAATATGCACAATTCCACAGTCCACCATTATTAGTAAATATGCACAATTCCACAGTCCACCATTATTAGTAAATATGCACAATTCTACAGTCCACCATTATCAGTAAATATGCACAATTCTACAGTGCACCTTTATCAGTAAATATGCACAATTCTACAGTCCATATTTAGTGAATTCAGTTCTTGCCATAGCTGTCAACCTTAGCACAAAAACCTGGACGAAGCCAATAATGGGGGAATTCAGTCCCAAAAATAGGGACAAATTTAAAATATTCATCTTATAAACTTAGAAAATTGCTAGAAAAAAAGGTTGTGCTACTATGTATTCTGAAGAACATGAAGTTTGAAATTCAAATGCCGGTCAATTTTACTGCGGACAGAACAAAAACAATTTTCAGCAGAGACGCAGGGATTAATACTGCAGACACGTCTTTGTAAAATGGCAGGGCATCAGAGCAAATCCACACAAACACAGAGAGGAGATGCAGACTCCACACAGAAGCCACCCCAACCAAGAATCAAACCAGAAAACCTATAGCTGTGAGGCAGCAATACTACCACTGCACCATCAAATCTGCAAGGAATTAAACATTCAGAAACCTGAAGTCTGAAATTCAAATGCCTGTCAATTTTACTGCAGACAGAACAAAAACAATTTTCAGCAGAGATGCAGGGATTAATACTGCAGACACGTCTTTGTAAAATGGCAGGGCACCAGAGCAAATCCACACAAACACAGGCAGGAGATGCAGACTCCAAACAGAAGCCACCCCAACCAAGAATCAAACCAGAAAACCTATAGCTGTGAGGCAACAATACTACCACCGCACCATCAACTATGCAAGGAATTAAACATTCAGAAACCTGAAGTCTGAAATTCAAATGCCTGTCAATTTTACTGCAGACAGAACAAAACCAATTTTCAGCAGGGATTAAAACTGCAGACACGTCTTTGTAAAATGGCAGGGCACCAGAGCAAATCCACACAAACACATGGAGGAGATGCAGACTCCACACAGAAGCCACCCCAACCAAGAATCAAACCAGAAAACCTATAGCTGTGAGGCAACAATACTACCACTGCACCATCAAATACGCAAGGAATTAGACATTCAGAAACCCTTAAGTCTGAAATTCAAATGCCTATCAATTTTATTTAACATTTTTAATCAGGACAGTCTGACTTGGAACAAATAAACAATTTTCAGCAGAGGCCCAGGAAGAAATCATGCCGACATGTCTTTGTAACATGGGAGGCACAAAAGCAAACCCACACAAACACAGGAGAAGATACAGACCCCACAAAGAAGGAACCCCAGCCAAGAATCAAACCCAAGAACCTACAGCTGTGAGGCAACAATGCTACTACTACACCATCAAATATCAAGCATTGCAACATTTACAAACCACAGATATTATGAGGAACAGATCAGATCGAATATGAGGTAAAAATCTGAAATTTTTACAAATGGTGGTGGGTAGGGAACTCAAGTCTTTAACACCTGCATACAGGGTACAGGGTTCAAGCCTGAGGCATTCCCTACCACACCACCTGGGGCATTTTCACACACACACACACACACACACACACTCCAGTAAAGCACAAGCACCATACACAAACTCCAGTAAAGCACAAGCACCATACACAAACTCCAGTAAAGCACAAGCACCATACACAAACTCCAGTAAAGCACAAGCACCATACACAAACTCCAGTAAAGCACAAGCACCATACACAAACTCCAGTAAAGCACAAGCACCATACACAAACTCCAGTAAAGCACAAGCACCATACACAAACTCCAGTAAAGCACAAGCACCATACACAAACTCCAGTAAAGCAAGCACCATACACAAACTCCAGTAAAGCACAAGCACCATACACACACATTGTAAATTAAAAAGCACAAACTCAATAAAAATAAAAAGGCACCTTACCTGAATGAATACATCCAGAACGTCCGTACATACATCCTTCCTTCCCGCGCAATACTGAAGACCTGCGAGATCCCAATGCTCCTTCCTGACACCGACGAGATCCCTAAGGCTCTGTCCCGAGTCCCTGCTGCTCCTCTTGCAGTCCGGACGCGTCCTATACTCCTGGCGGGTCTGTGCACTGTAAAAGTGCACAGACGTCTCCTTGTGTCCCTCTATGGGGACGGCCGGGCTGCCTTGAGCATGCGCATAGACTGATAAGTCGGGACTCGGTCTATGCGCATGCGCGAAGTCCGCGAAATTTAAAAAAATATTTTTTTTTATTTTTCATTTGTTTTTCTTGCTTTTTTATTTTTGAGGGGGCTGCAGTCCGGCAGCCCTATGCCACGAGCCGCCCCTGATTCTGCCTTTGGCAGGGATGATGCCACAGTACCAATACAAGATTTTTGATTTCAGTATTTGGCTTAGTTGCTGGTGTTTTTCCATGGTGATTCAATATTTGTCAGCATTGGAGGACATGGTTAGCAAACCACATTGCTTTGCAAAGCATGATCTGCACCTGCATCTCCTAGGCTTTGGAATATTAGCTAAAACTTTATACACCCCCTTGGAGCCTTTTGTTAGGCAAAGCCAAACTGACATATCTACTGGCATAGCAAATAAAAGCCAATGAAACAAAAGGGTGTTATTGCTTAATGCTTGGAGCCCAAAAAAGAACACCCTACAAGCTCTCCTCATTCTGGAGAATATAGACATCTTTGCTGTTACCAAGACATGGTTTAAATCCAGCGAAAGTACTCTGACAGTGCAAGGTTTTAGTACCTTCCAGACATTAGATCATCAGCTGCATAGCAAAGGACAAAAAGTGGAGTAGTCTCAAGCGTAACTCTACATTGGTTAAACAGAATGATGCCTTGGAAATTATCCACATGGAAATCATCATAGACAAAGTCCCATTCCATTTCCTATCATGCTATAGGTCACCTTCTACTTCCCTAGAATTCCATAGCTCATATACAGACTTGTTGGACACACTCACCATTAAGCTAAATTCCCTATTCATGGCAGACTTTAACTACCCCTCTGTAGATTGGAAAAGTTATACTACCTCATATTCACAGGCACAACAATTCCATGACTTTATTAACACAAATACATTTGATCAGATAGTGTGCATACCCACCAATATAAAAAAGTGCTGCCCCCCCCCCCCCCCATGTCATGTCCTCACTGGTTAGGTCAAACCACAAAGTTGTCTTCTTCAAAATAAAAATCAACTCTGTAACCCCAGCAAACCCTGTAACAGTTAGAAACTATTCCAAAGCAAACTATACCCTATTAAGCAATAGTCTGTCAAGATTCATTGCCCATCTTGAGCCTAAATTCACAGCAACCTATGTAGGATTGCTCACACAGACCCTGTACAACCATATAAATCATTGTATAGAGACCATTGTACCTACTAGAAATAAGGCCAAGAAGTGATACTCTGCAAGTAAGACCCAGATGCAAGGCAGGAAGCAGTTCAAGTAGACTTCTAAATAAAGGTTTGAATTTTGTTCCTGGGTTTTTTGTTGATGAGTTTGACATAGTGAATGACATTAATGATTTTTCCGCAGGATCAACCTCAAGCTATTCTTTGGGTCCAAATCTGACTCTCAAAGATCTAATGAATTCAAATTTCACAAATCCAACTTTGTACTATCCATGAACTGAAATGTAGCAGTCTTTCAACAAGCGGCACTCAGAGACATAACATTTTAAATTGGATCAATTTTCACCCTTGAAACATAATTTAACCAACACTGAACAACAGGCATTGCAGCAGCTTAGGGACAATAAAAATATTGTCATCACTCAGGCCGACAAGGGTGGGGCAGTACTTATCATGGACATGGATTATTATCTGGGGGAGGGAAATGGACAACTTTCCAACCCTTCCCATTACATGAAGATGCCTATTGACCCCACTCTTAACTTCAAACAAGAAACTGACAACTTTTTGGACTTAACTGTCTCTGAGGGTATTATATCTGATACAGTGAAGGCACATCTTACAGTACAAGATCCACAGAAACAAACACTATACCTGTTACCCAAGATATATAAAAGTCTCAACAAACACCCTGGAAGACCAATTGTATCTGGTATGGGTTCATTAACAGAACCATTATCAAAATTCCTCACCTTATATCTCAAACCATTACTAGGCCTGATTTTTGCCAGAATACAGGATACTACACAATTTCTGCACATTATTGCTGATAACCAACTAGAACCCGACTGGCTACTCTGCACCCTGGATGTCAAGGCTCTATATACCAACATACCACATTGGGCTGGATTTGAAGACCTAAAATTTTGGTTAGACAAAGCACAACTATATCCCGTAGGTTTTAACACACTTTTGGTCTGCATGGCTGAACATGTTCTCAATAAAAATGTTTTCTATTTTTAGGGAGAATGTTACTGGCAGCTTAAGGGTACCGCCATGGGGGCATCTTTTGCCCCCATATACGCAGACCTATTCATGGGATATGTTGAGGAACACCTCATTTATGACTCTACACATAATTTGTATCTTGAGGAACTTGATATTTGGCACAGATATTTGGATGATTGTTGGCTGGTTTGGCGTTCTGATGAGGAATATTTAGCAGAATTTGTTCTATATCTCAACCAGAACAAATGGGGTATTGAATTTTCATCCACTCATGGTAAAAATGAGATCAATTTCCTGGATGTGACTATAACCAGGAATCCAGATGACACTTTCTGCAGTATAACATTCTGCAAATACTCCCAGTATAGCAGCTTACTACATGCAAACAGTATGCATCCCTACCACATCATCCGAAATATACCCAGGACTCAGTTCCTCAGGATTTGCAGAATCTGTTCCTCAGATAACGATTATGATGAATCTCAACATGATTTGTCTAACAGATTCAGAGCTAAGGGCTATCAGGAACTTGACATCTGGGGTGCTCAACAAGTTGCTCTCAACTCTACCAGAACCTCCCTCCTCAAATATTCTGACAAGACTCGGACTGAACAGGATGAATCTATATGGTTCATCACAACATTTGGACGTAACATTAACCTTATTATGAATGTTATATCCAAGCATTGGAATATTCTCACAGCCAGTGAGAAGCTTATACCTTGGATTGGTGATGTATGTAAGTATGGATACAGAAGGGGGAGGACATTAGGTTCATTTTTTTCACATTTCAAGAGGATCAGTTCGGCTGGAGCCATACATCACCAATTAACCATGACAGGCGACAAACTATGGGGCACATACCATTGTGGTCATTGCTCATCATGTCCATTTATTTTCACATCAAAACACTTCACTAGCAAAAACACTGATAGGATTTTTGATATCAAATTCTTTGGCAATTGTAACAGTGATTGGGTGGTATATCCTGCAACGTGTACATGTGGTTCATTTTATGTTGGACAGACTTCATGACCACTTTGATTATGCATGTCTGAACGCCGTAGTGACATACAAACCAGGAGGGAGACCAATGCCCTATTCCGACATAGCATAAAACATAATTCATCCAGATTCCAGTTCATCATCATTGACAGAATTCTTGGTGATAGATCCAACAAACAAGGATAGCACTTTATTCTCACTAATAAAGAAATGTATTGGATCATTAAACTGGGGGCTTTGTTCTCACCCGGCTTGAATGATTATTTATTTTACCAATTACAATATATAATGATTATGTGGTTGTTTTATTGTATAACTTTTTATTTTCTCTTTGTTTCTTACATAGGAAAAATTTTGAATGTTGGGAAGATCACTTTGGGAAGAATCCTATTGGATGACTCATGCTATATATATATATATATGTGTGTGTCACTTCCCAGTTACTATTCTTTAATTCCCACTGAGGAAAGCCTGTTGGCTGAAACTGGTCTAGGTTGTTTATTATATTTAAATAAATGTTAATATACTTTACTCATCAGCGTTTTTGGATGCTTTTTGATGCTCTACACTGAATTTGGTGCTGGAAATCTTTTGTCTACCTACTAGAAATAAGCCCAAAACAAAATCTAAACCAAAGCACTCTGGTGAAATTCTAATCTTAATATGGTATATAACTAAAGGAAAAAGTCATGGACAAAATCAGGAAGACCAACTCCCATAATGATAGGAGCTTTTAAGTAAACTAAACAGGAAGCTAGGATGACCAGTTTAGTCCAACAATGCCAATTACAAGGTCAAGATAGTCTCACAGGCTAAAGACAACCACATGGCCTTCTACAGCTATGTCCAAAACCTCAAAGGCAACACACATGGGTGTATTGAACTAGTAGTCAATGGTTCACTTTCATTGAGCAGACTGACATAGAAAATTTGTTGGCTGACAAATTCAACTCCAACTTCACCCCCCCACGCTCTTACCCTGTCCTCCATGAAATACCTTCTAGCACACTCCACCTCCCCCCAACTATTAACAATGAGCAGGTCTGGGTAGCACTTGCTAAGGCCAAAAATGCAAACTCAGTGAACCATGGCAATAGCCTGTGAAGACATGGTCAATCTTCTGCCTCTGAATACAACCAAGTTTGTCTTTGTCAAGGCAAGGCCATGCCTAGTAAATCGTGTGTACTTCTTTGAGAAAGTCACCAAGGCAATGGATAAGAGGAGAATAGTGCACACCACCTCCTGGACCTGGCTAAGTCATTTGATACAATATCCCACTCATGTATAGTTGACAGACTCACTGAACTGGGAATAAACCCCTATATAACCTGTTGGATTGCAGTTTGTTCCCAGGCAGGACCCAGGAAGTCAGGATTGTTGATACCACTCTACTAACAGACTGGTCTCCAGAAAGGTACCTCAGGGTTCCATGTCTGAACCTCTCCTGTTTGGAGGAGGTAAACCTAATGCCAAGGGTCATTGGCTGACTAATTTCACAGATGACTTCAAATTGGAAGCTATAATATATTTCCCCCATGGCACAAAGTTCTTACAAGAGGATCTAATACAGACAAAAGACTGGTGCCAATGTCACAGACTAAAACTCAATACCAAGAGATATATTATAGTGCCTTCTATGAAAACTGCCACCCAGGCCATTTAATCCATCGATAAGACACTCCTAGGCGTTGACCCATTAATCAGGGATCTGGGAACATATATAGGCAGTAATCTAACGTTTGAATGCCATTTTGTCAAGGTACTAAGAAAATCATTCTATGAAACCCAATGTATAAGTAAGGACATGGCATCAAGGGCCAAGGAAGTTTAGAGTCATTTTATCAGCCTTATCAGACCCATCAATAAATAAAATGCTTCCTTTGGCAGGTACCTGACCAGAAATGTGCAACAGTTGAAACACCCTAAAGATTCCCTTCCATGAGATTCCAGGATATAAACACATTGTCCTATGCAGATTACTTTAAATCATTGTCTCTATACTCTGTATCCTACAGGTTACTGACAGGGGATCTATGCCTGGCATGCAAGGTATCCACAGATCCTGGTCTGATGGACCGTTTTCACATCAGCAAAATGAACAGTTTCAGAACCACTATATCGAAGGAAGTAAATTTTACATGTGACGTAGGTTAGTATTAGACTGCCCTTGTGGGATATTTTAAGCTTAGACAATTATCCCATTTGAGAACCAAATCCTGTACCTTGTGTCTGTAAGCTAAACACCTTAACCCCCCCAGCCAACAGAAATAAGACATGTTGGTGAGACAGATGTTATCTCAGAGGATCCCCATGCTCTGGAACAGGATCCCCATCCATGTGAAGCAGACTCCATCCCTAACGCTAGATGTGGCCCTCATTTCTCTGATGGACATAGGCAGATTATAATGCACAAACTAACATACCCACCATAACTCTAGAAACTTCTGAAGTAACATACCCCCTCCTAATAAACTCCAATGTTATCTGGAAACAAAACTAGTTTGGATAGCACAACTAGGCTTATAAAGGCCCAGGTGGTTGTTAGAGTAGTATATACTTATGAACCTATGAAGAGTTTAGAATAAAACTGTAATAAACTAAAATATCAGAAATGTATAGAATTATAGAATAATGTCAATTTAGTAGATCACTTTAAATGCAATCGCAGTTGCATCTTTGAAACAATGAAATAAGCAATGTATCTCATAAACATGTGATCACAGGATGAATGTAAAATTGGCTGATATTATTGTGGCAAAGAATGGTTTACATAGTACCTGCTTTGCGGTGTCTGCCAGTTATACCAGATATGTTTCAGAGCTGTTATTATCCTTGGCATATAGAAAACATACTAGATATGCTTGATATGCTTGCAGTATTTCTTCGCTTGTTTTTGATGTGTCTGTATGCCATTTGCTGTTAAGCTAGCACTGCATGGATATCAAGCATAACTAGGTTATACAATAAGAAGAACAAACTAATAGCTAAGAACAAGAGGGAACTGATGCAGCAGAGGAAGAACACCCTCTACAGCTTGAATAGATATATTAGATATCTTGTAAAGTCCTCTAATGCCAATTATGAAACCAAACTAACATCCCTAACTAAAGATAATCACAAGGCATTCTTTAGCTACATCAGCAATCTACAACAGTAGGCCCAGCTTCACCTCCCTGGCCCACCAGATATATCCCAAATCATACCTGTCACCAGTCCTCCACCTAGTATCTCCATAGAGCAGGTCATAACCGCGCACTCCATGGCCAAAAACACAGCCTCTATGGGACTGGCTAACATCACAGGCTGCCTACTAAATGGTCTAAAACAGCACCTAGTGAAGTCACTTGGCAGTCTCTTCAACCACAGTCTAAGTACTGGCTTTGTCCCATCAGAATGGAAAACAGCAACATTAATTCCCTTGCACAAAGGGGGGCCATCAACCAACCATGGAACTACAGACTCATAAGCCTAACCAATCGTATCTGCAAGGCCAAGAAGAGACTTATTAACAACGACATAGGTGACCTTCAAACTCTTGACACGACCCAATTTGACTTTGTTAAGGATAAATCATGCTTATTAAACCTGACGGACTTCTTCAAGAATTGGGAATTAACCCATATGTTACTAGTGGGATAGCCAACTGGTTCACTGACAGAACGCATGCAATCAAAGTTGGTGATTCCACCTCTACCAGCAGACCAGTTATCAGTGGTGTACCACAAAGCTCTTTGCTGGGTTCCCTACTGTTAGGAATCTATTTCTCAGAAGTCCAGGAGAAAATAGCTGGCCTGTGGCTTATCAAGTTTGCCAATGACTGCAAACTGGGTGCAATCATTGAGTCTACCAGTGATGTTGACACACTACAAAAAGGGCTTGCATAGACAAATGATTGGTGCGAAAGCCACGGACCTAAACTAAACTAAACACAAAAAAATGCATTATCATCCTTTTCAGCAAAGGGAAGTCCCTGCAAATTACATTAGTAACAGCAGCCTTCTTAGCTCAAACCCTGTGATGAGAGATTTGGGAACACATGTTGATAGCACCCTTAACTTCGATCACCATGTGTCCACAGTGATAAGGCAGGGCTTCCATGTTGCACATCTCATAAGTTAGGGTATCACATCCAGAGCTAAGGATGTTATAACTCCTCTGTACCCATCCCTCATCAGACCACTAACAGTACAATGCTCCCTTCTGTATGTTTCTCACCAGACACCTGCAGCAGCTGGACAGACCTCAGAGGTTTCTCACCAAGAAAATTGATGTCCTTCGACAAATGACCTAATGGGCAGACTGAAGGCCCTGTCACTGTACTCTGTATCTTATAGGCTGCTGAGAGGCAACTTGTGCCTGGCCTACAGAGCAGTCTCAGACCCTGACCTAATAGAAATGGTGCACATCTGCAAGTCAAATGGGACAAGATTCTCTAACTTTATGGATCTTAAGCCAGCCTGCGACATTAACAGGACATGCTGGAGAGACAGATATGTCTCCCAGAGAATGCCACTCCTCTGGAACAAACTCCCAATTCACGTAAAACAGAGCTCCTCAATGACCCTATTTAAGCGTAATTTAGACAACTGGATGGGAGACAGTAAATTTACCCCAGGTTTGTCACCTATGTCCCTATTGGATAAGGGCAGTCAGTGCTGATCATGGAACTCATGCTGCAAATGTAGACCATACAACTTGGTCAATAAGGGAACAAGGGTATAACATGGCTAGGCTTATAAAGGCCCTAAGGCCAATAGCCTAGTAACCTCCTATGAACCTATATAAAGGTTCAAAGGTACATTATTTTGTTTCTTTTTTGGAGGTTAGTTAATTGTTTACTGTGGTACAAACTGCATACAACTGTTCTGTTTAAAGTAACAAGTGAAACAATTTCTAGGATTTCTTCAGATACCTGTCAGTGCAGACTGCTGGGAATAAATCTGATAATTTTTGATCTCTCATCTTATTACACTACTTGCTTGTTTATTTTTATTCACATTTGAGTGTGTGCGTGTGTGTGTGTGTGTGTGTGTGTGTGTGTGTGTGTGTGTGTGTGTGTGTGTGTGTGTACATATGTGTACGTGTGTGTGTGTGTGTGTGTGTGTGTGTGTGTGTGTGTGTGTGTGTGTGTGTGTGTGTGTGTGCGTGTGTGTGTGTGTGTGTGTGTGTGTGTGTGTGTGTGTGTGCGCATGTGTGCGTGTGTGTGTACATATGTGTGTGTGTGTGTGTGTGTGTGTGTGTGTGCGTGTGTGTGCATGTGTGTGCTCGTGTGTGTGTGTCTGTGTGTATGTGTGTGTGTGTGTGTGTGTGTGTGTGTGTGTGTGTGTACATATGTACGTGTGTGTGTGTGTGTGTGTGTGTGTGTGTGTGTGTGTGTGTGCATGTGTGCTCGTGTGTGTGTGTGTGTGTGTGTGTGTGTGTGTGTGTGTGTGTGTGTGTGTGTGTGTGTGTGTGTGTGTGTGTGTCTGAGTTTCTAAAAGTTTTAGCTTAAGAAAGAATGCAAAAAAAAATCTACTTTATGAGTCATATGGAAGAATACTTGTTTTAGCACTGGGAAGATGGATTTTTTTATAAAAATAGCATGGAACAGGAGTTCTAGGTTTCATCTACAGTTACTATAACAGACTGATGTGAATAAATCTGATTTTTTTAGTTAGGTGGGAGTGTATGCTAACAGTGCTTTCATTTTCTTTTTCACATTTTATTATAACATTTTATTTAAATGTTTTTCTTTGATTCATACAAGATCAAGGTTATATTAGGAGCAAAACTCTTCCTATTTTTGTAAGGCATAAGAGAGATGATTGATTAAAATTTATGGGAATTGGAATTTTTGTATGTCTAAAGTAACAAGATATGCCAGAATAAAATATTCTGTAACCAGCTGTCCGAATGGGCTACTTTGCAAATAAATATGATTCTTTGCACATACATGCCATGCACCTATTTTATGACGTTCATGAGCTGCCTCACTTTATGCTTTGCTGTATTCTTTACCCCCTCCTTTCCTATCCTTTTCTTTCCGTATCTTTCACTTCTAGAATTGATCTTGACAAGATCATATTGTGAAGACTCCCTCCTTAAACAAATTAACATTCATTATGCTGCCACTAGTATACTCATACCCAATAATTTTGCATTGCAATAATTATAGCTTTAATCATTTTTTTTAAATCAGATTTAAAAAGAGCATTCACAGTTAAAATACGCAGCTTTATATAGTTTCTCTCTTTAATCTCTGCACGACGTTTGGGTTTCTAATACCATGATGGGAATGGACCCTAGTCAAAGTATGATTAAAGTTGAAATTAGTATTGTTTCAGCTTTTGATGTTAGCCAAAAGTGCTCTCTGTAGAACCTATAATGTGCCCGGAATTGACTGCTTCTGCAATTCATACAAAGGTACATGCACTTATAAGGTATCTAAATATGACTGTAAATTCTTTTTTATGAGACCCCATTGCTCCTACTACTATTGTAACTGTCTGGGTATCCTTCTTCCACATTGCCCTCATTTCTGCCTGCAAATCCTAGTATTTTATTAATTTGTCTCTGTACATATTCATTTTTTTTTGTCTTTTCAGCTTTTCCTGGTTAGGGGTCGCCACAGCGGAACTAAAGTCCACTAATGATTGACAGTTGATTTTTATGGTGCCAAGTTGCCAGCCCGACGCCTAACCTTCATGCAGACTATACACAGAAGGCACTTCAGCCGAGAATCGAACAGGAGAACCTCTTGGTGTGAGGCCACTCTGCACTCTTGTGGGAGGAGAGGATGGACTCTGCCCTTCTGAGCTGGGAATTTCTGATTGAAGGCTTATAGTGCATGCATATCTGAACTGCTTCTTACTGAAGTTGGTGCGCCTTGTTTGCTGTGGCATAGACTGGATTCGGGCCTGCTGGATCTAGCTTTGTTTGTGTAACTTGAGCACTAATCCAGGCATTCTCTAAAGTATTCAATTGTATTTATTACTGCTTGGTAGTAACTTGATTAAAGTTTAGCTGTCATTCTAAGTCTTTTGGATTAAGCACTTGGGCTTCAGACCAGTTGTTTTACATTAGGAAGGTTTGTGGCATGCACTGTGGTGGCAGGACAGGTAGCTTTCATCCTTCTAAGTTCGGAACTGCTGATTGAGAGCCCAGTGTCTGTTATTCTTAAAGTGTATTAGTTCTGGTTTAAGCACTTGGGCTTCAGGCCAGTTATTTTACATTAAGAAGGTTTGTGGTCTGCACTCTTGTGGGAGAAGAGGCTGGACTCTGCCCTTCTGAGCTGGGAATTTCTGGTTAAAGGTTTATAGTGCCTGAATATTTGAGCTGTATCTTACTGAAATTGGTACACCTTGTTTGCTGTAGCATAGACTAGATCCAGGCCTGCTGAATATAGCTTTGTTTATATGCTTGTTGTTTGTTTGCTTGTTATTTCCCTGGAATGCTAACTCCACCTAATACGCGGCTTTTCAGAGCTTCTGTGGATCACTAGTGATATCTGCATTGCTTACTGTACTTATTTCCTTGTTTCACTTGAAAGAAAGTTACTGTTTGTCATTTTTGCATTTAAGTTACCTGTAACACATTGCACTTAAGTTACCTGGCACTTGCTCACTAAAGCAATTATATAAGTCAGCACTAAAAATTAAAAGCACTACACCCTCACTCCCCACTGGCCCGGGTTTTCAATTATTAAGGAATTCCCAATATTATTCTAGCATGTCCAAAGGTCAGTTGTCAATCTCCTCTCCGGTCCAGCTGGTGAATATGGGAATTTTGAGGCAATGTTACAACTGCCTCATGTACACAGACAACCCTCTCCTCCTCCCAACAAATTCCAACACATGTGAGAGATGCAATCATATAGCCAAATTGGAGGCCAAGCTCTCTCAACTCAGTACTGGCATAACCAGACAGGAGGAGAAGGAAACCACACTCACTACAATTCCAGTCTCACATAGACCTACCACGACAGCAAACCAAACACATAATCACACAAAAACATACTCGGAGGCTCTAAATAAAGATCTGCCGAAGCAGCAGAGACCTCCAAAGCAGACACCCAAGCAGCCGCTACCCCAAAACAAAACACGTGCAACACATATCTCACAAAGCCAGTGTGCCAAACAGTCACAGCCCTTAAGACTAAACAACACACCTGATACACTTGTAATAGGTGACTCTATCGTCAGGCACACTGACGTCCCGCTCACCAGGCTGAACAAGGAGAGGGTCACGGTGAGCAGCCTTTTCGGGTGCTAGGATCCGGCACATAACACAAGCACTCAGGTCACTCCAAGGCAAGTACAAATATGACTCAGTCATTGTCCATGCTGGTGTGAATGACCTGAGACGTACCTCCCTGGACTACATGAAAAGAGACATAAAGGAGCTCTCTGAGCATGTAGCCCAGGCCGGTATGACCCTGACCTTGAGTAGCATCTTACCCTCACCAAGAATGATGCCACAATATGAAGACAAGATGATCAATTTCAACAATTGGCTTAAGTACTGGTGTCATTCAAAGGGGATCAATGCCTGTCAGCTTGGGATGATATGCTCGACAAGCCACGATACTTCGCTAGGGACGGCTTGCACCTGTCACCCTGGGCTTTGGATATTGGCAAAGGCTCTTGCTACCCCTTAGGCAAGGCTCAAAAGACAAACCCACCTCCATAGGTAACACAAGGGATAAGAAACTAAGAGTAATGCTACTCAACGCCAGAAGTCTAAACCTCAAGATGCACACACTCGAAACTCTCCTTAGCATGGAGAACATCGATATCTGTGCAGTAACAGAAACCTGGTTCAGGGCTCCCGAGAGCACCCCAGCACTACCAGGTTATACCTCATACCATGCTTTTTGGCCCCAAAACTTGGACCAAACCACAAAAGGAGGGGGAGTATCGATATTCATCAAAGATACCCACACCTCCAGGTTGGTGGCAAAGCATGAAGCATCAGAGACTATCCATGTGCAACTAACAGTGGGTAAAACTGCCTTCCAGTTTATAGCCTGCTACAGACCACCCTCCCAAACCCAGGAACCCCACTCGGCTTTCCTGAGAACACAGGAAAATATGAAGGTCTCTCCAAACACCATTATATTGGGCGACTTCAACTACCCAAACATAGACTGGGAGCATTACTTTAGCTCCAACACCCTAGCCCAAAGGTTCCTAGAATTTATAAACTCAAATGCTATGGAACAACTTGTTACCACTCCCACAAGAGGGGAAAACATACTGGACCTGATCATCACCAACATGGGGACTCTATGCTCCAGACCAGAAGTGTATCCCTCACTGGTAAGATCAGACCATAAAATAATCTCACTGGATATTCACATCCCGACCCCACCCCTGCCCAGAAAACCACAGTGAAAAACTTCTCTAAAGCAAATTTTACACTCCTCAAAACTGAGGTGGAATCCTTCAAAGCCCCGGGCCTGTGGAAAATACGGCCCAGACCGCAGAATCCTTTATAAACGCATTCTATGAACACCTTCAGGAATGCATGGATCATCGATCCCAAATAAAACCAAGACCCAATCCTCCAAAGGCAGGCGTCCTGTCTGGTGGACCCCAGCCATAAACAAACTATACAATAGAAGGAGGAAGCTACTAAATGATAAAGCAAAATCCCAAAAAGGGAAGGCATCACTGATCAGTATTAGCAAAAACTACGGGCACACATAAAATTGTCTAAGGCCAGCTTGAGAGAAAAATTGCACAGGACACTAAGGATAATCACAAGGCTTTCTTTAGTTATGTTAGGAACCTGGGTGGTAATTCCCAGATATGCTCAGAATTAGTCCAAAATGACAAAAAATACACTGAACCCACAGACATTGCCAACATCCTAGCTGACAGGTTCAGCGCAAACTCCCCCCCTCCCCACCAAAAGGGCAAATATCTATCCCAGCAGAGTGCTGCCCCCCCTGACATCTCAGATGCTCAGGTAAGAGCCGCCCTCTCCAAAGCAAAAAACACAGCATCAATGGGACCAGATGGTGTCCCGGGCTGCATCCTACATGAACTCAAAGAAGAGCTAAACCCAAACATAAAACTACTGTTCAATCTCAGCCTTACTACAGGATATGTGCCCAAAGAGTGGCGTACAGCAACAGTGGTCCCTCTCCATAAAGGTGGTGCCTCAATGGATCCTGGAAACTATTGCCCCATAAGCCTGACTAGCTTGGTCTGCAAAGCTATGGAAAGGATCATCATGGACCTCATAAATAAAGATATTGGGGACCTACAAACACTGGATCCTACCCAGTTCGGCTTTGTTAAGGGCAGATCCTGCCTCTTAAACCTGGTTGATTTCTTTGAAACAGTCACCAAGGCCATTGACGAGGGGAAGGTGGTCCACACAGCCTACCTGGACCTCGCAAAAGCCTTCGATACAATACCTCACTCGGGCATTATAGATAAGCTCACCAGCTTAAATATATACCCCTATGTCACTAGATGGATTGCAAACTGGCTCAAGGACAGAACCCACATGGTTAGAATTGCTGGAGCCATGTCAGACTCCAAACCAGTTACAAGTGGTGTCCCACAAGGCTCAGTCCTGGGACCTCTCTTGTTCGGTATATATTTCTCGGAGGTACAGGCCAACATGGAAGGACTGTGGCTGACCAAGTTCGCAGATGACTGCAAACTGGGTGCCATAATCAACTCTCCAGCCGACACAAGCATCCTCCAAAAGGGCCTCATAGAAACAGACAACTGGTGCCAGAGCCATGGCCTCAAGCTAAATGCCAAAAGTGTATAGTCATCCCCTTTGGCAAAACAAAGTGCCCACAAATTACCACATAGGTGGAAATCCATTAAGTACAGAAGAAGTAATTAGGGACCTGGGGACCCAAGTTGATAGTAATCTCTCATTTGACAACCACGTGGCCAAAGTGGTTAGAAAAACATTTTATATAGCCCACCTAATCATGAAGGGATTCACATCTAGATCAGGGAGGTCATCGTGCCTCTTTACTCATCCCTCATCAGGCCCATAATTCAGTACAATGCCCCTTTTGGGATGTACCTTACCAGACACCTGCAGCAACTGGAAAGACCCCAAAAATACCTCACCAAGAGGATCAAAGGGCTCAAACAGATGCCATATGCTGCCGGTTAAAGAAACTCCAGCTCTACTCAGTGGCATACCGCCTGTTCAGAGGCGATCTGTGCCTGACGTATAAAGCCATGTCCAACCCGGAATTAATGGACATGCTGCACCTCAGAAAATCCAAATCCCATCGAGCTACGCTCGAGAGACTTGAACCTCAGCACTGAAATAAATAGGACATGCTGGAGGGACAGATTCATAACCCAGAGGCTCCCTTCACTCTGGAATAAAATCCCAGTCCAGGTTAGGCAGAGTCCCTCATTGACTCTCTTCAAGAGGAATCTTGATGAGTGGATGGGAGATCATAGGTTTACCCCGGGTATCACTTCTGTGTCACTGTTAGACAGAGGCACAGTATACTAACCTCGAAAAAGGGCATAGCAAAATAAATTTAAAATGGGTGGCGAAAGCCAAACACATTCTGGCTAGGCTTATAAATGCCCTAGGGCAGATAGCCTAGTATGAACCTATGAACCTATGAACCTATGAACAACTCTACTGCTGCACCACCGTGGCAGTTCTCTGCACATATTCATTTTAATTTTCTGAAATATTCCTTACTAAGTTTCATTTGCATTTCTTCATGTTTTATTGTTGATCCTTTATCAGTTACCAAATATTTACACACTCCTCTTGCTCACGTTCTTTTATATCACATTCCTGTCCCAAACTGATATTTTCTTGGTACTGCAGTTTGCTTGCTTTGAAGGTTGCTTTTGCACATTTATCAAGACCAAATGACATTCTTATATCATCTGAGAAAGTTTTGACCACTTGCAGTTGTGCTTTCAGTTCCTCATCTGATGAACTATATAGTTTAAATCATTCACAAATAGAAGATGAGAAGTCTATACTTCATTGTTTTCTGGAAGTCAGATTGTAGCCATGACCTAATCTATTAAGTAGACAGCTTTATGGGTTAAAGGCAAAAAAAAAGAGCATCAGTGACAAAGAGTCACTGTGGAATATCCCCCATTTTATTTTTTTTATCCCTGGGATAATAATTTGTCCTTTATCATGACTTAGCTGAAACGTGGTTTGCCACTATTTCACAGTCACTGTAATGTAATCAATCAATCCCCCGGATTCACAAAACCTCTGTGTAAGACTTAATATGTCTTACTTGGAGGCTGCAGTTGAACGGTATGACATCAGCGTGCCATGAATATTCATGAGGGCACGCTGACCCATCCGTAACCCTAACACGGACTGAGTAAGCAAAAAGGGGGAGTGTCCGACTGCCGAGCAGTCTAAAATTCCACACCCCTGCAAGGTTTTAAAAAGCATAATGTCAACAGACAAGAGCGAGTT
Organism: Protopterus annectens; assembly: GCF_019279795.1. Classification (NCBI taxonomy): domain Eukaryota; kingdom Metazoa; phylum Chordata; order Ceratodontiformes; family Protopteridae; genus Protopterus; species Protopterus annectens. The sequence continues at coordinate 1,044,186,610 of NC_056727.1, read as the reverse complement.
CGCTCAAATGTACTTGCACCCAACACCACACTCCCTGACACTTTAAACCCCCATCACAGTTATAAAATGTAAAATATTAAATTTATTTTTTTTTTAATCCATGATATAGCTGCCCGTATTTGTGCTTGTTTGGCGGGTGTGCCCATTGCTTAACCACAGTTAGAAATTGTGACATTGAAGAGCATATAAGAACTACTTATGCAAATTAATCCAAATAGCAATAGTGTAATGGTAGAGCGTATGCACAAAGAGAAGGCATGCATGGTTCGAGTTCCACCACTCCCCTTCTTATTTATGTTTTAAATCAGTATTTGAAATAATACCAGACATATATGATTAAAATTTTATTAAAAGCAGTGACATAGCCAATGTATCAGTGAACAAAATATATATTTTTAAAGGACCCAGATATATAATAGCCTGCTGTTAAGCAATGTTTTACACAGCTAAACACAAGTGCCCATAGTTTAATAGTGCTTTACCCATCTAAACAGAGGTGCCCAGTGTTTAATAGCCTTTACCCAGCTAAACAGAGTTGCCCATAGTGTAATAGCACTTTACCTAGCGCAATAGAGTTGCCCATAGTTTAATAGCACTTCACCCAGCTAAACATAGTTGCCCATAGTGTAATAGCGCTTTACCTAGCGCAATAGAGTTGCCCAAAGTTTAAAAGCACTTTACCCCGCGCAATGTGTTTGAGCGGATGTGCGCGCTGCGCCAACCAGGGCACCGTACGGCACCGGGGATCAATATAGAGCTAAGTTGCTTAAATGCAGTCACACCCCCAAGCCTGTCTAGACAGTATTAAAATAAAAGAATGACAAGATTTGAACCCAGGACCCTTTGCATCATAATCAAAGTACAGATCCACTAAGCCATGACAACATAAAAGAAGCAGCCACTATTAGCATTCATAAACTTACGAATGGTAGTTTAACCATTACTAAGCAGGTCTACAGTCAGCCGAGAATTGTACAAAACGGCCAATCACAAATAGTGCAGGAAATGTGGCATATTTAAGCCCCATAGGCAGGAATACTCACCATAACTGATTGTAGCTCACATTTGCAGTCAGAATGGCAGGTGCAGGAGAGGGTTCATGCTTCCGAGTGCAATGTTGGGGCATTGAGGAGTCCAAATACATGGTTTGGCTCCTTGTCCACTGTCACGAGACAAGACTCCTGCAGGGAAGTTCCAAGGGATGAAGTACAAGGCAGAGGCTTGGAACCGGTTAGCTCGTGACCTCACAGGCGTTCCTCAGACTGGTGTGCAGGTCCATCACCACCATGCAGACCTGAAGAGATGAAAGCAGGACCGCCTGAACCAATGGATACAGGAGGCCCATGGGATGCAGAATGCCCCACAACTGAGTATGTAGCCATGGAATGCAGTATGTAAGAATTGATAATGGAGTATGTATAACGGATAGGTATGTCTCAATATCCCTTCATTTACTTTACAGCTGCAGGTGACCGTGCTACGAATCAGCAAGCCTATGCTGATGGGCTGCTAAGGCTGAACCTCCAGCCAGGTTAGTGATTATTCTGCATGTATTGTTATATAAAATATGGGAGGGAGCATGAAAGAAAGTGCTGTAGTCCAATAAAACAGCCATAGAATTGCTTGAATAAGTCCTCTGCATGTACTGTCAGATAAAAACGTCAGAGAGGCAGAAAAAGAGTGCAGTAACCCATTAAGAAAGGTAACATATGTCTGGAATAATATCCCTGCAGGCACTGTCATATAACATAAGTGAGTGAGCCTGAAAAAAGATTGGTCTAACCTATTAGTAAAGGTATAATATGTCTTGAAAATGTCTGCCATAAACACTGTTAAAACAAATAAAGGAGTGAGCCTGTGGAAAAGTGTACAATGTCATTAATAAAGGTCTAAAACCCAGAGTGTGTCTGTGTCACAGAGTCTGAAATGTTGTTGTACCTTTGCATTATACAAACAGTACTGTTTGAAAATGTGCTGGCAACCCAGAGTTATGCAGTCCCATATAAAGTGGGTGATGGAAGTGCTAGTAGCTGTGAAACATATATACAGTCCACAATAGTCAGTCACTGGCTGGCATGAATAAGTAAACCTGGCACATATGTAGCATGCAATTATTCACCAGAGATGTGAGTGTGTGTCAAGAAATGCAGGGTTCTGTACAAATCGAAGTGAAAATGTCATGTGAAAACATCCCGGATATGTAGATAAAGAAATATAAATGCAAACAAGGAATATGTAGCAGTAACATCTGCATCCTGGACAGTTAGTATGTCAGATATAGGTCAGGCATATATTGAACTAGCCAAACGCATGACACAACCTAATGTATGGTGGCAAGTGTAATAATACAGGTAGGGGATATACACTTGCAGTCACTGGGAATGTAGTGTAGACTAAAAGGTCATTATAAGATGTTAACCGAGGTTTTTTCTGCACCCTACCATATGTGCATAAACCATGCAATTCTACACCTCAATGGGTATGTGTAACCTTAAATATTTGCTGGGACATATGTCCTATTGTTTTATAAATATTTGCATTGATGTTGATGCATGTTCCTTGTTCAAATACCACATTCATGGTGGCCTGTTGCTACCAAACATCCCTGCATGCTGTTGGAATATCCACTGCCATTCAATATATGCATGTGTTATGCTTGCTGTTCAACTGTTGGAACTTTAGTGTGTTGGGTTAATGGGAATATTACTGCATGCTGTTACAACTAATCTGGAATGCTGTTGTTTATGTTGTAATTAAACACACTTAATCACAGAACATATGGGAAGGCCAGTCCCAGCGGACCCACCTGTCCCACCTCAGTTGGCTAGTGCACCTGGCACCAGCAGCTCCGGTGCCCAGCCCGGACTCCCCTCCTCCGTTGGTCCTGTGCCACCTTTGGGTGGAACCACTGCAGTGGATGGGGCTTGCCCCCCCCGTGCAAGCATTGGCGGAGAAGGGCCACCTGTCACCCTTCAAAGGGTCCGGGCTGTGGTGCGTAGGGAGATCCAAAGTTCAGTCACTGATCCCCTACACCAGCTTGAGGCGAGAGTGGCACATCTCTCTGGTGAGCCTGCCCGCCCTATTCAGCCCCCAGCACAGCCACCCTCGGAGCTGTGAAGGTGCAGTGATGACTGCCTATGGGTGGGGATCTCAGTTCCACTGTTACCATCTGTGGGCTCATGGGCTTGCGATTTCCAAACAACCTTCCCCGTCAATTGTGTACACCCACCCCATGTGTCAAACTCCTCCCCACATGCATCTTGTTTGTCTTGTCTGTTTACCTCCCCAACCTACCTCCCCAAATATACCTGCATCCTCTACCTCACATTCCACTCTCACCTGAAAATAAAAATAAAAAAAAACGGCAATCTGCTCCGACAAAAAAATTACACCCCATACATAGCTGCCCAATTCACACACATGTCCGCTGGACATGTAAACTGATAATTCTAATTGGCAGCACAACATATTTTGTTGTCCTCACCCCTCTGTCAGGGGTAGAAGGTTTCAAATTTCACACCAAATTTCAAACATATGCACAGCTGTTGCTGGTAAAGAAATGGGCAGCTATGGACCTTCCCTACTCCCATCCTGCACATCTCGAGCTGGTTTCTCAACTGTCTTTCCCTCTTTGTGCCCCCTTTTTCACCACTTTCCTATCTCCCCATTTTCTTTTCTTTAAAAGAAATTAGAGCGGGGGTTAGCGGGAGTAATCACTTTTAAGCAGTAGTTAGCGGGGGTGCGCGGGTGTGAGCTTGTCTGTGCTTAGCTAAGCATTGCAAAGCGTCGCGCAAACCCACTTATAACTGCTTAAAAGTGCCTTAGTCACTCTGTATGACAAGGCCCTTGTACTGCTCAGCAGCAAAATAAAATACCCTTGTCAGTCTCAAACCCCACACCTTGGACTCACCAGTCTGCATGATGTACCACTAAGCCACAGCAGATAAACAATAACTTGGTGCTGAAAGAAATATAACATGCATTATAAGGAGTGAATGTAAAGGGAAAATAGGAAAGCCATAGGAATACATTGCAATAAAGAAATATAACATGCATTACAAGGAGTGAATGTAAAGGGAAAATAGGAAAGCCATAGGAATACATTGCAATAACTACTTTAGTATGCCAGTTAATTCCCTAATTCCAAAAGAAAGTACATACTCCCATGTATCCAGTGTTACCATTAGGAGGTGTGAGTAAACTTACACACTGAGAAGAGTGTACTGGAAGAAGCAACAGTCAGATTTCAGTACAACATGCATTTCACTGGCTACAACACAGCTTCAGATATGAGACATATACCAACCTTCTGACTGACACAACAGTGTCCACAGCAAACAAGCATGGTGCCCACCTTGCAAAACTGAAAGGCCTATGCCTGCCTAACCTATCATTTTATAGCAGTGTCCTGAAATCACAGTGAGAACTGCAATTACCTCACAGCAGGCTGCATGCAATTACTAAATGGTGGGCACCAATTGGTGCAGAGGCCATCACATGCACATGTGCAGATACCTACAAAAGCAGCCTGTACTTGCTGTCCACACATGCAATCATATCATTGCAGCAACTGGAGAGAGAGAGAGAGAGAGCGAGAGAGACAGACAGACAGAGACAGACATACAGACAAACAAACAGAGGCAGTTGGAGACACAAAACCAAAAAAAAAAAAGGCAACAGGTACAACAGACAGAAGTGAGAAATACAAAGGTAATGTATGTAACAGAGATGTATTTTCTGGCATCCGAATAATGTGTCTGAAGTGTACTCTACATACTGTGAACCCTCCATATGTGGTAGCAGTCCATATCTATATGTATATGCAAATGTGCATAAGGCAAAAGACATGCTGTAACTATTAGTGAAGGCTGGACATATATATGCAGTTGAAGGTTGCTATGTGCACATATCTATGTAGGTTGTAGTGTGTGGCATTGAAAACAGCAAGCAGTGCAGGTATATGCCATGTGGTGATTAAATGCTGTGGGACTGAGTTACAGCCAGTGAGGTCTGCTACAGCTATACGGCCTGAGGACAGCGAAATGCATTCTACACAACACAGTGCAATATTATTACATAATTGTATGCCTCAAAACTGTTTCATAATTGATATTCCCACCATGAAAGGTGGGCAGTATATGTGCCTATATGTGCATGTATATGTACAACAATGGATGTTAACAAGTATGTGTGTATATATACATATATATATTTATATATATGTATACACACACACACATAGATATATATATATATATATATATATATATATATATATATACATGTATACATATATGGATATATATAGATATATAGATATGTAGATATATAGATATATACATATATAGATATATATATAGATATATAGATATATACATATATAGATATATACAGATATATATATATATATATATATATATATAAATATATATAGATATGTATATGTATATATATATATATATATATATCTATATATATATATATATATATATATATATATATATATATATATATATATATATGTGTACATATTCATATATATATTATATATATATATATATATATATATATATATATATATATATATATATAGTGATAGAGGGAGACACGGGGTCAGACGTATTGCAGCAGGTGCCTGGTGACCAAGGCATGGACTGAACACGAGTTTAGATACTGCAGTGCCATACCGAATTCCAAAACACTTTACCCACTAACTACCAGATAGGTGGTTGCCTGCCTAACATTGAAGGTGTCAGAAGGGAACATGGGACACAGGTGGACAGTAGCCTCCCCTTTGATATTCACAGTGCCACACTAGTCTTGTAATCTGTCTACATGGTACGTGTCATCAGAAACATTGTGTCATGTACGGAAATATAGGTCAGTGTTCCCCTGTTCACATCACAATGCCCCATGTGGCATGTACCTCACATGACAACTACAGCAAGTGGAAAGGCCACAGACATACCTCACAAAGAGTAATACTGCCCTCAAACACATACCCTATGCAGACTGACTGACATAACCACAGCTACAGTGCGTTGCATACCGGCCACCCAGACATTACCTCTGTCGAACATATAGAGGTATGTCACACCCATAGCAATCAGACAACGACCATGTCAACATCTCACAATCCCACCGGGCTACACTGCCTAGGTCCCTAATCCCCGCCACCTCACTAAACAGCACATGCTGGAAGGATATGCTCCTATTGTCAAATATGCCATACTCTGGAGTAAATCACCCAGGATTAACAAACAAGGCTCCTCAGTAGCAGATGTCATACATATCCCTGATGATTGTCTGGGGGATAGGTAACACACCCTGGGAATCACCTCTGTGTATCCGGTTGACAGGAGCAAGTGAAATCAAATTACATGTGTGTCAAAGGCCAGGGTAGCATATGGCTAGGCTGATCTAGGCCCTAGGGCCAATAGCATATTACCTACCTATGACACAATGCACACACACATTTACTCAGTGCAATACCTGCTATGTGAGGTGGAATGAGTGTGACAGTGAATGTGTGCAAGGTTTGTAACGGTGTGATAACTTAGTGTGAGGTTGTTTCTGTCATGGTTGTTTGTGTCCTAGGTGTGAGGCCAGAGAAAAATGTGTCAGTTATTGGAATGCAGACATAGTAGGATGGCATATGTTGTGACTTAGTTTCTTGTGTACGACTGTGGTGTCCCATCGTAGGCTGAAGAAATGCATGTATGCTCAATAAGTGGTACTGCTGGTGAATCCAGCTGACATTTGAACTGTGTACTACCTGAAGCTGTAGGCCTAAACAGCACAGTATGGTGTATGTTCGCATTCACTGGTAGCACTGTCTTGTGTGTTTCCTGTAGTTTGCACAGATTACATACCTCAGGCATAGGTATCTATAAGTAGGGGCACACAGTACTGTAAGGTACACAGGAAATGCTCATCTGTATCAGCATACATTTGTGTGTTGTATGAATGTCTGATGTGTGTGTAATGATGCCTGTACCATGTCCGCAATCACATGTGTGTTGCAGGGTTTGCGTGTGTACCTAGCAACATGTGTACTCTGTTACAGCAGTATGCCAGCTATATTAACAACTGTGCACATATGGTAGGTAGGGGTATGGCATAAACGACCAGGGTGGGTTACTGGTTAAACTGTAACTGTACTTCACATACATTGCAATGGATGACATATGTCTTCATGCATTAGCTTGATATGTACCCCCATGGTGAGGCTGTGCATTGGATCCCAAACAGTGTGCCGAGTACTGGAGTATACTGGTTTGTTATATGGAGTGTGGCAGGCACTGTCAGCCAGTTGTGGGCTGAGCACTGATATGTGGTATTGAATGTGTGTATCCTCTGACAGATGAACAGATGCTATATATGGCAGTTAACTGATATCTGTACTGTATAATGTTAAGTGTGCCACATGACTTGCTCACACATATCGTTTACTTGTCTTCCAGGCTTATGGCTCATCAAAGGAATCCCTCCTACACAGCTACAGAGGAACAGGAAATCCACCACAACCTGGTTCAGCACTATACCCTGCTGTTTTCCAGGGCCAGTCAGCACCAGCATGAGCGCACTGCACTGTGCCAAGAACTTGTTCTTCGGGTAAATGACATAGGCATGCATAACTGGATATATGAGCAGGTACGCCATCACTGCAGTGATTTAATTAGACATGTCCGGGACATGCATCTGATATCCATAGACAACAGCTTGCCACAGGTGGTGGGGTGGCCATACATACCCCCTCACCAGAGTGGAGGAACTGCTCCTAAGTGTGGTGGCTCCTGGCCTACAGCAGCAACAACAAGTAACATGTGTCATCATGGAGGCCGGAGCCACCCAGCATGGTGACATGGAGTATGTAGGTAACATGGCCTAGCTGTAGACTACTATTACCTGTATTGTTAGATTATGCATATGTGTGATGTGTACTGTGTTTAGCAGGTGTGCTGCCTATTGTGTGCAATACTGATATTTTGAATAGTATCCATACACCTATGCCTGTTGCTCTACTGTAGTTTAGCACACTCACAGTAGCAATGCCACAGTTGTGGCCACTGACAAACTGTGTCATATTCTTGTAAGTCCCTCAGGTGTGACAGCAGGGCAGACAATACATGCTGGTGAGTGTGTTAACACTTTAAAATTGTTATTGAAATGTGCATGTCATAGGTGAGGTGTAGGCCATGTACACATAACAAACCTACACATAAGGCATGCTGTGCATGTTTGCTGTGAGACGTTAAATATCTCAGTAAAGTCAGTAGCTGCCTCAATCACATGCAATGGACAGAGCACCAGACACAAATGTGGCAACACTGTACTGCACATTGGATAGGCATAGTTGACACACATGTACACAACATAACATGTTTGTCATACGCAGTACACCTCAACATGCTACACATAGTGTAACCGGACACTCACTGCCAGGTCACAATTCAGTATCCCACATGTCATCCACCCACCACACATAATATACCTGAGGGGTAGGGGCCTAGCACGGGGCTGTGCAACACTCTTGAACACATAACACAGTCATGCTAGGCAATGCTCCCTATTGGGCACCTCACACACCCTTGTGCAATGTGGCTGTGTAATTGTGAACTTAGCCACGGCACTGCGGTTCAGGTACAGCATGCTACGTGGTGGTCTAGCACACTTTAGTGGCTTTGAGTGACCACATGATGCATGATGATGATGGCTAATGGTACTACACCCCATACAGTTACAGGGACCACAGTACTACACATAGCTGTCATTGCTTTGCACCTCCATGTTGTGTGTGTGCACACATATGCACCTATGCACATTATGCATAGCATGTTGTGTGTGTGCAAACATATGCAACTATACACAATATGCATAGCAGTCGCATTCTGTACAAAGTGGCACATATTTGTCCTGGAATGATATTGGGTATATAGGTCACATGACACACATTGGGTATGTGTGATGTTGAATGTCACAGTCATGTACCATGCAATGTCATGGCTGGCACTGGCATGTCTGGAATATGACCCACACTCACCATAACCACTGTACAATGGCCATGTCCAGGATTGGTATACCATCACATATACATGCACCACTCATCCCGTGTGTGTACATAGCATGCATGTGCTACATGTGTGTCCACAATTATCTGCTACAGACAGAGACACTGCATTCAGACATGGAAATCCATGTGACACACAAATAACAGATGCAGCCATGGTATGTATACCTGTAAGTGATGGTGCACAGGACATTGCAGAGCTTATAATACTTGCACAGAAATGCCGTGTCCTTGTACACATTGTGTTCCAGGGTGTAGGCAATCACTGAACATGTACACACATGCACCACAGCTATGTACACTGTCATTAACTATGGCTGTCTACACTCACACTGCATGGACTTGATCAACACATATTCTGCATTCTGACACATGTGACGTGACTGTTTGCCTTGTGATACTGTCACCCATCTTCAACCACTATTGAGTATGTTTTGGATTGCTGTTGTGTGTGTGTATCTGCTGTAGTGAGGAGTGTGCATGTGTTCCTGTGTGCATGTGTGCATGTGTTCATTTGTGCATGTGTGCATGTGTTCCTGTGTGCATGTGTGCATGTGCTCATGTGTTCATGTGTGCATGTGTGCATGTGTGCATGTGTCCATGTGTCCATGTGTGCATGTGCAGACCGTAAAGTGTGTTTCCTATCTTCCTCTCACAGTTGCTGAGTTAGGGGTTGGCGAAACCAGCAGGTGACCTGAAGCCACTGCCACGAATAGTGGTGATGATGACACATGTATTTTGGCACAGGGAGATTTGACAGGGTCTGTTGTTGGTCCGCTAATCGACAGTACACAGCGTTCAACCCCATCTATGCGCACACTCATACTGTCAATACATCCCTCACCACCAATGGCCATAGGTGAGGGACAGAATACAGTTGGCATTGACCAGGAGAGTGTGATACCCATGGCACTTGCATGCACTCACAGCAGCCATAGCCGTAGACCCAGAATGGTACCACATAGGCGGAGGTCCAGGGGTTCTCGGAGGAGCACTACTGGTCATATTGCCCCTGGCAGGCGTGCCCTCACAGGTCTTACGATGACCAGTATGTTCTGGGCTGGAATGCAGGCTCAGGCACATATGGAACGGTACACCAGGCAGGGACTTAGGGTGCAGAGGGCACGTTACACCGCTATCAATGACAGCTTCCGTGACCTTTCCGGTGCCATCTGGACTTACACCGAGGTCGTTGATAGACGTTGGGGGGAGACAATAGATGCCCTCCACAACATGTCTTCCTTGAGCCAGGACCATGTGGGATGGTTGTGACATTGACGCAGACGCATGCAGCAACAGCAACAGCTGGCAGTGGTCGCAGATGGCCCCCAGTTCACAGCCACTCCTGTAGTGGCAGTACCAGCCCCAGCAATGCTGGGGCTGGCCTGTCCAATGACCGTCCCAGTAGACCATGTGCACGTGGCTCTGGCCAGTCCCAGCAGGGACGTGGGTCCAGTCGTCATACCTGTGCCTCTGATGACAGTACCCAGTTAGGGTTGGTACCCGATACTGTCCGTAGCACCCCTGCCAGGCACAGGTACTGTGTCTGTGGCTGGAGACAGTGATCTGTACAGCCTAGCAGGTACAGTCTGTGGCTGTCCCACAAACTACCATATATGGCAGCCACATGGTGGAGCTGTGTGCATGCAGACACATACACACATTAAGCAAACAACTAGGGCTCAGACATACACACACACATTACATCAGCATTGGCCCATGCTGTACTGTTGTCCCTCACACACACACACACACACACACACACACACACACACACACACACACACACACACACACACACACACACACACACACACACACACACAGACATGTCGATTGGTTGAGTCAATGTCAGGCTCTGGCAAACAACAAAACGCCCTGTGCATATGATGATACCTGTGCTGCCTCCTGTCATCTGCATTATTGATGGAGGGACAGGCTAACATGGTGCTGATGCTTAGGGTGACACTATAGCAGTGTAGCAATAATAGCAAGTTGTCAACAAGGAAGTGTAACTACATGCTTGTAGGTATATCTGAGCAGACATTATGCATCAAAGCTATGATTGTCAATGTAGCATTGTTTCCACCACTGTTAGGTCTGAGTATGTATTATCCACCCATGTGCCACTTGGCTGAAGTATAATGTGTTGCCAGCATGTGTTAGTGAGTGGACAGTACGTGTGTGATCTGTGCAGTACAGATTAGCAAGTGTACATCTGTGAACATGGTGGGTGCACACTGTCTGGGTGTACGTGCATAGTGGACACATGGGACATGTAGCATACCCTGTCGTACACATTGCTAACATCTCATAGCATCTTTCAATGGCCAGTATGCATTCTACTACAGTTATGTACTAACATGGGTAGACGTGTGTATGACATGGGTTGACACTATGCTGTGGGTGATACCGTTAATATCTGTCAATGATTTGTGGTCTGGTAGTGTACACAACTTCAACAGCATGACTATAAGCAATCATTGGATGATGTCCTGACAAATGACACACAGAAGTAGGGAACCCAGTATCAATTGGATCCTTCCCATGCTACACTATAACACTAACCAGTGTTAATGACCGCCACCTATTACTGTGACCACACCTGTTTGTCATATAGCCCCCTTAGGTACATGCAGACACACTAGGGATGTGTCCATCCAAATCTGGAAATGCATGGATTGGCCTACAATGCATTCCCTGGATGGGATGCATATCCTACACAAGGGTATCATACAGACAGATACCTGTTGTCTGATACATGCTGTATAGCAGTAAGCCGACTATGGAATAGTCATCCTCATGTACTATACATACTATCCCGTCAGTACCACACAGGTGGTAGCCCTCAACATGCATGTTGGGTACCATTGTATACATACAGACCCATGTTATGTCATGTGTCCCTTGGTATCCACATATCCATAGGTATTGTGGAGTCCCAAGGTGTATCACATAAGACATTAGATGCCTGAATGCATATCCACAAGGCAGCTGTACACCTATAAAGACTGTCCATTCTTGCCAGACTTTGTTGTATATGACCATGTCTGACATATACCCCAGGCATATACCCTCACTCACACTACTCTTAAGTAACTGTCATGGGTGTGTGTGCCACAGAACATGACAGTGGATGGCCTTGTTACATACATACATATGTGACCTACGATCTGAGAGGCAGCGGCACAACCTGTCAATGGAAATAAATGTCTTCATATAGTATGCAGGCTTCACACTTATGTACTGATTGAGGGGACATGTACACATATATATTCGCCACGCAGATACCTGATGTGTGCAATGCACACAACCTGTCAATGGAAACAAATGTCTTCATGTAGTATGCAGGCTTCACACCTATGTACTGATTGAAGGGACATGTACACACATATATTTGCCACGCAGATACCTGATGTGTGCAATGCATTTACTGTTGTAATCATACTATGTCATACCATAGTAAAAGCAAAACCCATACCACATTGACACACACACAGTCAGCATTTGCAGGATTTTAACCCCTACCTAGCTATGTTATGCTACTAGAAAGAGATGCATTAACAGGGTGCGCTATTTGCTTTACTGGATGATTTCTGTTCTCTGGCTGTATTTGTAGGATGGTGACATCATCAGTATTTCCAAAGAGGAATATACCTCTTTTAGTGAGTTTTCCCAGTCTCCAAAAAGGGGACATCTCTCAAAGGAAACTACACACATACACACACTGTTTGCAGGATTCAAACCCCTACTTAATTATGTTAAGATGCGAGAGAGAGAGAGAGAGAGAGAGAGATGCATTAACACAGTGCGCTGTTTGTTTTACTGGCTGGTTTCTCTTCTCCGGCTATATTTGAAGGATGGTGACATCATCAGTCTTTCCAAAGAGGAATGTACCTCTTTTAGTGAGTTTTCCCAGTCTCCAAAAAAAGGACACCTCTCAAAGGAAACTGCACACACACTCACTGTTTGCAGGATTTAAACCCCTACTTAACTATGTTATAATACTAAAGAGAGACGCATTTACATGGTGCACTATTTGCTTTACTGGATGGTTTCCCTTCTCCGGCTGTATTTGTAGGATAGTGATATCATCAGTCTTTCCAAAGAGGAATGTACCTTTTAGTGAGTTGTTTTCCCAGTCTTCAAAAAGGGGACACCTCTCAAAGGAAACTGCACAAATGCCCCCCCCAAACACACACACACACACTCATTGTTTGCAAAATTCAAACCCCTACCAAACTATGTTAGGATATTAGAGAGAGACGCATTAACATGGCACACTATTTGCTTTACTGCCTGGTTTCTCTTCTCCGGCTGTATTTGTAGGATGATGACATCATCAGTCTTTCCAAAGAGAAATGTACCTCTTTTAGTGAGTTTTCCCAGTCTCCAAAAAGGAGACACCTCTCAAAGGAAACTGCACACATACATACACTCACTGTTTGCAGGATTCAAACCCCTATCTAACTATGTTATGATACTAGAGAGAGACGCATTAACACTGCACACTATTTGCTTTACTGACTGGCTTCCTTTCTCCGGCTGTATTTGTAGGATGGTGACATCATCAGACTGGACATGGTGATGTGTGTACACTTTGTTTTAAGCCATTCCAAGAATGGTCCATGTGGGTCAGCAGGTGTCAACAGCTTGCACAAGACCTCAGAATCCTTACCTTGTGTGATCTGTCTGTGGACACATTGACATTCCGTCATATGTCAACACATATTTACGCACAGCTTGTTGGTTTTGTGGATACTACATGTGTCTGGGATGTTGATAAAGGGCTATTCAAAGTCTATGTGACACATGTGTAGATGTGTTCATTAATGTATGTCCTGGGTGGCTGCCTTGCAAAAGTCTAGCATGTTTGGGAACCATGATCCGCACATAAACATACCATGGTTGGTAGGGTTGTGTGTATGTCAGCTTCCAACAGCTCTGTTTATGACTGCAACCATGATGGACTCCATGACCTTGCAGATCAGACTTCATAGGTGTACTGGACTTGATGTCCCATGGTGTGTTGTGCACCAACACTTGTGGGGAGTGCCATATGTAGCTGTGACACATTCAACGGTTCCACATCCTGTGTAGGGGGTGAGGCTCAGCTGACTGTTCAGGTGCATGATCTGTTTGTTCTGTAGTTTGTGATGACACATATTGGGAATCAATGTATTCCACCTGCTGCCATGCTTTTGGCAGTGGGGGTATCTGCTCATTCATTCTACATGTGATATCTCCTGGTATGATGATGCGGACTATTGTCAGTGGGAGATGGGTATGAACATATGGGCCTGTCTGTCATGATGTCGGCATTGACACTCAGGTACAGTTGGCCCTGACTCAGGACATATATGGGTGTACGTTGCTATTTATGACAAAGCTGAAGGAGGTGTCATGATTTAGTCTGGACTCCTTCTCAGCTACTCTTTACAAAACACCAACGAACATAAGCACTAATCCCCATTATACTATTTTACATGCTTAACACCCTACTGATCCTTTGTGATCAGGCTGCAGAGTATGTCATGATAATATCCTGGCATGTCCAGGGGTCGGTTTCATCTGTACTCTTCAGTCCAGCTGGTGGATATTGCGATATTGACACAATGTCACATCTGCCTCATGTACACAGACAACCCTCTCCTCCTCCCAACAAACTCAGATATATGTGTGAGATGCACCTATATAGACATACAGGGTGCTGAACTCTCTCGACCCATGACTGGTACAGTCTATCAGGTGGTAAAGGTAACCACATACACCACATATCAGTCTCACATATCCTCTAGCAACAGCACTCAAACCACATTATCACACATAGGCATACTTGGATGCTGTAAATGTACTCTACCTAAGCAGCAGAGACCTCCAAAGCCGACACACACACACCTGCTACACCACTACAATACCCACATATCACATAGTTCACAATGTCAGTGTGCCACACAGTCACTGCCCTTCGTACCACCTGACGTACCACTAACCAGCCCTAACAAGGGAATAGTCACTTTGGGCTGTCTGTTGGGTGCCAGGATCTGCCGCATAACACAGGCAGTCAGGTCACTCCAAAGCAAGTACAGGACTGGCACCATAATTGTCCATGCTGGTGTGTATAACCTCAGACGTTACTTCCTGGACCACATGACATGATACATGGAGGAACACTCTGATCATGTAGACCAGGTCAGTATGACCCTGACCTTGTCCAGCATCTTACACCCAGCAAGTATGATGGCACAGTATACGGACACACATATCACATTTAACAGTTGCAATAAATTTGTTTAATTCATAGGGGAAACAGTGTCTGTCAGCCTATGGTGACATGCTCAACATGCCACGTAGCTTCACTATGGACAGCTTGCACCTGTCACCCTTGGACTTTGGAATGCTGGCTAAGGCTCTTGCTACCACCATAGTGCCTTTTTTAAGCAGGGCAAAGAAGACAAACACACCTCCATAGACATTACAGGTTAAATGAAACTAAGGTTAATGCTGCTCAACAACAGTTGTGTTAACCTCATATTGCGGCCACTGAGGACTCTCCTCAGTATAGTGGATAGCGATATCTGTGCACTGACAGATGCCTGGTTCAGGCTCACTTATGCACACCAGCACTACCAGGCTATGTTTCATACCATGCTGTCTGACAACAAGACTTGGAACAGACAAAACAACTAGGGGAAGTATCCATATACATCACAGATACACACACCTCCGGGTTAGTAGCTCTGCACAAAGCATCACAGACCATACATATACAACTACCATTGTGCAATACTGCCTTTTAGTTTGTTGCCTTCTACAGAACACACTGCCAAACTCAAGGACCACTCTCGGCTTTCGTGGGAACTATGGAGAATATGAAGGTCTCCACAGACACCATTATATTGTGTGTCGTCATATACACAAATATTGACTGGGGATACTACTCAAGCCCCGACACCCTCACCCAACAGTCGCTACAATTTGTAGACTCGTATGCTATGGCAAAACCAGTCAGCACAGCCACAAGGGGGAATACATATTGGACACGATCATCACCTACATGGGGACTCTATGTTCCACACCAGCGATATACCCCTCATTGGTAAGGTCAGAACATACATGTATCTCACTGGACATACATATACCCTCCACACACCCATCCAGGTAATCTTGGTAAACTTCTCATGAGCCAACATCTCACGTCACCGAAGCAAGGTGGTATCCTTCAGAGACCCTGAGACAGTGGCAAATACGGCTCACACTGCTGCATCCTTTACATACACATTCTATGGACACCTAGTGGACTGCATGGATTGTGCTATCCCAAATAACAACAGGATTCACTACTCCAATGGCAGGGGACCTGTGTGGTAGACCCCAGGGACCTGTGTAGTAGACCCCAGGCATTAATAAGCTGTACAACTTCAGGAGGAAGCTACTACATGATAGAGCACAATCCCAGACTGGGAAGGCATCTGTGATCTGTACTAGCAGACAGCTACAATCACTCATGAACTTTTCCAAGGGCCGTTTCTACCAGACAATTGCAACAGACACATAGGACTATCACACGGCCTTCTTCAGTTAAGTCAGGAACCTGGGTGGACATTCACTGATATGCTGTGAGTTACTGCATACTGACTAAACCTACCCTGAAACGACTGGCATTGCCAACATCCTGGCAAACAGGTTCAGTGCAGATGTCTCCCACCCATCCCCCAAAGGAGAAACTATCCATCCCAACAGAGTATAACCTTCCTGACATCACACAGTAACAGGTGAGTGCTGCCCTCCACAAAATGTACATCACCGTATCAGTGTGACCAGACGGTGTCCCAGCCTGCATCTTACACGAGCATCATGACAGACGCAACACTCACATTACATCACTGTTCAATATCGGAGTTACCACAGGATATGTACCCAAGGAATGGGTATAGCGAGAGTGGTCCCACTCCACACAGTTGGTGCCACAACGGACCACAGACAATATTGCCCTATAAGCCTAATTAGCCTGTTCTGCAAAGCTATGGAGCATATTGTCATGGGACTCATACAGACAGACATCGGGAACCTACAGACATTGTGTCCTACACATTTCAGCATTGTTGTGGGCAGATCTTGCCTCTTGAACCTGTTTGTATTCTTTAAATGGCTAACAGGTCCATCGACATAGGGACGGCTGTCCACACAGCCTACCTGAACCCTGCAAAACCCTTCAACACAATAACCCACTGGGCCATTATGCATAGGCACACCAGCGTCGATATGGACACATATCTCACACGATGGATTGATACCTGGATCAGGGATAGCACCCACATGGTCAGAATTGCAGGTGCCATGTCTGACTATACACCAGTTACATGTGGCATCCCATACGGCTCGGTCCTGGGACCTCTCTTGTTCAGTTTACTACCACAGGGGGAATATGGCTGAACATGTTTGCAATTGACTGCAAACTGGGTGCCATGATCAACTCTTCAGCTGCCACATGTATACTCAAACAGGGTCTCACAGAGATGGATGACTGGTGCCTGAGCCATGGCCTACAGCTAAATGCCATTAGTTGCATAGTCATCCCCTTTGGGAATAACAACATGCCCACACATTACCACATAGGTAGTACTCCATTACATACGGTAGGAGTTGTTAGGGGTTTGGGGACATGACTTGTTTGCACTGTCGTCTTTGACATTCACATTGCCAAAGTGGTTGGACACACCTATGCGGGCCACTTTATCCCATATGGTTTCACATCTAGATCGAGTGAGGTCATTGTGCCCCTATACTCATCACATCCATGCTTGGTTACAATGCCACATTTGGGGTGTACCTTACCCGACACCTGCAGCAACTGTACTGGCCACGGAAGTTCCTCACCAAGCAGATCTAGGGACTCACACAGATGCCCTGCACAGTTCAGATGCAGTAACTCCAGCTCTACTCAGTCGCTTACCACCTACTCGGATATGATGTGTGCCTGTTGTTTACAGATATACCCAACCCAGAATTACTGGACATGCTCCACCTCAGGATAACCAACTCCCTTGGACCTACACACTCCAGAGACGTACACCTCAGCACAGATGTTAATAGGACATTGTGGTGGGACAGATTCTTATCCCAGAGGCTCCACTCACTCCAGAATATAATCCCAGTTTCACATAAGCAGAGCCACCCACTGACCACCTACTGGAGACATCTTGACGACTGTATGGGTGATTGTCTGTTTACCCCTGGGATATCTTCTGTGTCCCTGCTAGACAGAGGCACGCTAGCCTAAATGTACAAGGGCTATCTTGTATGACCTACTATTCACACACACAGTGTAGTAATTTGACAGGGTTGCGAATGCCAAACACACTCTGGCTAGGCTTGTACATGCCCTAGGGCAGATAGCCTAGTATTGACCTCTGAACCTATGCTAATGTTCAAGATGCACAATGTTTATTGCTGATACTGTTTGCAGATCTTTATCATCTTTGCTTTACCAGTTTCTATGAACAACTTCGGTATCTGCAGAACATATTTGATTATGACAGGGTTGCACTATATTATAGAAGTATCTGTTGTCATATGACTGTGTGCACAGGGCAGATTGCTGTATAGTGACAGGTTCCTGGGTTAACATATGCAACTGCCAGATATGCGTGGCCCACTGCTGTACCCAGACATGGCCTAAGTGTGTGAGAATGCCCAGTTCTGCCATTCCGTGTTTTGTTGCCTGACATTTGTCTCATTTATTCAAGTGTATGAGCATGCCCAGTGTGAGCTTTCAGTATGTTGCTACCTGAGGTCCACTACATTGGTTGATGTGTGTGAACATGACCGATATTAACATTTATACTGTGTGTGTTGGAAGTCAGGTTCTGTTCTCACTGCAGGACTCACCTTTGTGTCATAACTTGACAAGGATTATGCTGTGCCTGCAGGGTTTCCATGAAATACTTTGCATAGACTTATCAACATTCCTTCATACAGGCTGACCACTGCAATGCTGTCATGGTTTAGTGGCTCAGTACTTTGGCTATAGTGCACAATATCCTGGGTTCGAGGCCCATCTCTGCTTTATATTTTCATACTGAGCAGACCAGACTGCTTAAGGGCCCGTTAAGCAAATATTAGCATGTTGGCTTTTGTTTAGCTATGCCCTACTTAGACCAGGCTTGTCCGACATTGCTCAATATTCACCAACATTGCTGGACATTGCCCAATATTACTGAACACTGACCACAGTTGTGCTAGTTGGTGTGTGCGATTTTGTTTGCATATACTACATGGTGGTAAATGCTGTTTAGCACTGCTTTATATTGCTTAACACATGGAAATCATGCCTTAGGTGGTGCTGCAGGGCTGCCTATGTTGGATGCATATACTACACTCCCTGTACATGTTTGAAAGCAGGTAGTGTCAACATAGGCATCCCTTTTACTATATGTGCGAGGCAGAGAGAGGTATCATTTCCAGAGTTCCTACTGAGCCAGTGTATGTGCTATGAGTTGCCTCTTTGCCAAGGCCAAAATATACTGGGCACACCTCCTTCTGCCTACTGGGGAAGGCTCAGGTTGTTCCTCCTCCGAGTCACGCTCTGCCTGTGATGGCCTTGGCAATGGTGGGGGGCTGTTTGGCCCACGCCTATGCTGGTCCTGCTGCAGCTGTTTTCACAGGATCATATCATGCAGCATAGCACATACCATGACAATTTGGGTACATGTAGTTGGTGAGTACTGCAAGGCTCCACCAGATGTGTCCAGGCACAGGAACCGTGACTTGAGCAGCCCAAACACACGCTCTATTACATTACGTGTTTGTGCATGTGCCTCATTATGGCGTTCCTGTTCAGGTGTGTGTGCATTTCTGATGGGTGTCATCAGCCACAGCTCCAGTGCATAGCCAGCATCCCCCACTAGGTGACCATGTGCGATGTCCCCATTGGCAAATGTCTGGTACAGCTGCGTGAGATGCCAGATATGAGAATCATGGTAGCTTCCAGGGCAGCCTGCACACACATTCAGTATTATGCCCTGGGCATCACACATGACCTGGCAGTTGATGGAGGGGAAGCCCTTGCGGTTGAAGTAGACCCTACCCCGCTCGCCGGCTGGTGCTTTGATGCATATGTGCGTGAAGTCTATTGTACCCACTACCTCAGGGTATTCCATTATTTGCTGGAAGAGATGCATATTGCTGGCCAATACCTCATGGGAATTGGGGAAATATACATGATCACCGATATGTGCTGACATAGCATCCAGGAACTGGTGTAGTACCCTGGATGCTGATGCCTGTGATATCCCCATCATATCACCAGTTGGTCTCTGGAAGGCACCTGTTGCTAATATTCTTAGGCCAACACATACCTTAGTTTCCACTGGGATGGGTTCCCCTCTGTTGGTTCTGTGTGTGAGGCGTGGCCTGCACAGATCAACAATTTGCTGCAGGAGGTCTCTGTCCACTCTATAGCGCTCCACTATCTCCAGCTCATGTAGCCCCTGATAGGTTACCCTTCTCCGTCTCCTCACTGTGGGTTGTCCAGCAGCATTTCCATTGTCACTACCCTCAGCATGTTGCATATGTCGCCTTATAACAGCAATGGCAGCCCCTAACATTTCTTTGTCTCAGTAAAGCTTTTTCAGTTTTCACTTCTATTAGCTTACTGCAGTGTCTGTTGTGAGAAACATACTGGACTGTTGTTTTCAGAGTTTTAAGTGCTAGGCTGGGCTGGGCTAGTGTACTGCCTGTGTAATTGCCTTATTCTGATTGTTTTCACCTGCTAGCTCTGCTAGTACTCCCCAGTAGCTTCCTAATATTTGTTGTGCTTCCTTTTTCCTTTCTGTTTCCTCAGTGGGGGGAGCGCCGTGCAAACACGCGCACAGCAGCTAACACATGCTCACACATGCTTACACGGACTAATACTTGCTTATTTGGGTTAAAACATGCGCAGACCAGTGCAAATGCCCTTACAACTCTTTAAACAGCCTTATACATGCTTACTCCAGCTTAAACGCGCACACTCCTGCTTACACGCGTGCACTCTGTCTTACTTTGGTTTACAAGTGCGCACACGCATGCATACCCATTCAGTAAGAAACTTTGGTGTTATCCACGGCATACACCTTCCATTTCTTGGCTTTCGCTAGCCTACCTGTTGACACACCTCTTCCCATGATGTATAAATGACAGCTGACACATGCCACTCTGCTCCAACGAGCTTCCCTTCTTTCATACATACCCCCCTTGTGATGTCACCTATCTTCTACTCTGTTACTCCCCCTATCCTACTCCTACACTCCACTGACTGTGCTCATTTGCTATGTAAACTTGCAATTCACTATCCTAACACTCATTTACATAGGATTGCCTACTGATGCTTGGTTACATCTCTTAGACTGAGCTTCCCCCCTTAGCAACCTCTATTCGTTGGCCATCTTGTCTTCAGCCTGCCATTCCCTTGCATTGTACATTAACAATTTCAATAAAATCCACATTTGTGGGTTTTAATTTTTAGTATTCTGGGTTTTAGAGCGCAGCCCATTTGTGCGACGCTGTGCTACGCTTAAACATCAGAAATCGGCGAAAATAAAATGTTTTTTTTTCATATTGCATCAGGAAACATTTCCAATGGCCATATATTTGGCCATTGGCATGCTTCCTGCACTGGATGCAACCTTTATTTGGAGCTGTCACGGCTCTGTTTTGCTATTTGCAGAACGGTACTCAGTTGTCAACTGAGTACATTTCTGCAAATAACACTGCTCTTACTCGGACAGGTTTGGGTTTCCTGAATCACAAATCTACCTCATTTGCATGCCTTTCGCCTGCAATTGAGGTAATTTGCATATCCCAGCCCTTTCCGTGTAAGATCCGTTTTAAGAGCTCTCTTACACGCCCCTACAGGCTGCCCCTGGATCGCTCATCAGACATGATGGCTGCATGGAGCATTACTCTACTCTAAGACTCCGTGCAAGCCTTCGTAAATCCAGCCCAATGTCTTACACATTTGTAAACACTCTTTTATCCATGAATGTGGGATACTATCAAATGCTATGTTTATAGTTTATTCATGCTGTACTAAGATGCATTCCATTTTTACAGCTCTCCATCATGACGTTATTTGGCAACAAATAATCCTTTGTTCCATATGACTTTATTTTATTACCTTTTTGTTGTATTGCCATGATTGAGTTTTCTTCTAAATGACTATAAACTCTGTCGGCATCAATTCCAGTGTAGAGTATATACATTGGAAGGCTAGTTATTGGTCTATAGTTTTTAGGATATCTTGCAGGTTTTACGCTTTAGGAGAAGTATAATTTTTCCTGTTGTTAACCAGGCTGGCATCTGTTCAGGGTGCATTTATAAATAGTTCTTACTTTTGGCTAAATTTTCATGCAAGGATGTTAATAAATTTAGGCAGAAAATAGGTACTGAATCTGGGCCAAGGGTTTTCTACTTACGAGATTTCCTAATTTTGTTTGAATTTCTCTTGCTGTTACTTCATCCCATTTCATATCCTGTGCATTGGAACGTCTTATTCTTTCTTTATTTGACTTCTATTCATTCACCATCTTTACTATGTTCTACAGAATCTTCATAGATATTTCTCAAAAATATGCATATTTTTTCTTTTTTGGTGGTATTTCTATTCCTTTTGCCTTGTTTCCCAATTCTCTATAAAACTTTTTTGGGTCATCAATAAATTGCTTATTTTGTAGTTTTTCTTTATATTAATCTGCATATATTCAAAGGTTTTCCTGCCTAGTCAGCTTTATGGGTTAAGGGCAATTCTTTGCAAAACAGTATGATAGATGCTGGTTTGTTCTGACACTGAGCATTGCTTTTATCATGTCTGTCTTTCTAAGTACTTTTGTTGATCTGTTCTGTTCCCTCTTCTGTCCTCTTCTAAAAGTGACACTTCTTGTCTTAATTTCTTTAAAGTTTTCTCTGTTCGGTACTTCCATGATGACATTTGATTTCTCCCCTTCCTTTCCTTTACTGCCTTCTGTTTTTGTGATAAGACTTCATCTGTTATTAATTTAGCAGCACGGCTGATGTCAGAACGTTCACCCTGTCTAGCCGTTCTTACAGTCCTCCACTGTGGTGCCGTCTCGACGTTCACCCTGAGTAATGTCATCACAGTCCTCCACTGTGGTTTGATCTTGGAATTGGTATATTTAAGTAGGGGTGTGTGGGGAGCACAGGCTCCTACATTGGGGGGTGTGGGGGTGAAGCCCCCCACTTTATTTTGTCTGTCGATTTGTTTTTCTTTTGTTTTTTTTTTTTTGGGTGGGGGTTGTAATGGTGTACAGTACATTTTAGCTGTCAGCCGTTGGCTTTGTGATGGTTGGCCAACTATAACTTTTTGAAACTCCTTATTTCGACATTTTGGGGTTTCGCTTAGATGAACGTTCACTTAAAAGCTGTTGAGCATGTAGTACTCAACATTTTAAGCATTTGTTCATCTAATATAGATCCATTTTAGGAAAATCTTTCTGCACCACATTATCTTCAGCTTCACCCTGTGTCATCCATTTTTCTTTTATATGGGAACTCACAGTCTATATCTTCACAATATTGACTACATAAGAGGTTCTACAGTTTCCTGTTCCTTTCTTTGCTGTGTAATTTCAACTGAACTTCTGTACTGGTTTCCTGCTGAGGGTTCCAAATTATCTTCATATGGAAACTGATCAGATGCATCCCACTCCACTGGTTTCTCCTTAATTTGGGAATTCATTATTCCATCATGTTGTGATGTTATCAAAATTAGATTTTATACATTAAATCATTCACTTTTCAAGTAGTCCATAACTTAATTTCCTATTTCTTTAACTTCTCTATTACTAATCTTTTCTACTTTCCCTTGTGTTTTCTTAATTTTTGTATTGCAATTTTTTTTATATCTAAATGAATTTGCCTGTATTTCTCTTCAAATATCTCTGGTGCTGCTTTTTTATATTGATTCATTTTGCTTTCTCCTTTGCACAAATATTGCACCACATTAAATCTATTTTTCTCACGTCCATATTTCTCCTTCAGATGGCTCCTGCTCCTCCTGTTTCTCATTAACTGGGGGAATTATTGTTCCAGCATGCTATGACATAACATGTGTTTGACTTTATATACTAAATCTTTCACTTCACAGGTATTCCATAACTTCAGCTTCTATTTTTTTAACTTCTGCTTTATTAATCTTCTGTTCTACACTCTCCCTTTGTGATCTTATTTTTTGTATTATGAAACTTTGCATATCTGGGTGCCTTTGCCTGTATTTCTCTTCAAATATCTTTGGAGCTGCTTTTTTGTATTAATTAATTTGGTTTTCTCCTTTGCATAAATATTGCACCTGATCAGATCTTTCTTTCACATGTCCATATTTCTTTTTTATGCCTTTCAAAAATCTCTAATGTTTTTCTTTATATTTTTGCACTTCTCTGGTCACTTCTTTTTCCAAACAGCACAAGGTTTCTTAGTCTATATACTGTTTTTCATGAATCTGTTGTATTAATGAACACAACTTTGCATTTGAAGCTTTTGACAGTTTTTCTTTTGCAAGTATTTTTTTCTTTCCTCCAGTTTCTCTCTTAATCTTTTTCTATATCTTCTGTCTGGAAATTCTGGGCTTCTTGCATAATAGTAACAATAGATAACTTCTTTTTTATCCTCAATAGTCCACTCTATCATCTTTTTTAGCCTATCAGTTTTTGTGATTTTTGTGGACTGTTACTTCCTTCTAGAACAGGGGGGTCCATCCTCCCTTGACCCTGGCCCAACTCTAGTGTAGGAATGATTCTATGTCTTGATGATTCTACACAGTCATTTTTCCAGTCCTGGCACCAGTGCGCCTACTAGGCGTGGGCACTTTTTTATCCTGGGACTTGTGCATCCAGCTGTCTTTTTTATTTTTAACCTACTTCTGTGCATGATATATGCTATATAAAATAAAGTCTGTACATCAGTGTCATCTTGGTGAGATTTTATAATATACTATATAAAATACAGTCTATACATCAGTGTCGTCTTGCTGAGATTTTGAAAAACCAGGGACCATCTCATCAAGGTACTCACCAAGACTTGAGAATGAATTCAATTCCAGCAATACTACTCTTCTCTGCTTGCTGATTTTATCATCTCTCTATTTGGACCTCTTTTTAAAGTAGAAGTCCATATTGTCTCACATACAGTGTCACTTCTCACTTGCTCTCTTATGAGTTATATCAAACTTCTAATGTAACTTTACTGATAGCCACTGCTGCCAGCAGCATCTTTAAGGCAATAGCAAAATGTAAAGTTTGTCAGGTCTTTCTTCTGTATCACACATACATGGACTAACACATATGGTATATTTATTGTCCCAGTCCATCTTATGGCATGTCTTTAGAATGTGGGAAGAAACCAAAACACCCAAAGAAGACTCACACAGGCACAGGGAGAACATGTATAACACACACAGAAGGCACCTAAGAGAAGAACTGAACTGGAGAAACTCTTGCTGTGAGGTGGCAACACTACCTTTTGCAGCAATATGTTGCCCTGAGAGTGTTGCCCTAGTAACTAAATTAATTAGTAATCAGTAATTAGTAGAAATGCTGAAAACAACATATGGATAACTGCTTAACTATTAAATAGATTTTGCAATGCAACCAGTAGTCTGAACTGTTCCTTAAATTAGTAAAAATATTAACTGAATTAATTTAACATAGTGTTTCAGTACTGATATTTGTATTTTCCAAAGATAAAAAACATTTTCTTTTGCTTCCATAGTAGTAGCTTGATCCTAACAATAGTAGATAAACAATTTGCTATTGTAGTACATTCTCAGAGACAATAACAATAAGTGCCTCTCATCTTGTGTATTCAAATAAGATGATGAGGTTTGGGAATTTGTTTAAGTAGTTTATTACACACAAACACATCTGGATGGAGGACTGGAACTTCTTAATCTTTGGCTTTTCCCGGTTAGGGGTCACCACAGCGGATCACCTGTCCGCTCATGATTGGCAGGGGAGTTTTACGGTGTCGAGTTGCCAGCCCGGCACCCAACCTTCCACTGAAGGCACACACACTCACACACTCACACCTAGGGCCAATTTGGAGTGCCTAGTCCACCTACAGCATGTCTTTGGGATGTGGGAGGAGATGGAGGACTGGAACATTAGACTTAAATGAAATAACTGACTCACTGCTACACACATACATCCTTTCACTCTGGCTGCTCACTCAAAATGGCACTCTTGCTTGCACGTGCTCAGTACTTATATACACATGCCCGTGGAAACTCAATGGTACAACACGCACACTTAAAGGTACAACACACACTCTGATCTACAATAAGTACTGTAAAAAAGTTACTTTTAAAACAAAGTGCTTGACTTCAACAATTTTAGAAAATCAAGCACTACATAACTGCACATTCAAGGATAATATAGATAATGTATATTTTAGTCCTTATACAAACCACCTTATGATTACAGAAAATGAACTTATTTTTGAAATACATAAACATCTATATAAAAATCAGGGAGATATTGAAGTCCATCGAACATGAAATAACTTGTCTGTCATCAATGAAATAACTCTAAAAGGGAACTTAATGTTTGTCAACAGCCAGGTGACTAAAACTTAAAACGTCACAGTTGGAGGGTTTAAAACAAATCAGATACTCATTTTTTATTACTGGGACTTAATTAGAATGCAAACATTCTCCAAATTACAAAACTTAAAAGAGCCAGCATAATTGCATGGTACATAAGCATCCAGTCAAATGAAATAATCATTTCAAAGGCATTATGGTTAAAACATATTTTTCATACTCATTGAATAATTTAATCCAGAAAGCAATGTAGCAGCTACATTCAATTGTCAGAATAATTCTTAGGCTTTTAAAATATAGTTAGTATCTCCACCACTAGTAAAATGGATTATCATCTGCAATTCCATACTTCACCTTAAGGTATTATAAATGGTTAAGGTAGAAGGCACTTTCAGCTACACCTACCAAATCATGCACTTATCATCATTAAGAATTTAAGTCCCAATGTGTCAAATTTATTTTCATGTATGCAAAGCAAGTGATGAGATATAACTTCAATTTCCATTAAATTGTATATCAGATAGTCTTAGATACTTCAGAGGAGCAAATTTCTTAAGAAACAACTGCAGTCTATGCCTTGGCAATCATTTCTAGTCTGAAAGAAAGAAGGTAAAAAATGATGAATGAAAAAAAAGGAAGGGAACTCTTGGGAAGAAGGCAAAACAGTTATGGAGAGGAAAGCCAGAATAGGAATGTATAATGAGGTCAAGCATGTTTAAATATGAAGGTTGCCTCAATTATTTAAAATTTGCTCAAAAGAGTACTCTGATACAAGAAGCAAGAGTTCAGTCTATGTCAAAGAAGTCAACAACTGTAGCCAGACCTATCCAGTGGTAGTTTACATCACATTCCACAGTCACTACCAGCTGCAACGTTCTTTTGTCATCTGATGCTTCTTTCAGACAGACTTTTTTCATTGTTATAGAAGAGTCTGATAATGTCTTTGATTTTTTAGGGTCAGCTCAGTTCCATTTCCTGCTACTCATTACTCAACCTCAAATGATTCTTTGCTTAACAAATTGCATCAGGGTTGATATGTGGTAACCACTTATTACCAGGCAGAACTCACAGTGCAAAAAGACAGTGCTTGTTGGCTTTAAGAACCTTCTCCTTCAATACTGTTTCAGTGCTATGAGTACTGCTTTATAAGTACTGAGTGGGGTGAAATCCATTGTTTTCACCCTCTCTTTACTCAGTTTCACTTCTCTCCCTACCATAGCCCCAATTCTCACTCACCCCCTCCTCTTCTACATTTCTACACTATTTTGTCCCTCCTACATATAACTCATCAGCTCTATTAGCCTATCAAGAAATGTAGCTCACCCCTCAAGCAACTTCCATGGAACATCATCAGAATGACCACCTTCCATATTCTCATACCCCTGGATTCACGAAACCTCCATGTAAGACTTAATATGTCTTAGTCGGAGGCTGCAGTTGAATGGTATGAGTGCCATGAATATTCATGAGGGCACGCTGACTCATCCGTAACTTTTACATGGACTGAGTAGGCAAGCAGGGGGCATGTCCGACTGCCGAGCAGTCTAAAAGTCCACGCCCCTGCAAGGTTTTAAAAAGCATAATGTCAACAGACAAGAGCGAGTTCGCTCAAATGTACTTGCACCCAACACCACACTCCCTGACACTGT
Source organism: Protopterus annectens (assembly GCF_019279795.1). NCBI lineage: Eukaryota > Metazoa > Chordata > Ceratodontiformes > Protopteridae > Protopterus > Protopterus annectens. The sequence continues at coordinate 1,044,158,298 of NC_056727.1, read as the reverse complement.
AAACCCCCATCACAGTTATAAAACATAAAATATTAAATTTATTTTTTTTAAATCAACGATATAGCTGCCTGTATTTGCACTTGTTTGCGTGGGTGTGCCCATTGCTTAACCACAGTCAGAAATCGTGACATTGAAGAGCATATAAGAACTACTTATGCAAATTAATTCAAATAGCAATAGCGTAATGGTAGAGCGTATACACAAAAGAAGGCGTTCACGGTTCGAGTCCCACCACTTCCCTTCTTATTTATGTTTTAAAGCAGTATTTGAAATAAGACATATATGATTAAAATTTTGTTAAAAACAGTGACATGGCCAATGTATCAGTGAACAAAATATATATTTTTAAAGGACCAGGATATATAATAGCCTGCTGTTAAGCAACGTTTTACACAGCCAAACACAGGTGCCCATAGTTTAATAGCGCTTTACCCATCTAAACAGAGGTGCCCACAGTTTAATAGCGCTTTACCCATCTAAACAGAGTTGCCCATAGTTTAATAGTGCTTCACCCAGCTGAACAGAGTTGCTCAAAGTACAAAAGCGCTTTACCCAGCGCAATGTGTTTGCGCGGATGTGCATGCCGCACCAACCAGGGCACCGTAGGGCACTGGGTAGCAACGTAGCGCTAAGTTGCTTAAACGCAGCCACACCCCCTAGCCTGTCTATACAGTATTAAAATAAAAGAATGACAAGGTTCGAATCCAGGACCCTTTGCATCATAATCAAAGTACAGCACCACTAAGCCATGACAACATAGGGGAAGCAGCCACTATTAACATTCATAAACTTACGAATGGTAGTTTAACCATTACTAAGCAGGTCTGCAGTCAGCTGAGAATTTTACAAAATGGCCAATCACAACAAAGTGTGGGAAATGCGGCATATTTAAGCCCCATAGGCGGGAATACTTGCCATAACTGATTGTAGCTCACATTTGCAGTCAGAATGGCAGGTGCAGGAGAGGGTTCACGCTTCCGAGCGCAACGTTGGGGCATCGAGGAGTCCAAATACATGGTTTGGTTCCTTGTCCGCCGTCACGAGACAAGAATCCTGCAGGGCCAGTTCCAAGGGAAGGAGTACAAGGCAGAGGCTTGGAACTGGTTAGCTCATGACCTCACCAGTGTCACAGGCGTTCCTCAGACTGGTGAGCAGGTCCGTTACCACCATGCAGACCTGAAGAGACAAAAGCAGGACTGCCTGAACCACTGGGTACTGGAGGCCCGTGGGATGCAGAATGCCCCACAACTGAGTATGTAGCCATGGAATGCAGTATGTAAGAATTGATAATGGAGTATGTATAACGGATAGGTATGTCTCAATATCCCTTCATTTACTTTACAGCTGCAGGTGACCGTGCTGCGAATCAGCAAGCCTATGCTGATAGGCTGCTAAGGCTGCACCACCAGGCAGGTTAGTGATTATTCTGCATGTATTGTTATATAAAATATGGGAGGGAGCATGAAAGAAAGTGTTGTAGTCCAATAAAACAGCCATAGAATTGCCTGAATAAGTCCTCTGCATGTACTGTCAGATAAAAAATGTCAGAGAGGCAGAAAAAGAGTGTAGTAACCCATTAAGAAAGGCAGCATATGTCTGGAATAATATCCCTGCAGGCACTGTCATATAACATAAGTGAGTGAGCCTGAAAAAAGATTGTTCTAACCTATTAGTAAAGTGTAATATGTCTTGAACATGTCTGCCATAAACACCGTTAAAACAAATAAAGGAGTGAGCCTGTGGAAAAGTGTGCAATGTCATTAACAAAGGTCTAAAACCCAGAGTGTGTCTGTGTCACAGAGTCTGAAATGTTGTTGTACCTTTGCATTATACAAACAGTACTGTTTGAAAATGTGCTGGCAACCCAGAGTTATGCAGTCCCATATAAAGTGGGTGATGGAAGTGCTAGTAGCTGTGAAACATATATACAGTCCACAATAGTCAGTTACTGGCTGGCATGAATAAGTAAACCTGGCACACGTGTAGCATGTAATTATTCACCAGAAATGTGAGTGTGTGTCAAGAAATGCAGGGTTCTGTACAAATCGAAGTGAAAATGTCATGTGAAAACATCCCAGATATGTAGATAAAGAAATATAAATGCAAACAAGAAATATGTAACATCTGCATCCTGGACAGTTAGTATGTCAGATATAGGTCAAGCATATATTGAACTAGCCATACCCATGACACAACCTAATGTATGGTGGCAAGTGTAATAATACAGGTAGGGGATATACACTTGCAGTCACTGGGAATGTAGTGTAGACTAAAAGGTCATTATAAGATGTTAACCAAGGTTTTTCCTACACCCTACCTTATGTGCATAAATCATGCAATTCCACACCTCAATGGGTATGTGTAACCTTAAATATTTGTTGGGACATATGTCCTATTGTTTTATTAATATTTGCATTGATGTTGATGCATGTGCCCTGTTCAAACACCACGTTCATGGTGGCCTGTTGCTACCAAACATCCCTGCATGCTGTTGGAATATCCACTGTCGTTCAATATACGCATGTGTTATGCTTGCTGTTCAACTGTTGGAACCTTGGTGTGTTGGGTTAATGGCAATATTACTGCATGCTGTTACAACTAATCTGGAATGCTGTTGTTTATGTTGTAATTAAACACACCTAATCACAGAACGTATGGGAAGGCCGGTCACAGCGGACCCACCTGTCCCTCCTCAGTTGGCAAGTGCACCTGGCACCTGCAGCTCCGGTGCCCAGCCGGGGCTCCCCTCCTCCGTTGGTCCTGTGCCACCTTCGGGTGGAAGCACTGCAGGGGATGAGGCTCATCCCCCCCATGCAATCGTGGGTGGAGAAGTGCCACCTGTCACCCGTCGAAGGGTCCAGGCTGTGGTGTGTAGGGAGATCCAGCGTTCAGTCACTGATCCCCTACACCAGCTTGAGGTGAGAGTGGTGTGTCACTTGGGTGAGCCTGCCCATCCTACTAAGCCCCCAGCACAGCCACCCTCAGGGCTGTGAAGGTGCAGTGGTGACTGCCCATGGGTGGGGATCTCAGTTCCACTGTTACCATCTCTGGGCTCATGGGCTTGAGATTTCCAAACAACCTTCCCCGTCAATTGTGATCACCCACCCCATGTGTCAAACAATGCCCCTGCATGCGTCTTGTTTATCTTGTCTGTTTACCTCCCTAACCTACCTCCCCAAATATACCTACATCCTCTACCTCACATTCCACTCTCACCTGAAAAAAAAAAATTAAAAAAAAGGGCAATCTGTTCCCACAAAAAAATTACACTCCATACATAGCTGCCCAATTCGCACACATGTCCGCTGGATATGTAAACTGATAATTCTAATTGGCAATACAACATATTTTGTTGTCCTCACCCCTCTCTCAGGGGTGGAAGGTTTCAAATTTCACACCAAATTTCAAACATATGCACAGCTATTGCTGGTAAAGAAATGGGCAGCTATGGACCTTCCCTACACCCATCCTGCACATCCCGAGCTGGTTTCCGTACTGTCTTTCCCTCTTTGTGCCCCCTTTTTCACCACTTTCCTATCTCCCCATTTTCTTTTCTTTAAAAGAAATTAGCACGGGGGTTAGCGGGAGTAAGCACTTTTAAAGCAGTAGTTAGCGGGGGTGAGCGGGTATGAGCTTGTGTGCGGTTAGCTAAGGATTGCTACGCATCACGCAAACCCATGCAAACCCGCTTACAACTGCTTAAAAGTGCCTTAGTCCCTCTGTATGACAAGGCCCTTGTACTGCTCAGCAGCAAAATAAAATACCCTTGTCAGTCTCGAACCCGGGACCTTGAACTCACCAGTCTGCATGAAGTACCACTACACAACAGCAGATATACAATAGCTTAGTGCTGAAAGCAATATATTATGCATTACCATGAGTGAATGTAAAGGGAAAATAGGAATGGTATAACACAAATCTTGTTCTGTGGGCCATAACCAGCAGGTGTTGTTGAATTGCATGACATGATTGTGAAAAGAGAATCAGCCATGCTAGTAGGGAATAAGGTTACAGTAGCAGCTTACAAACCCCACACAGTATCAGAGCAGGATAAACACTGGCATATTTGCATAGGTCACAGGCCAGACCTCCCAACAGTGACTGCTCTACAGTGATGACCCTGATTTGTAAACAAATGTTAGCTGTGCCCCTCTGACTCCCTGTGAAATGTACTAACAGTAGGAAGAAAGGTGATGAATCTCACTTAATGACAAATGTCAATAAGTGAGAGCAGACACCGCTTGCACATCAGAAAAGGTGTAGTAATAGATATGCTCTGAATCCCCCAAAGTTTGAACTGCAAAATGTCTGAACTATATGACAGGTGTATCCCAGTTATATGTACCTTTCCCTGAGGCTGTTCATATATATACATGAGAGTATTTGAGGCCTTGAAGAGTCAGAAACACACAGGCATATCAGCTTGTCTGCTGTTACACACTGCAAATAGCTGTAGAATGAATCCCACAAGCATGCCCTTATGTAGAAGTACAACACAGAAATATCAAAGGATGTAGCCATGTACTGCTAGCAACCACCTGTGACGATGCCATTGTTCAGGTGCTGAAAACATTGCTGTGGTGCACAGTCAAAGAATACTAGGCTGACCTCTGTCTACCATCTGAATATGTCCACAGGTGGGAGCTACTCAGACAGACTACAAGCCTTCATAGACTTACAGGTGCACAACAACTCTGCATGTTCAGTAAGATAAATATCACACGATAATAAATAATGCACTCTGCAGTTCTGCAGCCCTACCCAAAGGTACTATATACCCATGTAGTCAGGCACAACCAAGGGTGTAGGTAGGCAAACACAGTACAGAAATATGTCTAGTTGCCCTGAGCAGACTGTGCTAATATCAACACAATCAAACCACAAACTGTTCAGAAGTGAGTAACGTACTAATGACAGTATAGCAGTTCACAAACAGTGAATGTGCCTGATATTCATAACTGGTAGTACAACATACTTAGTTGTCCTCACCCCTCTCTCAGGGGTGGAAGGTTTCAAATATCCCACCTAATGTATTGCATATGCACGGCTGATGCTGGTAAAGAAATAGGCAGTATTGGACCTTCTCCACACCCATTGTGTACATCCCAAGCTGGTTTCCCTACTGTCTTCCCCTCTTTGTGCACCCTTTATCACTACATTCCCATCTCCCCATTTACTTTTCTGTCAAAGAAATGAGCGTGGGGATTAGTGGGAGTGAGCACTTGTAAACAGTAGTAAGCATGTTTGCACCAGTGTGTGCATGTGTGCGCTTAGCTTAGAATTGCTAAGATATGATAAGCTAAGCCAAGCTTAACTTAATATTGCTAAAATACAATAAGCTAAGCTAAGCTTAGCATCGCTATGTGTCATGCAAACCCACGCAAACTCGCTTACAACTGCTTAAAAGTGCCTTAGTCACTCTGTATGATAAGGCCCTTGTACTGCTCAGCAGCAAAATAAAATACCCTTGTCAGTCTAAAACTCCACACCTTGGACTCACCAGTCTGCATGATGTACCACTAAGCCACAGCAGATATACAATAACTTGGTGCTGAAAGAAATATAACATGCATTACAAGGAGTGAATGTAAAGGGAAAATAGGAAAGCCATAGGAATACATTGCAATAACTACTGTAGTATGCCAGTTAATTCCCTAATTCCAAAAGAAACTACATACTCCCATGTATCCAGTATTAGCATTAGGAGGTGTGAGTAAACTTACACACTGAGAAGCGTGTACTGGAAGAAGCAACAGTCAGGTTTCAGTACAACATGCATTTCAGTGGCTACAACCCAGCTTCAGATATGAGATATATACCACAATTCTGACTGACACAACAGTGTCCACAGCAAACAAGCATGGTCCCCACTTTGCAAAACTGAAAGGCCTACGCCTACCTAACCTATCATTTTATAGCAGTGTCCTGAAATCACAGTGAGAACTGCAATTACTACACAGCAGGCTGCATGCAATTACTAAATGGTGGGCACCAACTGGTGCAGAGGCCATCACATGCACATGTCCAGATACCTACAAAAGCAGCCTGTACTTGCTGTCCACACATGCAATCATATTACTGCTGCAACTGGAGAGAGAGAGAGTGAGAGAGACAGACAGATAGACAGAGACAGACAGACAGACAAACAAACAGAGGCAGTTGGAGACACCTAACCAAAAAAATAAATAAATAACACATCAACAGGTACAAGAGACAGAGGTGTGAAATACAAAGGTAAGGTGTGTAACAGAGATGTATTTGCTGGCATCTGAATGATGTGTCTGAAGGGTACTCTACATACTGTTAACCCTCCATATGTGGTAGCAGTCTGTATCAATATGTATATGCAGATGTGCATAGGGCAAGGGACATACTGCAACTGTTAGTGAATGCTGGACATATATATATATATATATATATATATATATATATATATATATATATTTATATATATATATATATGTAGTTGAAGGTTGCTATGTGCACATATCTATGTAGGTTGTAGTGTGTGGCATTGAAAACAGCAAGCAGTGCAGGTATATGCCATGTGGTGGTTAAATGCTGTGGGACTGAGATACAGCCAGTGAGGTCTGCTAAAGCTATACGGCCTGAGGACAGCGAAATGCATTCTGCACAACACTGTGCAATATTATTACATAATTGTATTTCTCACAACTGTTTCACAATTGATATTCCCACCATGAAAGGTGGGCAGTATATGTGCCTATATGTGCATGTATATGTACAGCAATGGATGTTTACAAGTATGTGTATATATATATATATATATATATATATATATATATATATATATATGTATATATATATATATATATATATATATATATATATATATATATATATGTATATTTATATATATATATATATATATATATATATATATATATATATATACACATACATATATGGATATATATAGATATATACATATACAGATATATATAGATAGATATATACATATATACAGATATATATGGATATATACGGATACATATATATATATATATATATATATATATATATATATATATATATATATATATATATATATATATATATATATATATCTTTATATAGATCTGTATATATATATATATATATATATATATATATATATATATATATATATATATATATAGTGAGAGAGCGAGACATGCGGTCATACGTCGTGCAACAGGTGCCTGGTGACCAAGGCATGGACTGAACACCAGTGTTGATACTGCAGTGCCATACCTCATTCCAAAACACTTTACCCACCAACTACTAGATAGGTGGTTGCTGCCTAACACCGAAGGTGTCAGAAGGGAACATGGGACACAGGTGGACAGTAGCCTCCCCTTTGATATTCACAGTGCCACACTAGTCTTGTAATCTGTCTATGTGGTACGTGTCATCACAAACATTGTGTCATGTACGGAAATATAGGTCAGTGTTCCCCTGTACTCATCACAATGCCCCATGTGGTATGTACCTCACATGACAACTACAGCAAGTGGAAAGGCCACAGACATACCTCACAAAGAGTAATACTGCCCTCAAACACATACCCTATGCAGACTGACTGACATAACCACAGCTACAGTGCACTGCATACCGGCCACCCAGTGGTTACCTCTGCCAAACATACAGAGGTATGTCACACCCATAGCAGTCAGACAACCACCATGTCAACACCTCACAATCCCACCGGGCTACACGGCCTGGGTCCCTAATCCCTACCACCTCATTAAACAGCACATGCTGGAGGGATATGCTCCTATTGTCAAATATGCCATACTCTGGAGTAAATCACCCAGCATTAACAAACAAGGCTCCTCAGTAGCAGATGTCATACATACCCCTGATGATTGTCTGGGGGATAGGTAACATGCCCTGGGAATCACCTCTGTGTATCCGGTTGACAGGAGCAAGTGAAATCAAATTACATGTGTGTCAAATGCCATGGTAGCATATGGCTAGGCTGCGGTAGGCCGTAGGGCCAATAGCATATTACCTACCTATGACACAATGCACACACACATGTACTCAGTGCAATACCTGCTATGTGAGGTGGAATGAGTGTGACAGTGAATGTGTGCAAGGTCTGTAACGGTGTGATAGCTTAGTGTGAGGTTGTTTCTGTCATGGTCATTTGTGTCCTAGGTGTGAGGCCAGAGAAAGATGTGTCAGTTATTGGGATGCAGACATAGTAGGATGGCATATGTTGTGACGTAGTTCCTTGTGTATGACTGTGGTGTCCCATCGTAGGCTGAAGCAATACATGTATGCTCAGTAAGTGGTACTGCTGGTGAATCCAGCTGACATTTGAACTGTTGTACTACCTGAAGCTATAGGCCTAAACAGCACAGTATTTTGTATGTTCGCATTCCCTGGTAACACTGTCTTGTGTGTTTCCTGTAGTCTGCACAGATTACATAAATCAGGCATAGGTATCTGTAAGTAGGGGCACACAGTACTATAAGGTACACAAGAAATGCTCATCTGTATCAGTATACATTTGTGTGTTGTATGAATGTCTGATGTGTGTGTAATGATGCCTGTACCATGTCCGCAATCACGTGTGTTGCAGGGTTTGTGTGTGTACCTAGCAACATGTATACTCTGTTACAGCAGTATGCCAGCTGTATTAACAACTGTGCACATATGGTAGGTAGGGGTATGGCATCAATCACTAGGGTGGGTTACTGGTTATACTGTATCCGTACTTCACATACATTGCAATGGATGACATATTTCTTCATGCATTAGCTTGTACCCCTGTGGCGTGGCTGTGCACTGGATCCCAAACAGTGTGCCGGGTACTGGTGTATACTGGTTTGTTATATGGAGTGTGGCAGGCACTGTCAGCCAGTTGTGGGCTGAGCACTGATATGTGGTATTGAATGTGTGTATCCTCTGACAGACGAACAGATGCTATATATGGCAGTTAACTGATATCTGTACTGTATAATGTTAAGTGTGGCACATGACTTGCTCACACATATCGTTTACTTGTTTTCCAGGCTTATGGCTCATCAAAGGAATCCCTCCTACACAGCCGCAGAGGAACAGGAAATCCACGACAGCCTGGTTCAGCACTATACCCTGCTGTTTTCCAGGGCCAACCAGCACCAGCATGAGCGTACTGCACTGTGGCAAGAACTTGTTCGTCAGGTAAATGATATAGGCATGCATAACTGGACATATGAGCAGGTACGCCACTGCAGTGATTTAATTAGACATGTCCGGCAGCGTATGTCTGATATCCATAGACAACAGCTTGCCATAGGTGGTGGGGTGGCCATACATCCCCCCTCACCAGAGTGGAGGAACTGCTCCTAAGTGTGGTGGCTCCTGGCCTACAGCAGCAACACCATCACACATGTGTCATCATGGAGGCCGGAGCCACCCAGCATGGTGACATGGAGCATGCAGGTAACATGCCCTAGCTGTAGACTACGGTTACCTGTATTGTTAGATTATGCATATGTGAGATGTGTACTGTGTTTAGCAGTTGTGCTGCCTATTGTGTGCAATACTGATATTTTGAATAGTATCCATATACCTATGCCTCTTGTTCTACTGTAGTTTAGCACACTCACAGTAGCAATGCCACAGTTGTGGCCACTGACAAACTGTGTCATATTCTTGTAGGTCCCTCTGGTGTGACAGCAGGGCAGACAATACATGCTGGTGAGTGTGTTAACACTTTAAAATTGGTATTGAAATGTGCATGTCATAGGTGAGGTGTAGGCCATGTACACATAACATACCTATGCATAAGGCATGCTGTGCTTATTTGCTGTGAGACGTTAAACATCTCAGTAAAGTTAGTAGCTGCCTCAATCACATGCAATGCACAGAGCACCAGACACAAATGTGGCAACACTGTACTGCACATTGGATAGGCATAGTTGACACACATGTACACAGCATAACACGTTTGCCATACGCAGTACACCTCAACATGCTACACATAGTGTATCCGGATACCTGCTGCCAGGTCACACTTCAGTATCCCACATGTCATCCACATACCACACATAATATACCTGAGTGGTAGGGGCCTAGCATGGGGCTGTGCAACACTCTTCAACACATAGCACAGTCATGTTAGACAATGCTCCCTATTGGGCTCCTCACACACCCTTGTGCAACATGGCTGTGTAATTGTGAACTTAGCCACGGCACTGCGGTTCAGATACAGCAAGTTAGGCGGTGGTCTAGCACACTTTAGTCGCCTTGAGTGACCACATGATGCATGATGATGATGGCTAATGGTATTACACCCCATACAGTTACAGTGACCACAGTACTACACATAGCTGTCATTGCTTTGCACCTCCATGTTGTGTGTGTGCACACATATGCACCTATACACATTATGCATAGCATGTTGTGTGTGTGCAAACATATGCAACTATACACAATATGCATAGCAGTCGCATTCTGTACAAAGTGACACATATTTGTCCTGGAATGATATTGGGTATATAGGTCACATTACACACATTGGGTATGTGTGATCTTGAATGTTGCAGTCATGTACCATGCAATGTTATGGCTGGCACTGGCATATCTGGAATATGACTCACACTCACCATAACCACTGTACAATGGCCATGTCCAGGATTGGTATTCCATCACGTATACATGCACCACTCATTCCGTGTGTGTACATAGCATGCATGTGCTACACCTGTGTCCACAATTATCTACTACAGGCACAGACACTGCATTCAGACATGGAAATCCATGTGACACACAGATAACACATGCAGCCATGGTATGTATACCTGTCAGTGATGGTGCACAGGACATTGCAGAGCTTATAATACTTGCACAGAAATGTTGTGTCCTTGTACACATTCTGTTCCAGGGTGTAGGCAATCACTGAGCATGTACACACATGCACCACAACCATGTACACTATCATTAACTATGGCTGTCTACACTCACACTGCATGGACTTGATCAACACATATTCTGTATGCTGACACGTGTGACATGACTGTTTGCCTTGTGATACTGTCACCCACCTTCAACCACTATTGAGTATGTTTTGGATTGCTGTTGTGTGTGTGTATCTGCTGTAGTGAGGAGTGTGCATGTGTTCCTGTGTGCATGTGTGCATGTGTGCATGTGTTTATGTGTGCATGTGTTCATGTGTTCACGTGTGCATGTGTGCATGTGTTCATGTGTTCATGTGTTCATGTGTGCATGTGTGCATGTGTTCATGTGTGCATGTGTGCATGTGTTCATGTGTTCATATGTGCATGTGTGCATGTGTTCATTTGTTCATGTGTGCATGTGTGCATGTCTCCATGTGTGCATGTGTGCATGTGTGCATGTGTTCGTGTGCATGTGTGCATGTGTGCATATGTCCATGTGTGCATGTGCAGACTGTAAAGTGTGTTTCCTGTCTTCCTCTCACAGGTGCTGAGTTAGGGGTTGGTGAAACCAGCAGGCGACCTGAAGCCACTGCCACGAATTGTGGTGATGATGACACATGTATTTTGGCACAGGGAGATTTGACAGGGTCTGTCATTGGTCCGCCAATCAACAGTACACAGCGTTCAACCCCATCTATGCGCACACTCATACTGTCAATACATCCCTCACCACCAATGGCCATAGGCGAGGGACAGCATACAGTTGGCATTGACCAGGAGAGTGTGGTACCCATGGCACTTGCATCCCCCTCACAGCAGCCATAGCTGTAGACCCAGAATGGTACCACATAGGCAGAGGTTCAGGGGTTCTCAGGGGAGCACCACTGGTCATATTGCCCCTGGCAGGCATGTCCTCACAGGTCTTACAATGACCAGTATGTTCCGGGCTATAATGCAGGCTCAGGCACGTATGGCATGGTACACCAGGCAGGGACTTAGTGTGCAGAGGGCACATTACACCGCTATCAATGACAGCATCCGTGACCTTGCCAGTACCATCCGGACATACACAGAGGTCGTTGATAGACGTTTGGGGGAGACAATAGATGCCCTCCACAACATGTCTTCCTTGAGCCAGGACCGTGTGAGACAGTTGCGACGTTGACGCGGATGCATGCCAGCAACAGCAACAGCTGGCAGTGGTCGCAGACGGCCCACAGTTCACAACCGCTCCCGTAGTGGCAGTACCAGCCCCAGCAATGCTGGGGCTGGCCTGTCCATTGACCGTCCCAGTAGACCACGTGCACGTGACTCTGGCCAGTCCCAGCAGGGACATGGGTCCAGTCGTCATACCTCTGCCTCTGATGACAGTACCCAGTCAGGGTTGGTACTCGATACTGTCCAAAGCACACCTGCCAGGTACAGGTACTGTGTCTGGCTGGAGACAGCTGATCTGTACAGCCTAGCAGATACAGTCTGTGGCTGTCCCACAAACTACCGTATATGGCAGCCACATGGTGGAGCTGTGTGCATGCAGACACACACACATTAAGCAAACAACTAGTAGCTCACACATACACACACACATTACATCAACATTGGCCCATGCTGTACTGTTGTCCCTCACACACACACACACACACACACACACACACACACACACACACACACACACACACACACACACACAGACATGTCGATTGGATGGGTCAATGTCAGGCTCTGGCAAACAACAAAACGCCCTGTGCATATGATGATACCTGTGCCACCTCCTGTCATCGGCATTATTGATGGAGGGACAGGCTAACATGGTGCTGATGCACAGGGTGACACTATAGCAGTGTAGCAATAATAGCAAGTTGTCAACAAGGAAGTGTAACTACATCCTTGTAGGTATATCTGAGCAGACATTATGCATCAAAGCTCTGATTGTCAATGTGGCATTGTTTACACCACTGTTAGGTCTGAGTATGTATTATCCACCCATGTGCCACTTGGCTGAAGTGTAATGTGTTGCCAGCATGTTTTAGTGAGTGGACAGTATGTGTGTGATGTGTGCAGTACAGATTAGCAAGTGTACATCTGTGAACATGGTGGGTGCGCACTGTCTGGATGTACGTGCATAGTGGACACATGGGACATGTGGCATACCCTGTCATACACATTAACATCTCATAGCATCTTTCAATGGCCAGTATGCATTCTACTACAGTTATGTACTAACATGGGTAGACATGTGTATGACATGAGTTGACTCTATGCTGTGGGTGATACCGTTAATATCTGTCAATGATTTGTGGTCTGGTAGTATACACAACCTCAACAGCATGACTATAAGTAATCATTGGATGATGTCCTGACAAATGACACACAGTAGTAGGGAACCCAGTATCAATTGGATCCTCCCGGTGCTACACTATAACACTAACCAGTGGTAATGACCACCACCCATTACTGTGACCACACCTGTTTGTCATATAGCCCCCTTAGGTACATGCAGACACACTATGGATGTGTCCATCCAAATCTGGAAATGCATGGATTGGCCTACAATGCATTCCTTGGGTGGGACGCATATCCTACACAAGGGTATCATACAGACAGATACCTGTTGTCTGATACATGCTGTATAGCAGTAAGCAAACTATGGCATAGTCATCCTCATGTACTATACATACTATCCCGTCAGTACCACACAGGTGGTAGCCCTCAACATGTACGTTGGGTACCATTGTGTACATACAGACCCATGTTATGTCATGTGTCCCTTGGTATCCACATATCCATAAGTATTGTGGAGTCCCAATGTGTATCACATAAGACATTAGAGGCCTGAATGCATATCTACAAGGCAGTCGTACACCTATAAAGACTGTCCATTCTTGGCAGACTTTGTGTGTATGACCATGTCTGACATATACCCCAGGCATATACCCTCACTCACACTACTCTTAAGTAACTGTCATGGGTGTGTGTGCCACAGAACATGACAGTGGACAGCCTTGTCACATACATACATATGTGACCTATGATCTGAGAAGCAGCAGCACAAACTGTCAATGGAAACAAATGTATTCATGTAGTATGCAGGCTTCACACCTATGTACTGATTGAGGGAACATGTACACATATATATTTGCCAAGCAGATACCTGATGTGTGCAATGCACTTACTGTTGCAATCATACTATGTCATACCATAATAAAAGCAAAACCCACACTGCATTGACCAACAGTGATACACACACAGTCAGCATTTGCAGGATTCAAACCCCTACCTAACTATGTTATGTTACTAGAGAAAGAGACACATTAATAGGGTGCGCTATTTGCTTTATTGGCTGGTTTCCCTTCTCCGGCTGTATTTATGGGATGGTGACATCATCAGTCTTTCCAAAGAGGAATGTACCTCTTTTAGTGAGTTTTTCCAGTCTCCAAAAAGGGGACACCTCTCAAAGGAAATTGCACACATACACTCACTGTTTGTAGGATTCAAACCCCTATCTAACTATGTTATGATTCTAGAGAGAGAGAGACGCATTAACACGGCGCTCTATTTGCTTTACTGGCTGGTTTCCCTTCTCCAGCTGTATTTGTAGGATGGTGACATTATCAGTCTTTCCAAAGAAGAATGTTCCTCCTTTAGTGAGTTTTCCCAGTTTCCAAAAAGGGGACACCTCTCAAACGAAACTGCACACATACAGACACCCCCCCACACACACACACACTCACTGTTTGCAGGATTCAAACCCCTACTTAACTATGTTATGATACTAGAGAGAGAGAGAGAGACGCATTAACACGGCGCACTACTTGCTTTCCTGACTGGTTTCCCTTCTCCGGCTGTATTTGTAGGATGGTGACATCATCAGACTGGACATGGTGATGTGTGTACACTTTGTTTTATGCCATCCCAGGAATGGTCCATGTGGGTCAGCAGGTGTCAACAGCTTGCACAAGACCTCAGAATCCTTACCTTGTGTGATCTATTCCGTCATATGTCAACACATATTTATGCACAGCTTGTTGGTTTTGTGGATACTACATGTGTCTGGGATGTCGATAAAGGGCTATTCAAAGTCTATGTGACATATGTGTAGATGTGTTCATTGATGTATGTCCTGGGTGGCTGCCTTGCAAACAGTCTAGCATGTTTGGGAACCATGATCCGCACATAAACATACCACGGTTGGTAGGGTTGTGTGTATGTCAGCTTCCAATAGCTCTGTTTATGACTGCAACCATGATGGACTCCATGACCTTGCAGATCAGACTTTATAGGCATACTGGACTTGACTTCCCATGGTGTGTTGTGCCCCAACACTTGTGGGGAGTGCCATATGTAGCTGTGACACATTCAACGGTTCCACATCCTGTGTAGGGGGTGAGGCTCAGCTGACTGTTCAGGTGCATGATCTGTTTGTTCTGTAGTTTGTGCATGACACATATTGGGAATCAAGGTATTCCACTTGCTGCCATGCTTTTGGCAGTGGGGGTATCTGCTCATCCATTCTACATGTGATATCTCCTGGTATGATGATGTGGACTATTGTCAGTGGGAGATGGGTAAGTACATATGGGCCTGTCTGTCATTAGATCGACATTGTCACTCAGATACAGTTGCCCTGACTCAGGACATATAAGGTTGTACATTGATATTTATGACATAGCTGAAAGAGGTTTCATGATTCAGTCTGGACTCCTTCTCAGCTACACTTTAGAAAACACCAATGAACATGAGCACTAATCCCTGTTATACTCTTTTACACGCTTAACACCCTACTGATCCTTTGTGATCAGGCTACAAAGTATGTCATGGTAATATCCTGGCATGTCCAAGGGTCGGTTTCATGTGTACTCTTCAGTCCAGCTGGTGGATATTGTGATACTGACACGATGTCACATCTGCCTCATGTACACAGACAACCATCTCCTCCTCCTGACAAACTCAGATATATGTGTGAGATGCACCTATACAGACATACAGCGTGCTGAACTCTCTCGACCCATGACTGGCACAGTCTATTAGGTGGTGAAGGTAACCACACACACCACATATCAGTCTCACATATCCTCTAGCAACAACACTCAAACCACATTATCACACATAGACATACTTGAATGCTGCAAATGTACTCTACGTAAGCAGCAGAGACCTCCAAAGCAGACACACACACACCTGCTACCTCACTACAATACCCACATATCACATAGTTCACAATGTCAGTGTGCCACACAGTCACGTCCCTTCGGGCTAAACAACACACCTAATACACTTGTAATAGGTGAGACTTATTGTCAGACACACTGATGTACCACTCACCAGCCCTAACAAGGGAATAGTCACTTTGGGCTCTCTGTTGGGTGCCAGGATCTGCCGCATAACACAGGCAGGCAGGTCACTCCAAAGCAAGTACAGGACTGGCACCATCATTGTCCATGCTGGTGTGTATAACCTCAGATGTTACTCCCTGGACCACATGACATGATACATGGAGGAACACTCTGATCATGTAGCCCAGGCCAGTATAACCCTGACCTTGTCTAGCATCTTACACCCACCAAGTATGATGTCACAGTATATGGACACACATATCACATTTAACAGTTGCCTAACAAATTTGTTTAATTCATAGGGGATACAGTGTCTGTCAGCCTATGGTGACATGCTCAACATGCCACGTAGCTTCACTATGGACAGCTTGCACCTGTCACCCTTTGACTTTAGAATGCTGGTTAAGGCTCTTGCTACCACCATAGTGCCTTTTTTAAGCAGGGTTCAGAAGACAAACACACCTCCATAGACATTACAGGTTAAATGAAACTAAGGGTAATGCTGCTCAACAACAGTTGTGTTAACCTCATATTGCAGCCACTGAGGACTCTCCTCAGTATGGAGGATAGCGATATCTGTGCACTGACAGACGCCTGGTACAGGCTCACTTATGCACACCAGCACTACCAGGTTATGTTTCATACCATGCTGTCTGACAACAAGACTTGGAACAGACAACACAACTAGGGGGAGTATCCATATACATCACAGATACACACATATCTGGGTTAGTAGCACTGCACAAAGCATCACAGACCATACATATACAACTACCATTGTGCAATACTGCCTTTCAGTTTGTTGCTTGCTACAGAACACACTCCCAAACTCAGGGACCACTCTCGGCTTTCGTGGGAACTATGGAGAATATGAAGGTCTCCACAGACACCATTATATTGTGTGCCTTCATATACACAAATATTGACTGGGGATACTACTCAAGCCCCGACACCCTCACTCAACAGTCGCTACAATTTGTAGACTCATATGCTATGGCACAACCAGTCAGCACAGCCACAAGGGGGAATACATATTGGACCTGATCATCACCAACATGGGGACTCTATGTTCCACACCAGCAATATACCCCTCATTGGTAAGGTCAGAACATACATGTATCTCACTGGTCATACATATACCCACCACACACACCCATCCTGGGTAATCTTGGTGAACTTCTCATGAGCCAACATCTCACATCACCGAAGCAAGGTGGTATCCTTCAGAGACCCTGAGACAGTGGCAAACATGGCTCACACTGCTGCATCCTTTACATACACATTCTATGGGCACCTAGCAGACTGCATGGATTGTGCTATCCCAAATAACAACAGGACTCACTACTCCAATGGCAGGGGACCTGTGTGGTAGGCCCCAGGCATTAATAAGCTGTACAATATCAGGAGGAAGCTACTACATGATAGAGCACAATCCCAGACTGGGAAGGCATCTGTGATCTGTACTAGCAGACAGCTACGATCACTCATGAACTTTTCTAAGGGCCGCTTCTACCAGACAATTGCAACAGACATGTAGAACTAGCACACAGCCTTCTTCAGTTAAGTCAGGAACCTGGGTGGACACTCACTGATATGCTGTGAGTTACTGCATACTGACTAAACCTACCCTGAACCCACTGGTATTGCCAACATCCTGGCAAACAGGTTCAGTGCAGATGTCTCCCACTCATCCCCCCTAAGGAGCAACTATCCATCCCAACAGAGTATAACCTCCCTGACATCACACAGTAAAAGGTTGGTGGTGCCCTCCCAAAAGCGTACATCACAGTATCAATGTAACCAGATGGTGTCCCAGCCTGCATCTTACACGAGCATCATGACAGATGCTACCCTCACATTACATCACTGTTCAATATCAGAGGTACCACAGGATATGTACCCAAGGAATGGCATACAGTGAGAGTGGTCCCGCTCCACACAGTTAGTGCCACAATGGACCACAGAAAATATTGCCCTATAAGCCTAAGTAGCCTGTTCTGCAAAGCTATGGAGCGTATTGTCATGGGGCTCATACACATAGACATTGGGAACCTACAGACACTGTGTCCTACACATTTCAGTGTTGTTATGGGCAGATCTTGCCTCTTGAACCTGTTTGTATTCTTTAAATGGCTAACAGGTCCATCGACATAGGGGCAGCTGTCCACACAGCCTACCTGAACCCTGCAAAACCCTTCAACACAATAACCCACTGCGCCATTATGCATAGGCTCACCAGCGTTGATATGGACACATATCTCACATGATGGATTGATACCTGGATCAGGAATAGCACCCACATGGTCAGAATTGCACGTGCCATGTCTGACTATACACCAGTTACATGTGGCATCCCACAGGGCTCGGTCCTGGGACCTCTCTTGTTTAGTATATATTTATCTTACGTACAGGCTACCACAGGGGGAATATGGCTGAACATGTTTGCACTTGACTGCAAACTGGGTGCCATGATCAACTCTCCAGCTGCCACATGCATACTCAAACAGGGTCTCACAGAGATGGATGACTGGTGCCTAAGCCATGGCCTACAGCTAAATGCCATTAGTTGCATAGTCATCCCCTTTGGGAATAACAACATGCCCACACATTATCACATAGGTAGTATTCCATTACATACGGTAGGAGTTGTTAGGGGTTTGGGGACATGACTTGTTTGTACTGTCGCCTTTGACATTCACGTTGCCAAAGTGGTTGGACACACCTTCTATGTGGGCCACCTTATCCCATATGGTTTCATATCTAGGTCGAGTGAGGTCATTGTGCCCCTATACTCATCACATCCATGCTTGGTTACAATGCCACATTTGGGGTGTACCTTACCCGACACCTGCAGCAACTGTACTGGCCATGGAAGTTCCTCACCAAGCAGATCTAGGGACTCACACAGATGCCCTGCACAGTTCAGATGCAGTAACTCCAGCTCTACTCATTCGCTTTTCACCTACTCGGATATGATGTGTGCCTGTTGTTTACAGATATACCCAACCCAGAATTATTGGACATGCTCCACCTCAGGATATCCGAATCCCTTGGAGCTACACACTCCAGGGACGTATACCTCAGCACAGATGTTAATAGGACATTGTGGTGGGACAGATACTTATCCCAGAGGCTCCACTCACTCCAGAATGTAATCCCAGTTTCACATAGGCAGAGCCACCCACTGACCATCTACTGGAGACATCTTGACGACTGTATGGGTGATTGTCTGTTTACCCCTGGGATATCTTCTGTGTCCCTGCTAGACAGAGGCACACTAGCCTAAACATACATGGGCTATCTTGTGTGACCAACTATGCACACACACAGTGTAGTAATCTGACAGTGTTGTGAATGCCAAACACACTCTGGCTAGGCTTGTACATGCCCTAGGGAAGATAGCCTAGTATCAACCTCTGAACCTATGCTAATGTTCAAGATGCACAATGTTTATTGCTGATATTGTTTGCAGGTCTTTATCATCTTTGCTTTACCAGTTTCTATGAACAACTTTCGTATCTGCAGAACATATTTGATTATGACAGGGTTCCACTATATTATAGATGTGTCTGTTGTCATATGACTGTGTGCACAGGGCGGATTGCTGTATAGTGACAGGTTCCTGGGTTAACACATGCAACTGCCAGATATGCGTGGCCCACTGCTGTACTCAGACATGGCCTAAGTGTGTGAGCATGCCCAGTTCTGCCTTTCCGTGTTTTGTTGCCTGACATTTGTCTCATTTATTCAAGTGTGTGAGCATGCCCAGTGTGAGCTTTCAGTATGTTGCTATCTGAGGTCCACTACATTGGTTGATGTGTGCAAACATGACCGATATTAACATTTATACTGTGTGTGTTGGAAGTCAGGTTCTGTACTCACTGCAGCACTCACCTTTGTGTCAAAACTCGACAATGATTATGCTGTGCCTGCAGGGTTTCCATTAAATACTTTGCATAGACTTATCAACATTCCTTCATACAGGCTGACCACTGCAATACTGTCATGGTTTAGTGGTTAAGTACTTTGGCTATAGTGCACAGTATCATGGGTTTGAGGCCCATCACTGCTTTATATTTTCATACTGAACAGACCAGACTGCTTAAGGGCCCATTAAGCAAATATTAGCATGTTGGCTTTTGTTCAGCTATGCAATACATAGACCAGGCTTGTCCGACATTGCTCAATATTCACCAGCATTGCTGGAGGTTGCCCAATATTACTGAATACTGACCACAGTTGTGCTAGTTGGTGTGTGCGATTTTGTTTGCATATACCACATGGTGATAAATGCTATTTAGCACTGCTTTATATTGCTTAACACATGGCAATCATGCCTTAGGTGGTGCTGCAGGGCTGCCTATGTCAGATGCACATACTACACTCCCTGTACATGTTTGAAAGCAGGTAGTGTCAACTTAGGCATCCCTTTTACTATATGTGCGAGTCGGAGAGAGGTATCATTTCCAGAGTTCCTACTGAGCCAGTGTATGTGCTATGCATTGCCTCTTTGCCAAGGCCAAAGCATACTGGGCATGCCTTCTGGGGCAGGCTCAGGTTGTTCCTCCTCCGGGTCATGCTCTGCCTGTGATGGCCTTGGCAATGGTGGGGGGCTGTTTGGCCCAGGCCTATGCTGGTCCTGCTGCAGCTGTTTTCACAGGATCATATTATGTAGCATAGCACATACCATGACAATTTGGGTACATGTAGTTGGTGAGTACTGCAAAGCTCCACCAGGTGTTTCCAGGCACCAGAACCATGACTTGAGCAGCCCAAACACATGCTCTACTACATTACGTGTTTGTGCGTGTGCCTCATTATGGTGTTCCTGTTCAGGTGTGTGTGCATTTCTGAATGGTGTCATCAGCCACGGCTCCAGTGCATAGCCAGCATCCCCCACTAGGTGACCATGTGCGATGTCCCCATTGGCAAATGTCTGGTACAGCTGCGTGAAATGCCAGATATAGGAATCATGGTAGCTTCTAGGGCAGCCTGCACTCACATTCAGTATTATGCCCTGGGCATCACACATGACCTGGCAGTTGATGGAGGGGAAGCCCTTGCGGTTGAAGTAGACCCTACCCCACTTGCCGGCTGGTGCTTTGATGCTTATGTGCGTGCAGTCTATTGCACCCACTACCTCGGGGTATTCCGCTATTTGATGGAAGAGACGCATATTTCTGGCCAATACCTCACGGGAATTGGGGAAATATACATGATCACCGACATGTGCTGACATGGCATCCAGGAACTGGTGTAGTACCCTGGATGCTGATGCCTGTGATATCCCCATCATATCACCAGTTGGTCTCTGGAAGGTACCTGTTGCTAATATTCTTAGGCCAACACATACCTTGGTTTCCACTGGGATGGGTTCCCCTCTGTTGGTCCTGTGTGTGAGGCGTGGCCTGCACAGCTCAACAATTTGCTGCAGGAGGTCTCTGCCCACTCTATAATGCTCCACTATCTCCAGCTCATGTAGCCCCTGGTAGGTTACCCTGGGCCTGTACACTCTTCTCCGTCTCCTCACTGTGGGTTGTCCAGCAGCATTTCCATTGTCACCACCCTCAGCATGTTGCATATGTTGCCTTACAACAGCAACGGCAGCCCCTAACATTTCTTTGTCTCAGTAAAGCTTTTTCAGTTTTCACTTCTATTAGCTTACTGCAGTGTCTGTTGTGAGAAACATACTGGACTGTTGTTTGCAGAGTTTTAAGTGCTAGGCTGGGCTGGGCTACTGTACTGCCTGTGTAATTGCCTGATTCTGATTGTTTTCACCTGCTAGCTCTGCTAGTACTCCCTGGTAGCTTCCTACTATTTGTTGTGCTTCCTTTTTCCTTTCTGTTTCCTTAGCAGGGGGAGCGCCGCGCACACAAGCATAAACATGCACACAGCAGCTAACATGCGCGCACACATGCTTACATGGACTAAAACTTGCTTATTCGGGTTAAAACACGCACACACCAGTGTAAATGTGCTTACAACTCTTTAAACAACCTTATACATGCTTACTCCGGCTTAAACGCACGCACTCATGCTTACACGCACGCACTCTGTCTTACTCTGGTTTACACGCGCACACACGCACACATACCTGTTCAGCAAGAAACTTTGGTGTTATCCACGGCATACACCTTCCATTTCTTGGCTTTCACTAGCCTACTTGTTGACACACCTCTTTCCATGATGTATAAATGACAGCTGACACATGCCACTCTGCTCCAATGAGCTTCACTTCTTTCATACATACCCCCCTCATGATGTCACCTATCTTCTACTCTGTTATTCCCCATATCCTACTCCTACACTCCACTGACTGTGCTCATTTGCTATGTAAACTTGTGATTCACTATCCTAACACTCATTTACATAGGATTGCTACTGATGCTTGGTTACATCTCTTAGACTGAGCTTCCCCCCTTAGCAACCTCTACTCGGTGGCCATGTTGTCTTCAGCCTGCCATTCCCTTGCATTGTACATTAACAATTTCAATAAAATCCACATTTGTGGGTTTTAGTTTTTAGTATTCTGGGTTTTAGAGCGCAGCCCATTTGCACTGTGTTGCGCTACGCTTAAACATCGGAAATCGGCGAAAAAAAATTATTTTTATTTTCATATTGCATCAGGAAACATTTCCAATGGCCGTGTATTTGGCCATTGGCATGCTTCCTGTACTGGATGCAACCTTTATTTGGAGCTGCATGGCTCCGTTTTGCTATTAGCAGAATGGTACTCAATTGTCAACTGAGTACATTTCTGCAAATAACACTGCTCTTACTCGGACAGGTTCGGTTTTCCTGAATCGCAAATCTTCCTCATTTGCATGCCTTCGCCTGCAATTGAGGTAATTTGCATATCCCAGCCCTGTCCATGTAAGAGCCATTTTAGGAGCTCTCTTACATGCCCCTACAGGCTGTTCCTGGATCGCTTGTCGGACATGATGGCTGCATGGAGTCTTACTCTACTCTAAGACTCTGTGCAAGCCTTCGTGAATCCGGCCCATAGTCTGTTCTTTTACTACTGTATCACACCTTACAAACTACCACTACACACTCCACCATTGCATCTACATCTACCATATCCAGGTCCCACTTACCACAAAAATATGTAATTTTATAGTCAAACCATATCTATATCAATCTGTTCCTAAAGTTTACTTCAAAATAAAGTACTTCCACCTCAGTCCTAAGATCAAGAATTTCTGCATTAAATCTCTAACTAAATATAAATTAATTTATACCTGTCAGCACTCAACCAGAACATTAAACTTAAGCATCAATTTCCACCCTAACCCAGGACCAACCCAAGCATCCCTTTCTCAGCCTATAAATCCAACACCACCCAGCAATAACCAACATAACGTCTCACCTATAAAAATGTTCCACCTAAATCTAAGAAGCATATGTAACAACCTCACAGAATTTCATGCCTGGATAGATACCCATGGTCCTGTCATCCTAGTTGAGAGAGAAGTTTTGCTAAAAAGGGGGAAAAACAAAGGCATTCTACCACCTGGCTACAATATAGTCCAACAAAACAGAAAACACAAAATGGCAGGAGGAGTAACAACAATTAATAAAATACACATGAAATATCTGCCTACCATAGTATCACACTTCAGTTTCATTGTACAGAAGTACTGATTACAGTTCTGAAACAAAACTCACAGGCAAATAATCATAGCAGGTCAGTGCATACCCTCCTGGTAAGAATACCTCATCTGCAAAAGATGCACTCTATTAGATCTCTTCCAACAAGAAACAGTAATTCTAGCAGATGCTAACATAGTCTGAAGATCCATAACCTCTGATAACCCATCCAAGAGAATTCAACTTGATGGCATCACCCAACTTACAAACAACTATGTGAGATATAAGAAAAACACAGCAAGAGAAACTATTTCAGACTGGATTCTTACATTGTACCATAAAAATATACATTGTACAGCACTCTTCGTAACTCTCAGTGACCATCTCCCAACCTATCTATTCAGTCAAGCTCCATACCTTGTAAACACAAATTTAACAATGTAATAAATCTAACCAAATTCCAATATGAAATCTTTGTCGCCATGTTACAGTCTTACAGCTGACATTTGATGGAAAACCTGCCCCTCGATGCCGTTGCAGAGTTTAACAGAAATTCCTACATTTGCTCATAAAACTAGTGGCCAAAAGAACTTAAAGTTAAATCTGCTCCATGGCTATCTAGATAGACCAAACAACTTATAAAAATAGGGACAAAGCATGTAAAACATGTCAGTTCAACGAAACATCCTCAAATCAACATCTCAAACATATAAATTAACAATTTAAATGATAAATTAAAAGTGAGAAAAAAGAATGTTATACTAGTAATCAAGACAAAAGTAAGACACATCCAAAACTATTCTAGGCTTAAATCAACAATCTTTTAAATAAATGTAAAACTACTCAACTTACCTAAACTACTCATATTCAAAATGCCAATACAGCCTCCAAGTTCAGCTTTCATTAAATTAAAGCTGTGCTCTCTCTAATTAATCACACTACTACAAATAAGCTTAATTTTTCCTTCTAAAAGAACATCCCCAATTTACTCTTTCTCATTAAACCAAGGACCCACCTCCTCTTTAAAAAACTGCTACAAAAACTAAAACCTACCACCAAAGCTCTCAATAACCTCCCCCTCTCAGAATACATTAAGACTGAAGCAGTAGCTTTCTTAATCAACTAGCCATTAGCAGAAATCTATTTATAGGTTCATAGGTTCATAGGTAGGTACTAGGCTATTTGCCTGAAGGCATTTATAAGCCTAGCCAGAATGTGTTGGCTTTTGCCGCCCCCTTAGTTTAGTTCCCTGTGCCTCCGTCCAGCAGAGCCACTGAAGTGATCCTCAGGGTAAACTTTCTGTTTCCCATCCACTCTTCAAGGTTTCTCTTGAAGAATGTTAGCAAGGAGCTCTGCCAAATGTAGACTGGAATCTTGTTCCAAAGCATGGGAAGTCTCTGGAACAGGAATTTATCCCTCCAACACATCCTATTTATTGTTGTGGTGAGGTTTAGATCCCTAGAGCATGTGGCTTGAAGGGATATGGTTTTCTTTAGGTGGAGCATGTCCATCAGTTCTGGGTTGGACATAGCCTTGTATGTCAGGCAGAGATCACCTCTGAGTACGTGGTATGCAAACGAGTACAGCTGGAGTTTCTTCAGTCGAGCTGCATAGAGCATCTGTTTGAGGCCAGTGATCCTCTTGGTGAGGTACTTCTGTGGTCTTTCCAGCTGTTGCAGGTGTCTTGTAAGGTACATCCCAAATGGGGCCTTGTACTCTATGATGGGTCTGATGAGTGATGAGTAGAGGGGCACAATGACCTCTTTTGATCTGGATGTGAACCCTTTTGTGATTAGGTGTGCCACACAGAAGGATTTTCTAGCCACTTTGGCAATGTGATTATCAAAGGAGAGATTACTATCTACTTGGGTCCCCAGATCCCTTATTACGTCTTCCATATTTAGGGGACTACCACCTATGTGGTAGTTTGTGGTACTTTGTTTTTACCAAAGGGATGACTATGCACTTTTTGGCATTTAGCTTGAGGCCATGATTTTGACACCAGGTATCCATCTCAGTGAGACCCTTTTGGAAGATGTCTGTGTCAGATGGAGATTCAGTTATAGCACCTAGTTTGCAGATATCTGCAAACATGGTCAGCCATAGTTCATCTGTGCTTGCCTGTACCTCTGAGAAGTATATGCCAAACTGAGCCCTGGGGAATGCCACTTGTAACCGGTTTAGAATCAGACCTAACTCCCGCAACTCTCACCATGTGGGTTCTGTCCATGAGCCAGTTGGCAACCCATTTTGTGACATAAGGGTTTATGTTCAGGCTGGTGAGCTTGTCTATAATACCAGAATGGGGAATGATGTTGAAGGCCTTTGTGAGGTCTAGATAGGCTGTGTGTGTCACCTTTCCCTTACTACAGCCTTGGTAACTGTCTCAAAGAAGTCCACTAGGTTTAGGAGGCATAATCTGCCCTTAACAAAGCCAAACTGGGTAGGGTCCAGTGTTTGGAGGTTCCCAATGTCTCTGTTAATGAGTTCCATGATAATGTGCTCCATAGCCTTGCAGACCAAACTAGTCAGGCTTATAGGGCGATAGTTCCTGGGGTCTGTTGTGGCTCCACCTTTGTGGACTGGAATAACCATTGCTGTGTGCCATTCTATGGGTACATAGCATGTGGAGAGGTTGAATATGAACAGTGTGTTCAGGTGAGGGGGTTAGTTCATCTTTGAGCTCATGTAGGACGCAGCCTGGGACACTATCTGGACCCATTGATGCTGTGTTTTTGGCTTTGGAGAGGGCTGTTTTAACCTGAGTGTCTGTGATTTCAGGGGCTTTACATTCTTCTGGTTATGGGCCCTTTTATGAGTGAGAGGGGGGTGAAGTTTGCACTGAACCTGTCTGCCAGGATGTTGGCAATATTGGTTGGTTCAGTGTATTTTGTGCCATTTTGCACTAACTCTGAGCAGATCTGAGCATTGCCACTTAAATTCTTCACATAGCTAAAAATGCCTTGTGGTTATCTTTAGAGTCCTTGGCAATTTTTCTTTCGAAGCTCGCCTTGGATGATTTTATGAGGGATCATAGCTTCTTGCTGATACTAATCAGTGACCTCTTCCCTTCTTGGGATTTTACTCTTTTCTGTACTAGTTTCCTCCTTCTATTGTATAGCTTGTTTATGAGCGGGGTCCACCAGACTGGTTTCCTTTTCTTGGAGGAGTGATTCTTGATTTTGCTTGGGATAGCACAATCCATGCATTCTTGTGGGTGCCTGTAGAATGCATTAGTAAAGGATTTTGCAGCTTGGACAGCATTATCCTTTAGCATGGGGGCTTTGAAACTTTCCACCTCGGTCTTAAGTAATATGAAGTTTGTTTTTGAAAAGTTTTTCACTGTGATTTCCTTGTCCAGGGGTGGGGGTGGAATGTGGATATCCACAGTGATTTGTTTATGGTCAGATCTAACCAATGAGGGGTTGACCACCGGTGTGGAACACCAATCGACCATGTTGGTGATGACCAAGTCCAATATGTTGTCACCTCTGGCAGGAGTGTTGACCAGTTGATCCAGAGCATTTGAGTTTATAAATTCTAGGAAATGTTGGGCAAGGGAGTTAGTACTTGAGTAGTTCTTGCAGTTAATGTTTGGGTAATTGAAATCACCCAATATTAGGGTGTTTGGTAGGACCTTTATGCTTCCCAGTGTTTCCAGAAACATGGAATGGGGGTCCTGGGACATGGTGGGTGATCTGTAGCAAGCTACAATTTGAATTTCAGTTTTGTCCATTGTTAGTTGCACGTGGGTGGTTTCTGAAGCATTGTACTGTGCCACTAACCTTGAGGTGTGGGTATCCTTAATGAATATGGATACACCCCCGTCTTTTGTATTTTGGTCCGGGTTCTGTGGCCAAAATGTATGCTATGAGTTGTAGCCTGGTAGTGCTGGGGTGCTCTCTGGAGCCTTAAACCAGGTTTCTATTACTGCACATATATCAATTTTTTACATACTGAAGAGAGCCTCGAGTGTTTGCATTTTGAGGTTTAGACTTCTGCGATTGAGTAGCATTACCCTCAGTTTGTTGTTACTTGTGCTATTTACAGCGGGTGGGTTTGCCTTTTGAACCTTGCCTAAAAAGGCACTATGGGGGTGGCAGGAGCCTTGGCCAGTATTCGAAAGCCTAAGGGTGACAGGTGCAAGGCTTCTCTAGTGAAGCAGCGTGGCTTGTTGAGCATGTCATCCCAGGTGGACAGACACTGGATCCCCTTTGAATGACACCAGAAACTTAGCCAATTGTTGAAATTGATAATTTTTTCTTTATACCATGGTATCATTCTTGGTGAGGGCAGGATGCTACTCAGGGTCAGGGTTATACCAGCCTGGGCTATGTGATCAGAGAGCTCTTCCATGTCTCTTTTCATGTAGTCCAGGGAGGTATGGCTCAGGTCATTCACACCAACGTGGTGCTTGTGTTATGTGGCATATCCTGGCACCCGACAGGCAGCTAACAGTAACCTTCTCCTTATTCAGCCTGAGTGGTACGTCAGTGTGCCTGACTATAGCGTCACCTATTATTAGTGTGTTGGGTATGTTATTTTGCCTTAAGGGCTGTGATTGCATGGCACACTGGTTTTGTGAAGTATGTGTTTCATGGTTTGTGTTGGGGGGTGGAGGTTGCTTGGATGTCTGCTTTGGAGGTCTCTGTTGCTTTTGCAGATTTTTATTTAGAGCCTTTGAGTATGTTTTTGTGTATTTATGTGTGTTTTTGCCGGTGCTGGTTTAATGGGTCTATGTGAGACTGGTGGTGTGATGCAAGTATTTCCCTTCTCCTCTTGACTGTCTGATCCAGTCTTGAGTTGAGAGAGCTTAGCCTCCACTTTAGCTGTATAATTGCATCTCTCGCATGTATTAGTGTTTGGTGGTAGGAGGAGAGGGTTGTCTGTGTACATGAGGCAGTTGTAACATTGCCTCAAAATGCCCAGATTCACCAGTTGGACTTGAGAGTACACCTGAAACTGCCCTTTAGACATGCCTGGATAGTTACAGTGAACTGTTTTACTGATTGGCTGGTAAGGTCAAATTGAGAGCCTTGTCCTTCTGTACAGTATAGAGGGGGGTCTAGTGCTAGGATTTATAAGTGCTTGCTATGACTTTTGAGCAAGTGCCGGGCTGAGAAATGAATGGCTTGAGTACTTAAGTTGAAAGTTTGTCTAGTTCCAAGGGAGAAATTGAAGAGGAAACTTTGTGGAGCTGGGAATAGTTATATCCAAACTAGCTAGGGCTGCCCAGCACGCAAAACCGGGCAAATGAATTTTTTATAGCAGGGAAATGAAAGAGATAGAAATTGGCCCAAAATGGCCAATAATCTACGAATTTCTGGGCTGAAACCTCTCCTCCAGGGACAGTTAGGTGGTTCAAAGCTCCCCTCTCTCTCACATGTGAACAGAGAAACTTCCTTCTATCCAAGTAAGGTATGGACAAACACAGAGATTTGTAACACAGCCCTGAATTCAGCACTAACCTGCAAACTGGACTATACTAGCTTAGAAAGGTGGGAAACAAGTATTTTTTTTCAGAAAATAAAGCAGATACAATCAAAAAAACACTTTAAATGCACAGAAAATGATACGTATTGTTATATATCTCAGATAAGAGTTGTAGTCAATGCCCCTAGTAATAAAGTAGGAAGAAACAAATACAGTAAAAGCAGATGAATAAAGTGCAATTTTTATATATATATATATATATATATATATATATATATATATATATATATATATATATAAAACAATAGAAAACAAACAAACTGATTTAAACAAGTTACCCAATTAACCAGAAAAAAGTTCAAAACTGAGCCCTGTTCCAGCAGTCTTCAATCAGACAAGTTCTAAATGCACACTCCTGCCACTAGGGTGCAAGGGAAACTTCTCCAAAAAAAAGATGGCCTGGATCAGTTTTCAAGTTATACAAACAAAACTAGATTCAGCAGGCCTGAATCTGGTCTATGTTACAGCAACAAGGTGCACCAATTTCAGAAAGAAACAGTTCAAATAAACAGGCACAATAAGCATGTGACCAGAAATTCCCAGCTCAGAAGGGTGGAATCCAGCCTCTCCTCCCACAAGAGTGCAGTCCACAAACCTTCTAAATGTAGAATAACTGGCCTGAAGCCCAAGTGCTTAAACCAGAACTAATACACTTTTAGAATAGCAGACACTGAGCCTTCAATCAGCAATTTCCAGCTTAGAAGGATGTAAGTTACCTGTTCTGCCAAAACAGTGCAGACCACAAACCTTCTTAATGTAAAACAACTGGTATGACACCCAAGTGCTTAAACCAACAGACTTAGAATAAATAACAGTTACAATTTAATCAGGCTACTACCAAGCCGTAAGAAATGCAGCAGAATAAATAAAATTGCGTACTTTTAAGGAGAGGTAAAAGCAAAATAAAGTAGGAGGAAACACAAATACAGTAAAAGCAGATGAATAAAGTGCAATTTTTTTTGTTAGTAAAGTGCAAGGAGAGAGGAAGGAAGAACATAAGTGGGTTGGCCTTCTCAAATCTTCTCTCTATATTAAGTAGAGTGAACACAAGACTCAGAATATGATCTCACTGTACTCGGTTAAGTAAGCAAATGAGATGGACACAGGAGGAGTGTTCAAATACAGACTTACAGGAGGGGCGGGCAATTCCAGAGCCACCAACACTAACACCAAGACAAGAACAGGGAGGGTGGATGAGGAACTAACTGCAGAGTGACACACAGCACACTATTCAGTGAAACAATTAGGTGACAGAAAAAATAAAATACAGTACTTTTAAAACTGCAAGCTTGCACTTAACAGAAGACTAAAATACAGTACTGCAAGTTTGCACTTAACTTCAGCTTCTAATGCAGGTGATTGTAGCCAACCAAGTCTCTCAGAAATTGAGCATAAAATGAATTCTCAAACTTTGTGGTTAGCACTTAAAAGTACAGAGGAATCTCTCTAGGCTAACAGTTAAATATAAGATAACAAAGAAGTGAGTAGACCACCAATCCCTCTTACAGCAGAGAGACACACAGACCACTATTCAGTGAAACAATTAGGTGCCAGAAAGAATAAAATACAGTACTTTTAAAAACTGCAAGTTTGCACTTAACAGAAGACTAAAGTACAATACTGCATGTTTGCACTTAACTTCAGCTTCTAATGCAGGTGATTGTAGCCAACCCAGTGTCTCAAAAATTGAGCATAAAATTAATTCTCAAACTTTGTGGCTAGCACTTAAAAGTACAGAGGAAACCCTCTAGGCTAACAGTTAATCGCCAGATAACAAAGAAGTGAGAAGACCACCACTCCATCTTACAGCAGAGAGACACACAGCACGCTATTTAGTGAAATGATTAGGTGACAAAAAAGTAAAATACAGTACTTTTAAAACTGCAAGTTTGCACTTAACAGAAGACTAAAACACAGTATTTGGAAAAATATTTTGTTATATGCCTTCATAGTGGAGCTTCTTCTGCTGAATTACTTAATTATATGTCCATTGCTATCCTGTCACTATTAACAAAAAATTAGGAGAACAGTATCTGCTTTCAATTGTAAAATACATCCTTGAAACCAAATTCCTTTCTTCACTACATCATGGCTTTAGATCTAATCATAAAACCACTGCAGTACTGTTGAATTTCATCAACGCAGTCACACAAAAAATTAGCTCAAATAACCTGGTATGACCTTCTTCTATGATGTGTCTAAAACTTTCAATACTGTCTGACATACAAAAGCCTACACAAGCTTTCCTCCCTAATTCTCTCAAATATTGCCCTCCACTGGTTCCACAGGCAGAAAACTGTTAAATGGGACACAGATTATACTTCCTTCTTACATATAGCTCTTGGTGTACCATAATGATCTCTACCAGGCCCATTGCCATTCAAACTGTTTATAAATCACCTTCATGCTGTGACTAAACATGGCACAATAGTTAAATAAGAAGATACTCATCTGTGCGGCAAAATATCTATCAACTTATAATTCACCCAAGAATCTTTCACCTCAATTGAAAACTGACTCACCAGCTCTCAACTTCTGCTCACCCCCCAAAAAAAATAATGTAATTTACTTCAAAATAGCATAATACCCAAATAGGATAGTTTACCATAACCTATAAGAGCAATACAAAAAAATTAAATAGTAATGCAATCTGAGTTATTAGATGTTATAATAGATGATCAAATGATATTTGATAACCATAATGTTATTAAAAAATAACACACACAAAACAATTGTCAGTCTATAGAGCCAAATACTTCCTTACTGACACAACCAGGAAAAGCATTGCTACATTATTCCTTCTTCCTATCCTGATATATTCCTTTCCAATTTTAACTAACTTTAACTCCTCCATAAACCAGAAACTTCATCAGTGCTATAATCAAGTAGCCATATCTGCTACAAATCTGTCTCTGAGAAAACATCACTCCCCACCTTTCAAAACTCTAAACTAGCTTAAAGCCACACACACACACACACACACACACACACACACACACACACACACACACACACACACACACACACACACACACCTTTACATACGCACATCTGCCGACAGTGCATAAAATAGCTCATATATCAGAGCTATGCCAAAGCCAGCAATATCTAATAGTTATATTCTTCCCAAACAGAGTCCTGCAGTTTATTGACAAAATGCTCCTTACCATAACTAAATAGAACAACTCTCCAGGAGATACACTATATTTTACCTATGTTTCAAAAGCATGAAACTCTATATCACTTACCCTGAGACAAATCTATATCCTAAATTCTTTCAAAATTAAACTTAAACAACATCTTAAAAATATTTGATTTTGTACATGTGATTGCCCTGGTTAAGACTGTGCCCCACCTATTAATTCACCTTACTATGCAATTAGTTCATCTTTCTATGCAGCATATACATGAAATGAATTCTAACCTAGTTGCACTCTACTAGTAAGAACTTGCACTGCTTGTCCTATAACATTGTAATGTACTATCAGTAATGTATATGCCTGTCTGCTGGGGAGCTTCTATCCCTGTATGAAATCTGGCTGCTTATCCTTCATGCCTTTGAATTGTACTATATGATAACCCATATGCCTATTTTTGTTAGGCAATATGTACTGTATGTGCTTTATATGTCTTCTTCTGCAGAGCTTGTCTTGTGCACCTTTGTATTATATTGTATGTTGATTTATATGACTATTTTTATATAGCTTTTCTCCAGGCATTCACTGAAAAGTTGTAAATGCCCAGTCAGGCTTTCCTAGTCAACAAATTCAATAAACAAACAAGCAAAAAACCAATTAAATAAATAAATAAAGTAATTACTAGATTTAATTTCTTTCATTGCTCTAAAATCATCACACAAAAGTCATAGTTAAAAGAAATATGTTACTTCTTGTAACAGATTGGACCTGACATTCAAGCAGCTTTCAACACTATTTCCATTTGCTTATATGACAGTAACTTAGGAATTATTGCTTGATTCCACACTGATGTTACTGAGTTATTTGCCCTTGTTGCCTAATGTTTTCATTCTGTCTGTAACCCATTCAAGTCTCTTTTTCAGTAAAATTGTTCCAGATTGTCAAGGATATTGAAAATGCAAAAAATTGTATTTGGGTTAATACAAGAGATCCAGCACATCTAGGTTTCTAAAGGTACAGAAGATAAAACATAGATGTCCCCTCAAGAGTTTATAAGATATTTAATAAAAGGACATTCAGGTCTCTCTTGGTAGCTGAGGATTTTTAAGCCAGTGATCTTCTTAGTTAACAATCATGGGGATCATTCTTGTTGTTTGATTTGTCTTGTGAGGCACATCCCAAAGATGGTGTTGTACTCAATACTTGGCATAACCAATGCTGAACAGAAGGGAGCAATGACCTTTTTACATATAGAGGGTATTCCCTTGGCAATTAGCTGTGCTACATAGAAGATCTTCTAACTACTGTTTTCACACGATGATCGAAATAGAAGAAATTGTAAAGAAATGATCCTTGGTTGCTAACAACATTTTCATTTTGAAGTGGGAGTTTGTACATGCTGTATGCTGAAGAGAATGATTAGCTCCAAAATATTACATTATTGCACTTTTTTCATTTAATCTGAGCTTATCTTCAGCACACCTGTTATTTATGTGTATAAAATCTTGCTGAAATGTTAGGGTATCAGATGGGGCTTGGCAATAACTCAATTTATAGTATTCTGCAAACTTAATTAGTAACAGGTTTTTGTTTCTGATCTGGAGATCAGAAAAGTAAATTCCAGAAATGAAGGGTCCCAGCACTGAGCCCCAGAGGACACCATTGGTCACATTCATCCTTTCTGATGAGGTGCCTGACACTCGCATTGTGTGGGTTCTGTCTTTTAGCCAGTATGATATCCATCTTACCTTACAGGGATACATTTTAAAGCATTAAGCTTACTTACAACTCCAACATAGGATATGGTGTCATATTCCATGGCCAAGTCAAGAAACACTATGGGAATAGCGGGACCAATGTCAATATCCTGTGTAAACCTCTCCAAAAAGTTGATCAAATTAATGAGGCAGAATCTTTCCTTGATTAAGCCAAATTGCTGCAGGTCAAGACTAAAAAGATTTTTTATATCATAGTTTATAAGCTCAGTTGTAATACATTCCTTGGCTTTGCAGATGAGATAGATCAGTCTGATAGGCCTACACTTCCTGGGTTAGCAAGTAAAGCCTCCCTTTTGGAATGGCATCCCCACTGCTTTGTGCCAGACTACAAGGATAAAACTGGTAGTTATATACAACTCAAGGAATGGTTCTGCCAGGGTCTGCGTAGTACTGCATATTAAACAACCAGATAGATCACTGGATCTCATGAAAAAAACTATTTTTGGCCTTAGGACCTTTTGTGTACAGTTTTTTGATAATAAGGACATTTAGTGGGATTCCAGGATACACAGATTTGGAAAAGAAGTGACTGTGATAAAATGTAGCACTGAATTTGTTTGCTAGTATAATGACAGTGTTTAGTGGAGCTATTTATCTGGTGCCATTTTAAATATGTTCAGAGCAATGTTGAGTGCTATTCCTCAATTTTCTAACATAACTCAAGAACAATTTATAACTGTGCTTAGTTACAAATTAATCTGTTTGCTAGTATATTGACAGTGTTTATTGGAGCTGTATAGCTGGTGCCATTTTAAATAAGTTCAGAGCAATGTTGAGTGTTATTCCTCAATTTCCTAACATAACTGAAGAACAATTTATAACTGTGCATAATTACAGATGCTAACCATCATATATGGGCACAAATTTTTAGTAATATTTTTGGTATTATCCTAGAAATGTGGCTTTTTGTGACTGCTACATAATTTATTTATTTTTTCTTTTAATGTAAAGTTGACTTGTGCCGGAGGACCACCAAGGAGGTCTGTTTTTGAATTTCTAATTATATTTTGCTCTAGATGGGATTGTTAGATCTATATATTAATTTAAATGGTAAGAAAGCTTCTTTATAAAGCTATATGTTGTGCCATCCTAAGAGCAGATCCTGTTATGCATGAATGCTGCAACCTCATCCTAGAATTTTGATGAGTTTAGTACATTTGAGATCCTTGAATTCTGTGATATTAGATAGATGTGCCTTGGAGATTTTGACGGTGAAAGTCATTAGTTTATGGTCCATCATAACTGGAGAAGAAGATATAATAGCAGCCTTGCATGAAGTGACTATAGTTATCAGGACCATATCAAGAAAAGTCAAAAAAGTCAAACTCAAAGTGAACTTTATTGTCATTCAGACCACACAACAGTGCAACCGAATGACATTGCTTTACTTTGAACTCAATGTGCATACAACATATACTAACAATATTAATACAACAATAGCAAATATACTAATGCTAATCCAACAATAACAACAGTAAGGTATTTATGCAGTGCAGTAACAAGAACAATGACATACACCAAGACTATTCCACTTACATGTCTTCATCAGTACTCAAAATATTACAGAGATAATATATCGTACAGATCGGAACCAGACAGATTTCATATTGCATGGAATGCTAACTTGACATATTGCACAAAATGTTAACTTGGTATTGTTAATACTGCACATAAGGTAAAAGATTGTACTTTCATAGTTATTGCATATGTCTGTGAATTGCTTCAGCATTGTAACTCCAGACTTAGATGACCAGCATGGTGTATGTTATTACTGGAGTTCAGGAAGTCTGATGGCTTGTGGAAAAAAACTTCCATTAAATGTGATGGTTTTGCAACACAAGCTATAATATCTTCTGCCTGAAGACAAACACAAGAACAGATCATGGGCAGGGTGAGTGGAGTCTTTGACTATTTTCATGGCTCTGCTGAGGCACTGAGCAGAGTGCAAATCCTGGATAGATGGGAATGTGTACCTGATAATTCTCTCTGCCACTTTCACCACCCTCTGGAAAGATTTGATATCTGAAAACCATGCAGTTTCCATACCACACTGACAGATTACTAGTCAGGATGCTTTTGATGGTACCCCTGTAGAAGGTTGTGAGAACTGAAGGTGGTAGTTTTGCTCTCCTCAACCTTCTTAGAAAGTGTAGATGCTATTGTACCTTCTTGACAATGTAATTAGAGTTTATTGACCAAGGCAAGTCTTCAGCAATATGTACCCCCAGGAACTTGGTGCCCTTCACACTTTACACTGTTTCTCCTTTGATTGTGAGTGGAGAATGAGCCTTGCATCTCTTCCTGAAGTCTACTATTATATCCTTTGTTTTATTCACATTGAGAGCCAGGTTGTTGGTGTCACACCAGACAATCAGTTGGTTCACCTCTCTGTAAGCTTTTTTGTCACCATTGCTGGTGAGACCAACTACTGTAGTATCATCCACAAACTTATAAACCACAACTATGAGCAAGGTATTCAAAAAGACCAAGAATTCCATGAGAATAGTACCTTAGGTTTATCAGTTATGTTTAAGGAGGTGGCATGGAGAACGTTAACCTGCCTGAAGAAAGAATGGGGCAGGACAAGGTGGTCCAGATGCAAAAGCTGATAGGCCAGCTGTCTGAATTGATTGATTCACTGACTCTGTTGAGCCAGTCCATGGTTTTGCTTTGCTTAACAGCACAAAATCAACAACAACAGGAAGGAGGAACTGTTATTCAGCCGAGAATACTCAGGAATAATGGTGGTCTGCTTGAAACGAGAGTTCGAGGAGAAGAAATCGGGGGTACTTCTAATTTTCAACAAACCCTTTTGGTTTTAAGGGGTGGAAATAGTGAACAAGCCACGGTGAATGGCAAGATATTGCAAATAACACCAGGGCAGCAAAAACAGTTTGAGACAGCAGCAACGGCAAGTACGATACCTAAAAAATGACTTTAAAGAAACAAAATACTGGTTACAAGCAAATTTTTCATTCAAATTTAGGGACAATAAGACTGTGAAGCCTGTTGCATCTGATTCCTTTAATGTTAAATTGAATAAGATGTCTAGGCTTTATGTTGAAATTCAGGACACCAGACACCGAAAACTCTTACTTAAGAGAATGTATTGCTGGGGGAATAGTCCCCAAAGGGTTACGTGTTTGGAAATATCAGAACAACGTATAAATAGGTAGTACTTTCATAAGGAATTGTTAGAAGCTTTCAATAACTATGGTCTTAAAATTTTAAAAGCCATTATTAAAGAGAATAACAAAATAAAGGAAGAAATACAAAAATAAATAGAGGAATTGGATGAATGTATTAAGGATGACTTGATGCTTACCATAATGGAAAAAAAGGAAAAATATATTAATGTTAGATCAGAAATTGATAAAAAAATGTGAGCAAATGGTTCAAAGGAAGTTAAAAAAGTTTGAACATCATTCAAAAGAATATAGAAATAATACATGTTATCCTAAGCCAAGACATTTTAGACAGAATGAATTTGATTACCCTGATGAGCAACGAGTAGACAGTAATGGAAGATACCATGATATGGAAAATGATAATAGCAATGAAGAGGTGGGTGGTTTGGAAGGCCCATGTGAGTTCCCACCATTATGCAGGTCGGAGAGATTGATGAACAAAACGGGGTATCAACAACCAAATTTTTACCGGGGGGGGGGGGGCTAGGGGAAGATACTGAGAAAAGAAAGTATACCCCATACCCAGATCAATACTTGTGGAATAGGTGTAGATGACTTCAAACATGTGTTGGAAGGTTTTTGTGTATATAATTTTAGGGTACTTTTCCATTATCGGGGCAACACTTTAAACGCGGTTTCTGAGCTCCGAATTCAGTGCCTTGTCATATGTTTTTGGTCTTGCATAAAATTTAGAGTTGACATCTCCTTTTTCAAATGTTATCCAGTAAAACATTTTATACACACCTGGTTAGATGAACAGCAAAAAGACATGACAAGACACAGGATTCGGAGCTCAGCAACCACGTATAAGGTGTTGCTCCGATAACTGCAAAGTACAAAAAAGGATTTTCTCCATAATTTAAACACTATGCAGCCCATTACAACTTCACTTGTACATACATCCTCCAAAAACACAATTTCCTTACTTACAGATATTTGGCTTCTGGCAGCTGTGATGAAACAGCTGGTAGCTGTGAA
Source organism: Protopterus annectens (assembly GCF_019279795.1). Taxonomy (NCBI): domain Eukaryota; kingdom Metazoa; phylum Chordata; order Ceratodontiformes; family Protopteridae; genus Protopterus; species Protopterus annectens. Next base: position 1,044,119,909 of record NC_056727.1, on the reverse strand, counting down.
GCATTTTTTTTTTTTTTTTAAAGCGGCAACTACTGCTTTAAAAGGGTTTCTCTGACAATGGAAATAACCATATAATGTATGGGAGTTAAAGAAGTAATCATGTACCTGATATAACATATATTACCAGCGTCTTACTGAGGTTCTGCTTTCCCAACTTTCGGTTGCATGTTTTTTTTATTTGATTTGTCCAGCTACTGCGTAAGAGGGAAACACTTTAAACTCAGTTGCTGAGCTCTGAATCCAGTGTCTTGTCATGTCTTTTTGATCTTAATCTAACCAGGTGTGAGTAAAATTAAAAGTGACATTTCCTATTTTAAATAATATCCAGTAAAATATTTTACACACACCTGGTTAGATTAAGACACAAAAGGACATGGCAAGACACTAGCTTCGAAGCTTAGCAACTGCGTTTAAAGTGTTGCACCGATAACGGAAAAGTACCAATTTTAGTAAAGTGACACTTGTTAAGAAACATTTTAGCCTATTATCTAAGGGTTTAAAATTTATTCCGCAAAAAAAAAGGTGACCTCATGAAGACCTTGATGGACATAAAAATGTTCACCAGAAAACTTAATTTAGGGTTGATTTTGCCTTCAAATCCTACAGAAATAGACAAGGGGCTGAGGCGAAAAAGTGCATATAACCCACCATTACACCCCCAGATAAGGAACTTCGAAAAAATAGTTGAAAAAGAGCTACGAAGGAAATTTAGTAAAGTTAGATACAAGTCAAATTTGACTAGTAAAGAGAAGGAAGTGTTAATGGAACTAAGAACAAATTCCGAAGTTCGGGTTATGAAACCTGATGGGGGGAGTTGTAATGATGGATAATATTATATATGAAGGGAAGATTAATCAAATTTTAAGGGATGATGCTAAATATGTTAATGTGTCAAAAAATTAGGTAAATATTGTCTATAAGAAGATTGATGTCATGTTAGAGGGTTGTTGTTGTATGATTTTTTTTATTTTGTGATTTGTTTATGTATTAAACTTTTTTACTAAGAATACTTTGTTTCTTTTTCCGTGTCTAAGGTACTATTCTTTCGAAATTCTTCACCATCCACAAACTTAATAATGTGGTTTGTGTTGTACCTGCTGATGCAGTCATGTGTCAGCATGGTGAACAGCAGGGGACTTAGGACACATCCTTTAGGGACTCCAGTGTTCACTGTGATGCTCATCGATGTGTTGTTGCCTATGCATACCTTTTGTGGTCTGTCAATAAGAAAGTCCAGAATCCAGTTGCATAAAGGAGTGCTAACACCCAGGTGGACCAGTTTCTTAATCAGATGTTGGGGAATGACCATGCTAAAGGCTAAGCTGAAGTCAATAAATAGCATGCAGACTTTGCAGTTTCTGTTCTTCAGTTGTGACAAAGATAAGTGAAATGCCAGTGAGATGGCTTCTACTGTAGAGCAATTAGATCTATAAGTGAATTGGAGTGAGTCCAGTGTTACAGTGAAGGTGAGAGCTACTGGGTGGTAGTAATTCAGGCTTGAAGGTGAAGATTTCTTGTGTAGTGGTATAATGGTTGTATTCTTGGTGCACTTGGTTACTGTGGCTGGATGCAGAGAGATGTTAAATATGCTGGTGAGAACAGTAGTTAATTGGTCAGCACAGTCCCTGAGCACCTGCCCAGAATATTGTCAGGACCAGCTGCGCTTCTTGGGTTTACCTGTCGCAGCACCCTTTGAACATCCACTGGGTGAAGGCAGAGCTCTTCATCTTTTTGGTTGGTGGGCAGTTGTGTTGCTGTTGTATTGTTTCCCTTCTCCAACCTGCTGAATTAGATGTTGAGCTCACTAAGAAACTCTGTGTTATCATCACATTGACAAGGTAGGGGCCTGTAGTCTGATATAGACTGTATACCTTGCCACAGATGCCTGGAATCTGTCAGGTTTGAGAAGTGACTCTGCATTTTCTGCCCATAGGCCCGCTTAGCTTCTCTTATTCCTCTACTTAGGTTCACTCTGGCTTCCCTAAGGGAATCTTTGTCTTTAGATTTAAAGGCAGCATTGTGTGCCTTCAAAAGCTTGTACACTCCACTTGTGAGACATGGTTTCTGATCCGCTTGTGTGATGATGCTCTTGTTGACTGTCACATCATCCACACACTTTGATATATAGGCCATTACAGACTCTGTGTACTCATCCAGGTTAATTTTCTGGTCCATAGTAGCCAACACCTTGCATATATTCCAGCTTGTGCTTTTGAATCAGAACTGGAGTGCTGAAACTGTTCCCTATGGCCATACCCTTATTTGTTTCCTGGATGGCTTTCCTCTGATTAACAATAGCCTATATGCTAGTAGTTGCATAATGCAGAGATGATCTGAGTTACCCAGATCTGGATTAGGTACTGCCTCATATGCTAGCTTAATATTGGTTACAGAATGTTCACTCCCCTTGTTGCAAAGGCCACATGTTGAAAGTAATGAGGAAAAACTGTTTTCAAATTTGCTTGATTAAAATCACCTCCTATTATGTGTGCAAACTCCGAATTCTGGTTTTGTAGATCACTGATTGACTGGTAAAGCATATTCAATGCCTCGTTTATAGTGGCACTGGGGGGTATATACAACACTGTGATGCTTGCTCCATTGAAATCTCTTGGCATATAGAAATCATAAATCATAAATAAGAACATTATGTCATTTGTCAGGGTTACTTAACTAACTGATTCACCGAGTTTTATTAACAACTTCTGTTCATATCCTATATTGGAGATATAGAAGCTCCAGTTTATTGAGAGATAATACATGGAATTTATGTGTTTGGATGGTGAACAACAGTGTTAATTACATATTTATGCAGTGCAACACACTTAAACATAAATAAGCATGTTTTCGTGGCTAGCAACATTGTTGCCAGTCAAGAAACCATGTAAAGCAACACAGACAGCAGCAAACATGTAAACCTGTTTACCTATGGGTAAACTAGGTCTCCAGAACTGCGAAAAATGCCACAATGATTACCAGGGTTAATAATACAGCAACGTATATAGTACAAACACATTACGTGAAAGTGTTTACAGTGCTGAGTATTGTAGAAGCCAGTTTCAGGAATACTGAACAAAAGTTGTGTAAATGCTCAGTAAGGAAATATAGACCGCATTATAAATAAACAGTCAGAGGAAGTATGTGTATTGAATAGCGACACGCAGATGAATTGCAGGAATGAACACAGGGAAAGAGGACAGGTGAAACATGGTAATATACAGCAGATGAGGGCATGTCAATGAAAACAGTTGTAGCATGAACACTAATCACATACTGAAATGATACAGCATAGACTGCAAAGTGAATGTATATGCAGAATCTACCATCACCCAGGA